>NW_017728998.1:11313851-11346286 GCF_001723915.1 Gavialis gangeticus | reverse complement strand
CAGCATTGATATGAATAATAGGGAACATCCACAATTGTTGGAATTTTTTTGGAGAAAAATAATATTGCACTTTAGACACACTGCTGTAATTTTCTCTGTAGGCATTCTTATTTTGGTATTTGTGTCAAAATGTTAAGCCCTGGCACTATGTAAGTGTAATTTTATTGTATTTGTAGATTTTGGGAGGGGAAAAGCCAGTAAAAGGATTCCCTAGTGACAGCTAAAACAATTCCAACACCATATGTGCAAAATGGAATCGTCTGCCTTCAATTTTAACTCCACTTCTTGACTTGATAAATGGAGGTTGCCCTATTACTTCATGTTAGATGGTTGGGAACACTGATGTTGCTGGAAGAAAACCGGTTGTCTTTTAGGGCATGGGGTACACATTGGAAGATGGGGAGGGTTGCTAAAGGGCTATATTCTCTTGCAGATGAACATTTAATGTGGCCTTTCTAGCTAGCAGGAACTGCAAGAAGGCTTCTCGTGACATGATATGGGCTACTGGAGACTGGAGGCATAGCCCTGTAGACTTTATGGAGCTACACGCCAGCTGAGGATCTCCCCCAGAACCTCTCTTGAAAGCTGAGCTTATTGGTGCAAATGTTCACAGATTACTTAGACACACCTGCTTTGGGAGTGGGGTAGTTGCCAGACTGTAGCTCTGACAACAGTATTTATGCACTCTGCAAACATGGTACATGGCTTTTATTTTTTTAAATGTCTCGAGAAAGTATTTTGAACATGCAAAATCCAGGAGAATGGTATATTACCTCCTCCATTGACTTAACTGCAATGGGAGACTGGCAAGAGAAAGGATTCAGGTATCTTTGTCCTGTATGTATAGGCTACGAACAAACCATGTGATTTCCTATTGTATCCCTCCTTATAGAGTTCATATTTCCTGTAAAGGGTTTTGACTAATTGTGGTTTTGACAAGAGTCACATCATGTGCTTCTGTGTGAGCGAACAAGCTAAGGTCAGTAAGTCAGACGGTCAGTCTGGAAAACAGATCCATACTCCTAATCTTTAAGGCTGATATAAAGCCGAGATAAGTGCGTTTGTGATTTGGAGGTTACTCTGGGTAAATATAATTTGAGAGAAATGAACTCTTGAGAGAGAAGAACTGGAAACAAAGTAATAAAGATTCCTAAGAGATGGATCATCTGATTTTTTTTTCCGCTGGTATTTCTTTAAGGCTTGAATGGGGCTGTATTTAGTCTCAAATTATACAGGTGTGTGTGCGGCGTGGAATTGCAAAAGTGCTAGAGTTTGAACTACATGGTGCATCTCTCTTCCTCCCTCTTTCTTTCCTCATCCCTCCCACCCCTAAATAGAAACAGTGAAGACGAACAGGTTACTAATGTGAACCACTGTATGGAAGATTTGTCCTCTGCTGCTTTTACTTGCCTACCTTGTGAAAAGCCGGCAATCAAAGCATAAGAGTTTAGTGCCTTAGAGGAAATATCTTTCCAGTTCAGCTTGTTATTCAAACACAAAAGTGGATAAGCTGTGTTTGAACTTTGAAACACCTGAACCTGAACTAAGCTCAGAAACTCGCAAAGAAATTGGAACTTCTTCATTTAATTCACATTTGGCTCAGCCGTACACTTTTTCAGTTAAGACGTCAACGGTGGTATGACACCATATAATCTATCATTTAGGCATCTTCGGCGGCATCACTTGCTTGTTCCCCCTGCCTCCTCCACTTCTTTTAGGTTATATTGAAAATTATCTTCTATCAAGTATTTTAACTGCAGTGACATCTTTCAATAATTCTCAAGGTGCAAAACTCTTGAACCCTATTCAACCAACGGGAGGCAGTTCCAATAGCTGTGTAATCATTTTGTAACCATTAAACTTTATATCTTGTTGTCTGATTAGTAGCAGGGGTTTTTCCTCCTGGATTTTATATATCTCATTTTCCTTCTTATAATAAAACATGAATCCTGTTCACTTTTGTTATTAATATTGATCAGTTGCGAGGAAAGATTGATTTCTTTTAATTTCATTTGTGCTTTTTGTTTCCCGCCCCTTGACACTCCCACCCTACCAGGGCCTAGACGATGTGTCGTTAAGGCCCCCTACAGGAATCAGTATGAACTACAGCGTTACTTGCTGCCAAGTGGAAAGTGGGTTCCTGGAACGGCTGCCTTGTGAGATGGAGGGATATTAATATACTAGTTTCTCAAATGCCTCCTTGTAAATATCAGGACTCGTGGTAAAGATGATATCTTTTATTAGACCAACCAGATTTTTGCAAAACAATTTCTTTAATTGCAAGCTTTCAGGCACAAGCACCCTTCATCGGGCATTGGAGAAAAGAAGATATCATCTCTGCTACGAGTCCTGATTGCCTTTTCCTCTGGACCAATACAGCTACAACCTGGATCCTTGTAAATATGGCATCTAATAATACTAAGAACAAAAATCTGAGTCAAAGATATCAAAATAATGTCAGTCTTCTAAGGCCAGGCTGTCTAAAGAGATGGCTGCAAGCACTGAGCCATTGTGTAGGCCTACTTTATAGAGAGGTCACCATTAAAAATCTCCATGCAAGCAGTAAACCTCACAGCAAGTTTGTTACCTACATGGACAGAAAAGATTATTACATTTTTTGCTGGTGGCCACGGTATGCAGAATGCTAATGAATGAATTAAATCTTAAAGGGACACCTTTAAAAAGGGAATTAAGGGACATATTAATGACTGGTGTCAATTTTTTTTCCAGTGTAGAAGCATCATAGAAAAGAATGTGAAGAATATAGTGCTCATTTCAGATGCTGGATATTTAACGTTTCGATCTAATTTCCAAAAGTCTAAATGCTTTTTTTCAGGCTCCACAAGCTGACATAAATCCATATAAACAACTTTCCCTTCTCCTCCCATTCACAGGGAAGGGAAAATATCAGCAGCCTTTGAGGCACTGGACTCCACTGGACTCTGTGGAAAACCCACCTTACAGACCTGAGATCCTTTCTGGCCATAAGGGGTCAGGATTTTCCCCTTTTACCAGTACAGTACAGGCAACCCCCGCTTAGCGCTGTTTTGCTTAGCGCTATTTCGCCATAATGCTCATTTTAACTTGCTACCTGATTTCCCTTGGTGACTGCGAGTGTTATAAAGAAACTCACTGAGCGCTATCTTGGATCATTAAAAACGCTTGTGGAACAAAAAACATCTTGAATCGTCAAATAGTTTCGGTTTCACTTAATGCTCAGGTTTTCAGGAACCAATGAAGAGCGCTAAGCAGGGTTGCCTGAAGTCTCTCAGCATAGTCCCTCCTAGTAATGACCTAGAGTAGGGATGGGCAAAGTCCGGCCCACGGGCCAGATTGGGCTGGTGGTGGACGCCATTTCCCAGAAGCCCCTGCCCGCCTCGCTGCAGCCAGTTTCCATAGAGACCCCAGCAGTGGTGGGGCTGCGATAGGGCGGGGCCTGAGTGGCGCTGGTGGGGAGTGTGGCTGGGCAGGGAGCTGCTTCAGGGCTGGGATTTTGCAGTGGTGACAGTGTGGTCCAGAGGCATGGGGGCAGCAGATCGCAGCTCTGGCCCACGCTGTCGCCGCCACAAGATCCTGGCCCTGGAGCAGCTCCCTGCCCAGCCACGTGCCCTACCAGTGTGGCTTGGGCCGGTGTCCATGGAAACCCTGGCCCCACACTCTCATGCCCCTGCCACTTCTGGGATCTCCATGGAAACTGGCTGCAGCAAGGCAGGCAGAGGCTGCTGGGAAATGGAGTCTGGCAGCCAGCCAGATGTGCCTTTTTGCCCACCCCTGACCCAGAGAGACTTAAAGGGAAGGCCCGTAAGTGCCTCCCATGGCATTATGTATCAGTCCCAATTCGGCTTGAAAGATCAGGAAGGTCACACACCACAAGGTAATAAGGCTCCATACTCAGACAGCCCACTTCTTCCCCCCAGGAAGTCCCTCTGAGCAGGGCGCTAAAAACCTTGATAGGAGTGCTAGCTGAAAGCAACAGGGGGAAGAGATGGGTAACAGAGCAAATGATATTAAGACCTACAGCTGAAATTATGAAAAACTAGAATTTATTCAATGGACGTCGTCAACAGTATAATGGTCAGACAGGAATACAGCTGCTGTGCTTAGGTGCCTAAGCCATATTTCGGCATCCAAGCAAGAGAAATACATCTGTATTACTAGTGGGTGCTGAATCTACCAGTCGGCTATCCAACCATTCCTTTTCAATGGAGGCCTATCATCACAGTATGCAAACATGTTTACTGCAGCACTTTATCGTGGAAGTACATAACCATTTACTGCATTTATTTTAGGAATTGTACATGCAACAAATGATGTAAAAGCAAAACTTTCCCTTTAGTTGCCCAATTTGAAACCATGCGCAAAAATTGGACAGGGTGGTTTGTGTCCAGTTGCTGAATAATTCTCAAGTCCTGAATTATTCTTTTTCAGGCAACGTTCTGTCGCCGTTAAGGTTTGACTCTTTTTTTTTTCCGTGACTACAGCTAACTGCAGCTGTATAATTTATTGCTAGAGTGTTCCTCTTACAAGGGAGAGTTAATCCAACCTATTGAGGCTCTCAAAAGGAAGAGCTCACTAAACCAGAAGCACTTCCATGTACAAGCACCACTTGTATAAAGTATCGCACAATATTATTTTATACTTCCAGTTTCAAAAGGCTGTGTACTTTTTCCCATTAGACTAACAAATTACAGCAATTGTGGTCCGTAATGTGGAGGTTTCTCTACAGAGCAATTGCCCCCTGGGAGGAAGGAAATCAGAGGGGTGTTAAAGCAATATTGTGCCTTCTACTTGGTGTGCTGAGTTGCTTGATAATGGTTAGCTAAAAGAAGCCATAAAACTGCCATTACTGCCACCAGTGGGTATTACTGGGAATACTAGTGTGGCAGAACTTTTGCAAAAGGATGGGAAGACCAAGGAAAAGCAGAAAAGAGCAAATGAAAAACAGGAGCTATAAGTGACCCAATAAGGGAAATAAGTGAAAATCAAATGTTCTGCATTGCATGGTACACCTGTTATTATTATGCTTTTTTTTTTTTCCTTATACATGTTGACTTTAAAATGAGATTATTGACTGGAGAACCCATTCAGCAGGAAACACCCTTTCACGCTGCTGGATATTTCTTAATTAAGAGCCCTAGCTGACCCTAGGCCATGTTTGGTTAATTTTTTTCCGTGTTGGTTTTCACCTGGAATTAAAATTGTAGTGTTAAACTATAGCAAGATGGCTTTTTATTTTTTTCACTAGCAGTAACAAAAACCAGAACGTTCTGGCAATTTTGGGAGAAAGTCCAACCTTGTGAGATTTCCAATTCAATTTTTTTAGACCCAGGGTATTATCTGAAGAGTTTGGGATTCATTAGGAATAAGCAGGTGCAACATTTGGGTAGTCGTCCAACTTGAACTTAACCATCCATCAAACTCTAGGAGTTTTGAATTCATTAACATTATTATATAATATATATTATTCATTTATCACTTTCTTCCTTCCTTTCAAAGCACATGGGTCTATGAGGCTACATTCTCACCCTGGCTTACATGCTTAAACTATTTTAATTCTTACCTGACATCAGGAAGAGATCTCTTTGCTTCACTTGGGCAGAGGTGAATAACACAAAAAAGTCCATCACTTAGAGAAAGGATATGAAATAAACTATATCCATGTCTCTGCTGGGCTCCTAAATCCCAGCCTCTCCAAGGATTGGAAAGGTGTATTGACTAATTCAATCCTGGGAATTTGATAGTGGCCAGCACCGTTAAGTGCGGAATACCATTCTTTATAGACCACATATTTTATGCAACAAATAACAACACACTTTAAATGTGTTGTTTAAATAGAGCGTTTGCTGTATGTAGCTATTTAGGTGAGATTTTGGAAGTTCACTGAAATCATAAATTAGAGATGTATTCAATCGCAGACCACTGCAAAACTCATGTAATTGTAGATCTGGCATTTTGGTTCAATTTCATCTCCTTGCAAACATGATATTAGAAAATGGGAATGAACTGATTATATTACTGAACTGCTTCGAGTAGTTAGACAATCAGAGCATTTGAAATGGTGCAGACAGAAACAAACAAGGTGCCTCCGTTCAGGCCATTTCCTCTGCATGCCTCACTACATGCATCTGCAGTGGGCTATAAACTAAGCTTTGTAAACTTTTTTTTTTAAATAAATACAATAAATATGTAAGAAAAACAATGCCTGCTGTGGAACCATTTCACTCTCATATGTAAATGATACACAGTCTGAACACGGAAAATATGCCCTGGTATAATACATATTTATCAGAGCTATTCGGAGCTTTCAGGTAAAGAAAAGTGCATCGCATAGCCATCTAGAAACATTTTCTTACCTTGCTTAGCTATTATGGTATATCAAAGCTACATTTCAACACAGAGGGTTTCTTTTAAACAGCTAAATGTGCTAAAATACATCCCTCCACAGAATATCAGTTTACTAAGTCAGTCCTTTGCACAGCAAAATATATTGAACACAGGCAAACATACATATATTTAACTGGATAAGCAAATGCAGAGTTAAAATTGCCTAAATGTATACACAGCGTGCTTAATGTCTATTTATACAAGCTCCAAAGTGTGTTTACCTGATAGTCTCGAGGAATTTCTAATGGCACTGAGTCTAGTCAGTATTGTCTACAATCTGCATTTCAATTACATTTATCATTAAAAAAGGAGAAAGCTCTGATCAGCCATTATAGCGAAGTAATATTAGGATTCTGGCATAAACTGAGAAACACCAGGAAACAAAAACCAACCAATGAATGTGATGATTAATCTGACTCAGCCTAAAACATTTCACAAATTATTACTATTCATTATTTGCATCAGAGCTGAGCTGGTGTGGGGTCAGGGTCTCATCGTGTTGGGGGCTGTAAATACATCCAGTAAGAGTCCATTTCCCAAAACAGATGACACTGTAAATAAAGAGGAGAGACAAAAGGGAGGAGGGAAGTGTTATCATTTCCTTTTCTAGAGAGGGAACTGAAGCACAGAGATTAAGGGACTTGCCCAAGGTCACAAAGAGAGTCTGAGGAGCATGTCCACCTCCAGAGTCCCAGCCGGGTACCCCAGCATCTAGCGAGCTCACTTCTGCTCCCTCTGAATCCTGGGGAAAATCCACCGCCCGCTGCAACAAGAGCAAGACTGCATTTTGCACACTATGATAGGGCAGCTATTTTCAGGTGCCTACTAAGCCAGTCCTCACTCCATTGACACGAAAAGGATTTTTGCCATTCATTTCAATGGAAGCAAATTTGGCTTTTTCATTTCAGCGCCTCTATTGTCTCCCCACCATCACCCCTACTCTGAATAGGAAGAGGAGAAGGTTCATTTAGGTCTTGTTGTCTGGTGCTTACAATCATACTAGCTTTTCTTATTAGGTCTCTGGCATAGCCCTGGTGTCCCTGAACAGCCAGAACTAAAAGCTGCTTTCCAGTACCAGATATCTAAAAGACAGCAAAGTGCTATAGTTTACCTCAGACCCTGTTAAATGCTCTTTCTTTGACATTTTTTTTTCAAATAATCTTCAGCATAATGAAAAAGAATTTTTCAAACCATGTGTTCAAAGGCTGTGGTGAAATTCTCAAAGTCAAAGCGTTTTAATGGACTGGGAATTTGAATGCTTGTACTTGAAAGCCTGGTTTATTTTGACAATATTGCTTTTCTCCACCGTTACCCCTGACCTCCTGTATTACTCTCGGTGGATTATTTTTTTCACTGGGGGAGATGCTTAAGCATGGACTAGAGTAGATAAGTGATATGGTCAAATCACTACTGGCAAACCCTGGAATTACTGACCACTTTAATAGCTCCTGCTGACCTCCAAATGAAACTTCACCTTTGGTTATTAACATGTCTCTCTACTTTTATGATTTTTTGGAACATAATTTGTCACAGTTTTTATCTGCACAGAGCAAGCGTTAGGCTTTTAAAAATGTGAGTTATCTTTTTACAACTGCTAACAATTACACATCACAGAACGGACCAGTCTGAAAACCAATTATGAAAAGACCTGCCTGCGAAGTGTATTCAGTGGCGAAGTCTGAATTATAGATTTCTGAACTATAACCATGTCGCAGTGTGCATGCAGGAACTGGAAATGAGAAACTAAACTTTGAAAGGGCTTGTAAGATCCCCGAGATAAGATAAGGGCATAGAAATTAATTGCCCTTGTTTTGATTAAAATCTGATAAAGAGCCTCATAGCGTTGTTCAAGATCAGAACAAACAGTGGGACTGTATCTTCCATCACAAATTAGTGTTTGTAATCTCACTTCCACCCAGCTTTTCCCCAGTATACTTGCTTCCCTACGTTAATGCAGCACTGCTTTGAAATATCCGAGGGAGCCATTCAAATGGTCTCCCAATCATGGTAGTGACCCAGGGCTTGCTCTGTCTGCCTGTTTTATGGCTATATCCATACAAAATAGGTGGAAAACAATAAGGGTCTGATCCAAAGCCTGCTGGGAACCTTCCCACTGACTTGTGGATCAAGCCGAGATGAATCAGAATGGGGCATTTTACGGGCAAAAATGCCCCAGCAAGGGCTGCAGGAAAGCCACCAAACTGATATTAAGATGACTGAAGCAATCTGCCAACACTTTAGAGACCGACTGATCAATGAACCATTAGATGTGGAACACAGAGATGTCATTTCTGATTGTTCTTTCCCAAAATAATGGATGGAAGTTTTCAGTTTTGAGTCTTTGTTTTAAAATAAAAACAATAAAAAACCCAAGAGCATTCTTGTAACCTCCGTTTCTGCAATCCCAGTGTCTGATTGATAGTAGTGTGCACAGACTGAATCGGGACCGGCAGTGGGGACTGGCAGCATGCCAGTACATCCAGGTGATCACGAGGGGTTCCACTTTCATTTAAGCATTTCCTGGATTAAGTTAAAAGGGAAAGAACTATATACCGTTGAAACGAACCCAAAGCGTCTTCAATAGGATTGGGGAGGAATGTTTTAAATCTGAAAACTCATTGGCAATTAGTGACTAGAGTCACCCCAGAGCAGCATTTCTTTTCCAGCTATCCAAGGTTCAAAGCGGATGGTGGGAATTTCCAATCTGGTACATATCTAATTATAACCAATTAAAAAAGAATAAAATGCCTCAACTCAGCCTCCGAGGAGCCTGGCATTTGGTAAGTTTTACGTAGCAGTCTCGTTGGCTGAGCCATGCAACGCTGCTTGTATTGGCAGGAAAGATGGCTCACCTGCCCTCCCAGCTGGAAGGAGGACAACGCTACTGGCATCAGCTAACGCAGATGGGGAACAAACAGCCTGAGCACTGAATACAGGCTGCTGAAAAGCCTCTGAACCCTCCTGAAAGCAGAGGGGCAGGGGATAGAGAGTGGTAACCGCTCCAGCCCTCCCTCCCTGGCCTTCTTCCAATGTGAGAAACAAGCATGCAGTTCACTGGGAAGGAAATCTCCAGTACATACAGGATATGAGTAAAACTAAAGAGCAAATGCTATCAACCCCACAGCACCATTAAAAAAGCATGATGTACTTCCATTGGAATGATTTAATTTGGGGCTTAAAACCCTGGAGGAAAAAAATATATACTGTAGATCCCAAAAGCATTTTTCACCAGGGAAAGGCTGCGTTGGAGAAGGATTGTATCAAATCTAGAGGATGGAGGACTTAGTTGGCTGCTTAAAGACACTACTCAACAGTGTGTACATCTCACATGAAGCTACGCCCACCGCTGAGCTTGCAGAGAAATTACTAATGCCTCCTGCGCGCCGCGCCACAGCCCAGAACTGTTACGGGCTTAGCAGCTTTTCTTTTTATGAAAGCTCGAGAGTGTATTGATCCTGCACGCGTGAGAAGGTGGAAATGGGCGTAATGTGCAAATGAAATGAACTTGTGGGAAAGCAGTATGGGTCTGAAACTGAAATTTGGCAGTGAGTAATGTTCTCTGAAACCCTTTATCCGTGTTATAAGCATGACGTGTCCTTGTGCTGAGTGCAGTGGGAGGAGGACAGGCAACTAACTTATCCCAATCTCTGAAATCACTCTGTTTGGAAGCTCATTCTTGGGCTGCAGGAACTTCGCCAGTAAAGACTTCCGCCCAGATGCTCAAAGGTATTTTGGTGCCTCATTCCCTTTGATATCCATGAGAAATGGGTGCCTAATTACCTTGGAACAGCTGGGCCTCCAAACCCCCAAAAATTCTCAATAAAGCCCTTGCACATAATCCAAGCACACTATATTTCATACCTGCTGGGCCAGATCCTGAACAAACTCCGAACTGGTTCAACTGAAATCAGTAACGTTGGGCTGCTTTCCATGATCTCCAAGCATTTTTCTAGCCCAGCACATAAAGTAATCAGCATTGCTGTTAATGGAAAAAATTTATAGAACAGGAAATTGTGATCTTGCTGTAGGAGCTCTGAACTGCTCAATAAAATAGAGCCAGAAATTATATCCCTACTGTAGAAAGCTACAGGAGGGTTAAAAAATTCTACAGAGAATTTACCATTCTCTAGTAAACCTACACGTTTCGCAGTTATTTCTATAAAATCATATTAAATCCTATAAAACACAACAGGTTTCATCCCAACAAAGCTCATAAGGCTTAGAGCCTTCTTTGGCTTGTGGATTTATACAACACCTAGCACTAAGCACAAGTGGTGATGCAAATAACTTCCGTAGGATTTTTCCCATAAGATAAAATGTCAAAGAAGCCCAAGGTTCATACATGGCCTGCAGCTCTGCCAGTCTGAGCTGTGTATTCACAAGTTAGACAGGGCTGAACATGGCAAAGACTTGGACAAGAGCCCTCCAGGAAGTGAAGCCGGTGATTGAGTAGGTGGCACGCTTCTCTCTGACTCAATATGAAAACAGTGTGTCAACATGGAGCTTCTTAAAAGTGTCATCTTGCAGATGCAATATAAACCTGACATCCTCACTTGTGGTCTAGAAAGGCTTCTGGATTGTTTTCACAAGATGAAAATTATTTAACACATGTTAATGTGTTTAACACATTATTTAACACATGTGCCAGCCAAATGCCGATGTGAAGAACTATACTTTGCCACCTCTACCTACCCCTTCCCCTCAGAGCTGCGGATGAAACGAAGTATTCTTCATTCACCGCCCTCCCCTGTTTTACTTCACCAAACATGACTACATTTCAGCAGCAGGGAAGTAAGTTTTAGTGTGTAAAATACTGTGCTCTATACAAGCTATTATTACTTTGGGGACAAATTCTTCCCTGGGCCAAGACCGCATAAAGTGACCGTTGCAGAACAGACCGTTCACACATCCAGTGGTCACCAGTGTAACTTATGGGCCAAAGTGACTTCCACATGCCTTAGATCTTGCTCCACGAGAGGACCGTGGCCAAGTTATCTTTGTAGTTTGCATGCCAGCTACCTGTGCCCCCTAAATCCTTCTGTGCGCTATCAATGCATTTCCTTTGGTGGTCTCCCCGTAACTAAGAGTTGCCTCGTTCCACTGACACTCTTGAGACTCATTGCCAGTTTGAGGTCTGGAGGCAGCGATCATTGTTGCTTAGATTTTTTTTTAACAAAACTAAATTTAAACAAAGCACACTTACTTTTAAATCGGATTTCTCTTAGCAGGAAAGCCATCTGCTATAAGGAGTTGGATTATCTAATGAATGCCATTCTATCTGGCTGCTGGCTTCCCTCCATCAATCAGAGACCTCTCTGAGAACTGCTATACTATGCTGGCTCACTTTTGGAAAGGGTTGGCGTTTTTCTCCGGCTTCAGCAAAAACCTCAAAGCAAAGAACTAAACTGAGTAGTATTCTAATATGGAGGAGACATGAGAACGGCGCGGCTCGCGCAACCACAGCACTCTCGGAAACCTCACGCCCCGCGTTCAGCAACAGTGATGCAAGACTGAACTCAATTTCCTATTTGGCTCGAACGGAGTTAATCTGCTCCTGGGGAACTCTGGGCGATGCGTCTGTCTGTGGTCGGTATTGAACACTCAGGGACAGGATCTAATCTCATTTACAACTGTGTAAAGTGACAGGCGCTCCATCCCCTTCGATGGGAGCCTGCTGGATTTAAGCCAGAGCAACTGAAATCAGACTCTTGCCCACAGTGGGCGTGAGCTCCCTACACGACTAAATACGGGGGTGAGTCATTTCCAGAATTTTAAACCGAAAGAAGCTGCATCTGACTGACCTCCTTTTTGCACACTGACAGCTTATTAGATCACAAAAGATAAGAGCTCGGCTTGCCTATTGGCTTTAAGATTTATGAAACGCAGGGACCTATCTGTGCCGCTGGTGTGGAGACAGAAAAATTGTTTTTCTTCTTATTTTTTTTTTTTTTTTTTTTGAAACGTGCCACAATGTGGCACATTTTAATGAGCTCTGCAGCTCGATGTAGGCAAGCATGGCTCAGTTTGATTGTGCGCGTTCTCTTTTAAGCTAGGAAGAGTTAAGCACGCCGGTGCCTTTGAGGGGAAGCTGGGGGAGAAAGCATAGGGAAAGCTTTTCACTGCTTTGTAAGGTATTCAGGGCTGACCTGAGACATTGTTCGCCGTGGATGATGCTATTTAGTTATTAATAAAAATGGTGACTATGGTGATAAAAATCAGTGAGAAGCACTGTGTTTCAGGAGAAGGACCAGCCATTTTCACCCTCTGATCCTACAGAACAGCACTTCTTTCCTACCTTCATTCAAACTCCCACTGCACTGAAGCCATTAACCCTTCCCCCCCACCACAGAGCCTTTCAGCTAGCTTTGGTCTCCTATGTGCCTTCACCACCTTTGAAAATGCGATTTACACCGAAACCTGTCACTTCTGAAAATGAGATTTCTATGCATAAGTCACAGAGGCCGTGCGCCTCTGAGAAGAACAGTGCCTGACTACCTTTGAAAATCTGGGCTCAAGTGCCTAAATCGTTAATGGTAGAGGAAATTTCCAGAGATTAAGTGATCTTCGTGTGTGGAAATTGGAGATCATCAGGAGGATTAACGTCTTAACTTCCGAGCCCGCTGAGCCTTTCCATGGTTGTCTATCTGCTCAGGCATCTTCAGTAAAATTGTTTTCAAAGGAACGGTAAGTGGGAGAAACAGCTGGAGTTGCACCGTAAATGGAAACATTGAAATTGCACAACACAGAAGTGAACATCAGAAAGTGTTTTCACTACATCTGCAACGTCCGGAAGTATGAACAAGTCAAGCGACCTTTGGGTGAGCTGCTGCATATCTATGCCAAGCCTCTGAATCCGCTGTTTGCCATTCACAAATATGCTAATGAGTAAAATCCCTGTGTCAGGGGCCCAGAACAATTTGGAGATGTCACAAGGGGACCCAGCGGGTTTGGATTCTTTCTCGTAGCCACTACCCAGAACACAAACGAGAACGGGCACAAGATGGCCCTTGTCTCGGTGTCTAGACCAGCGGAGGCCAGTCCCTTTGGCAGGCGTGTCACAAATTACCCCCACGCCTTCCTTGAATGCCGTCCCAGTCTCCTTCCTTTGACCAATCTGTGGCTCTGCTCGCTGCTTCCTGCTCTGTGCACACGGCCTGATCTGCTGCTCTGTTATCCTCCTCCCTGCCCTCTCTGCGGCCCTGCTGCTCCTCCTCTCCCTGATTTGCTATGTGCCACATGCAGAGGCTTCCTGGGCCACCCCTGGTTTAGACCAACATAGACCAGGGTTGATACGAGGCCAGGAGAGCCCATCCAGCAATGAATGCCTGACGTTCAATCTCTTGACTTTACCAAAGAGAAGCCTGAGAGGTGACCTCATTACGGTGCTATGGGGAAGGGGCGATGATTTCTAATTCCTGTAATCTATCAGACAAAAGCATAAAAAGGTCTGATGACGGTAGACAAATTCAGGCCAGACATACCATTTTTAACGGCAGGGATGTTTTTACATCAAGACTGGAAGTCTATCTAAAATGTAATCTCTAACTCAACCAGAAATGATGGACTTCACTGAATTACTAGGAAAGTTTCTATGGCCTGTTTTTGGGAAGGTCAGACCACATGATCATAATCATCTCCTAAAACCAACATCTGGATTTGGGAACTGAAATGCTCTGTTATCCCTCCTACCTCTCTACCAGGCCAGAGTTTTGGCATGTTGACAAGGTGCAGGAGCTGTTTATTTTCAAGGCATTTCAGCACTTGGTATAAGGACATGAGACTGGAAGGGATCTTCTGAGCCATCAAGTTCAGGTCATTGCACTTGCAGGCAAACATATCATATAAATATAGGAATCCCTCTTTGAAGGACACTTCAACAGCTTCCTCTACCATTCCCTACTCCGAATGCAGCTCGGCATGGAAATATAGTCGAGTAAATGCAGCTGGGGATGTGGAGATGTATACGGCAAACTGACTTCTTCCGAATTGTGATTTCTGTCACAAGGACTTCTCCTAAATTCCCGATCCAACTTGAGGATGGGCCTGCTCCAGGTTCTGGTTCATCTCATAAATGTCATCCTAGCTCCAACAATATTCACGGGCTGGAGCTCAGCCTGGTTACAGCCCCACACACCCTTAACCCAACAGTGTGCCAGACAGCCAGCTGACATGACCTGAGGGCGAGGGGCTCCTTCTTGCTGAGAAACTCTTCCAGGATATCTCGAAACACTTCTACCCCCTCCTCCCCTAGGAATGGCATGGGAAGGGTTATGAATGGGATTCTGCAAAGGATTGTGGGACATCTGTACACCTAGGCTCAATGTAGTCTTCCTTGCTAGGAAGAGCCGAGGTGTTTCTACTGCTGTTCAGTGAAGTCAGGGCTGTCCCATGAAGTTTCTTGTGATTTCTTATGGATTTCTTGTCATTTCTTATGAATCACAGGGATGGAAAAGAACTAGAACAGTGATGCTCAACCAGGGTGCCAGGCACCCGGGGGTGCCATGAGATCTTTTGAAGGGTGCCATGAGGTATGAGGAGGTAAGCAGGTGGGACAAGACTTGGGCTTGTCCCTGCCTGGCCGCTGCCCCACCTCCACTGCCCAGATGGGTTGCAAGGAGGTACGCCCTGTCATTAAAAAATTAGTTTTTGAAATGCAGTGCTGCTGGATTCACAAAAATTATGCAAGGGTGCCTGGAATCTAAAAGGGCTGAAAACCATTGACCTAGAAGGGCAGCTAGTTCAGCCCCGAGAAGTGGTCCTATACTTGGCATCTCCCTTAAAGACTTTGATGTGGGGAGTGATCACACCGAGGGCTGACCCAGCAGGAAGTTAGGGCAAGTGGATCAGCGCAGGAGCACAACCAGCTGACATTTGCAGATAGGTGAGGCAGGGCACCCTCTGGAGGAGGCTGTGGTGTTGGGAGGGCAATGGTGGAACTGTTTCTTGGCTGGCTGGGTTCTTTACTAAGTTGAACCCACCTGTAGTGTCCAAATCCTGCAGGTTTGCCTGCATCAACCTGCTACTCCACATGCTTTAGCTAGTGAGCAAGAATGGAAATGCCTGCAATTGAGCACTGGAATTCTTTAAGTTTTTAAATGACTTTCCAGAGTGGCCTCACCCCCACACAACTCCTGATCTTCATTTATGTTAATTATTCCAGGCTGAGATGCCTTCTCGGAGGAGACTGATTCAATCCCCGGTCTCCCAGCAGTCGTTTCCTCCTCCTCCTTCATGTTCTGCAAAGGGTGGCACTGGGACTTGCCTTTTCAGCAGCTCATAATTGCACTCAGATTTTTTCTCTTTCTCTGTAAATGGGAAATTGCTTTTGATTGGGAATTAGGCAGCCCAGAAACTCAAACGCTTCATGCCTCTGCATGAAATATCTGAACAGCTTTCCTCCTTTTGATCTTGACAAAGGGAAAAATCCTCCTTCCTTAACTCTGCATTGCAGATCCCTTATCCACAGCGTAGCTTTACTATATGTTCTGCATTTGTTTTCCATGTAGATCTCCCTCTTATACGGGCGGACACATGAAAAAAGGTAAAACCTACCCTAGGTAACTGTACCTTGTATGGGAGAAGAAAAATTGAGTCTTGGTCCTTTTCTAGCATGCTTAGTAAGTCTGAAGATGGTCTCTCACTCGATGGTTCCCTACTGTTAACAGGCAATGGAGGCAGTAGCAACATGCCTTTCTAGCTCATATCCAAGTGAAGAATGAGAAGAGCTTGCACAGCTCATGCATGTAGGAGTAACAGGAGTGGCACTAAACAAACTTTCACCTTATGGTATTATGACTTTTGATGGAGCCTGATTTCAAGACTGAGCTCTGTTGCAGAGAGATGCCTTTGGCTGTTGGCTGGGGAATTGAGACTTTACTGACTAAGTAAGGTATAGAAAACTGAAATGACAAGATTATACTGGTAGTTCATTAAAGCAGATGAGAGCAATTAGGCAACTTGTTACAGCGGTAAAGCAAAAAAGCATGTTGCGTGAAACATGTCTAGACAGAACTTGAGCTAAAAAAAAATTACAACCCCAAATGCTATATATTATTAAAAAAAAACCCCAGTGTTGGCTGACACACAACTTCACTGAAAGAGCAGTTTTTGGTACCAGAGTGACACAGAGATGAATAACATACATCCCAGGATTTCTTCTCCTCTTGGAGCTTGTGGTCTGTGGTTCATCTCCTACAAAAATATAACTAGATTAGTTGGGAAGTGCAAGCAGATATGTTTGGGAGGAAGGTCTGGGGCGAGGGGGAGAAGGATTTTGTCCTCTCCTGCAAGTGATCCTTAGTGAAAAGAAATTCTCTTTACAACAATTTCCCATTTACGAAACACGGACTCGATGAACTGTAGTGCCTCCTCCTCTGATGTTCAAGAGGCACTCTTCTCCCATTATTGGCCCCAGCTGGCCAGTAGGCCAGCAGATGTCTCACTGAGGACCCATCTGCATGCAGCACTCCTTGGGGGTATGGAGGCAGCATAGCTACTTTCTCTGTCAATCCCCCTTGCAACCATGGTGCACCAAACATCCTGGGATGGGACCTCAGAAAGGAAGGTGGTAAAGACTACTGTAGAAATTGTAGAGGCTACAGCCAGCTGGCACTGTTAAGTTTTAAACAGCCTTGGGGAGCAAAGTGGGCAGCCCTAGAATATATAAGAATGCAACAAGCTCCCATGTTTCCATGTGGCCTCCCCTTAACTGACAGCTGCACCCAGGAGTTCCTGGTTGCAGCGGCAAATCTTGGCCCATGTCTCTG
Organism: Gavialis gangeticus; assembly: GCF_001723915.1. Taxonomy (NCBI): domain Eukaryota; kingdom Metazoa; phylum Chordata; order Crocodylia; family Gavialidae; genus Gavialis; species Gavialis gangeticus. The sequence continues at coordinate 11,329,136 of NW_017728998.1, read as the reverse complement.
GCCTGCCCCATAATGATCTGGCTGACTTCAGACTACCTTTTCTCTACCCCCTAGTGACCCAGCTCAGGATTTCCCTGCAGTTTAGGGAAGCTGAGAACTGGGATTCGGTCCATAGCACATCTTTGCTGCTTGATTCTCTCTCGACCTGAAGTCAAACTGGAATTGGCCCAGCCATTTTGGAGAAGTTCAAATCCAGACCTGATTTCAGGTCAAAAGGATGAGATTCAGGCCTGTCTCTCCCCTTCCCCCCGCCCCCCTTTCCTTTTTGTGTTAGTAATACATTCTGACTTTGTAGATCAGTGCAGAAGGCTGTAAATGATGCATGAAATGAAAAATCCCTGTCCAGCCAGTGCACAGAGAGAATACACAGTGCTATACTGTCATTGCTGTGGTATTTGCCATAATATTCACTGCTAGAAAAGCCCAATAAGTCCCTGAACAAAGCTGAACTATTTTAAAATCTCAAGCTTTTTTTTTTTTTTTTGCAGGGGCAGGGGGAAGAAGGAAGGGGGAAGGGACTTCCTCCCTTCCTCCACCCAACTCTTTCTCAAAGACAGCTGCCCGAGGAGAGATCACTTCCTCTCACACTTTCCTTCCCCTAGTCGCAAAAAAAGTTGCCAAATTCTCTCTCTCAAAAAAAAAAAATTAAATAAACCACATTTTAAAAATCAAACTGATTCTTAATGAAGCGTTTAGTTTTAGCGCAGACATAGATGGTAATGTCCCTTTCCTCCCAAAAGATGTCGCACAATCAGAAACAGCTGGCTGCTAGCTCTGGTAAACCCTGAAGGACGTGCTTTGACAGCTAGTCTAAGCTAACCAACCCACTGGCAGCCATTTCCAGAGTAAGTACTTGCACATCCTGCACAAAGGTAAGTACTCTTATATTCAGAGGTACTTGAACTCCTCCTGAATGCATTTGGCCCATTACTAGCATCCACTAATGTCCTGCACTGGCACTAGGGATGATGTGCTCCTGGCAGCGCTATTCTTCATATGGAACATTAAGCCGAGGTCTTGCACACTCCTGAACATTAAACATCCCATGATAGTCATGAAGAAGAGCTACGGGTTTTATTAACCTCAGTGTCCTGGACCCATTGCAGCAGGAAAGTCATCATTAACCTACCTCAAGAATACAGGCAGGGGCCTCTTTGCAAACTCTGCTCAAAGAGCTACAGCCCTATGAAATGCCTTTAATAATTTAAGGCAACTACCAAAATGTGACTATAAAAGACATAACCTCACCTAGAGGAAGAAGATCTGTAAAGATTTTGTGATAGTAAAATGCGCACAATGCTCTGTTACACGGCTTGCTATTTTTTTCCTTTGCTATTTGGTACTTTAAATTGTTTCTCTCTATTGTTTCATTTGGGATTTAGCCTAACATGGTGTTTTAATTATTCCTTACATCACAACTGTGGTACAACCCGTTAACAACAGTTCAGCTTGTGTTAAGAACTCCCTTGAGAAATCTTAAGAACAAATCAGACCACTTTTTTTCCTCTCCGTCTCTCTGTCAAACATTTTTTTTTTAAATCAGACGTACAACTTCATTATAAAAACAGAGCAAGGAGAAATTAAGCTTATTTGCCTGCACTTGGTTGTACCACATTCATGTGAACGCAAATTTGGCTTAGCCAGCAGCAAACCATCCTCGAGCGATCATGGATTTCGGGTTTTTTGAGTGCCTTGGTGTCATTCTCAGGTTGGCTGATGTATTTTTAATTTGTGCCTTTAACACCATCTCTGATTTGCTGTCGAGGCACATGGGAAATAAAATTATGGGAGGGGGGAGGGAGGAAAAGGGAGAAAGATGAGTGGCTCATTTGCTACCAGAGCTGTGGCACAGCTGTGCAGACCTTTGTGTTTGTTTGTAAACCAGGGGTCTACTGCAAAAAATGAGCAATTAATAAGATGAATGCCCCCTGATTCCTTTTGGCAAAAGGTTTGGCTGGGTTTGATTCCCTAAGCCAGAAGGCAGAACAAAATAACTTCAAAAGGTCCAGATCTTGTGCCAGTCAACTCAGTAAGGACTTTGCCAGCCGCTTCCCTGAGGACAGGTTCAGGCCCCAAGTGAAGAGCCGACTTTGGGGGGGAGATACACAAGAGAAGGAAGCATGGGGAAGGGGGAATGAAAAAGCAAAGCAAAGAGTACAAGGGAGAAAAAAACCCAACAATACATAGGTATTAAAAACTATGCAGCAGGGAACGGCCACAATTTACCAAGGAAATTAAAGGCACGTGTACTCAGGGAGGCACGAATTTTCAGAAGCGTACGGAAGTTGGGGTCCCCAAATCATTTGGCGCTGGGTGCTTCTTTACACTGATCTCCATGGGCTTTAGATCAAGCCCTGGAAAGTGTGGTTCTACTTGCAGACACGGAAAAGTGACTCTACTGGGAGCATCGTGCAAATCCAGATCTACCAACTCTCATATCTAGTGGGCTCAGTCTGCCAATAAAAAGATGCCCACCCCCTTCAACAAATGCAAGCCCTAAAAACGCCACGTGGGCTCTACCAGTCAAGCAGAAGGTGTTCTTCATTGTGCATCGCCTACACCAATAAATGCTCTGTCGGCCAAATTTTGCCCTCGTTGACCTCTATCCAGCCGCACGGCTTTCAGGCAGGTGCCAGAAGTGCGCGCGGTGGAATTTTCCACTGCATTTGTCCTTCTTTGCACAAACAAAGAGTAGAAACTTATTTTTATCACCAAAGGCAGGGATCGTGACCAACAAGATACAGAGAGCAGAAATGAGTAAGAATGTGCCACTTTCATATTGTCATTTTTCAGAGTAAAACCACACTTTCAAGGCTTCTATTATTATTTACTTCTGTGAAGTCTCCCAGCCTAGAAACTGGGGCCACTGGCAGCACGTGCAGTGAAAGAGAGCTCCTGCTCTGAAGAGCTTATCAACATAGGAACAGCAGACAAAGGAAGCAGTATTATCCCCCGACGAGGGATAAGAGCTGATGTCCCGATCCACACAGGAGATTCATTCATTGGCTGGGTGAAGCATGTCAGTCCTTCTGTGGCTTTGGTGCTAATTAATTGCCCGAGGGGGCAGGGAAAGTCTGCGGCAACTGCAACCAGAACCGACTTGCAGTCCAGCACATTAGCCACATGCCCTCCTTCTTCTCGTGTCTGCAAACTCTTATAATGCCCCGGTTTTTTCCCCCTCCTTCTTTATGCGCCTCTCCGGGGCATCTGGAGGAGTGAGTAGGAGTCCTACTGGAGCTGTATTTTGCACTGAAAAACTTTGTAAAAGATGGCCCAGATTAGTACCAGGAACCAACTGCAACAGCTCCCAGAGACCTCAGGATACCTTTCTCTCTCCAGAAGTACATGAGCCCTGCTAGTTTATTCCACTTCTCTATCAAACCACGTAAGGAGGACACAGAAAGATTGTGCCAAGGCATTCCCCATCTACCACCCTGCCCTTTTATTCCTCACAAAGAAACATGTAAAGAATCAATAAAAGACAAGCCTGTTCTTCCCCTCTTTTGACAGGCCGGTTTGGCTGCTCTTGGGGATTAAAGTTAGAAGAAAAGTGTATTTCTCAGATAAAAAACAGAAACAAAATACCCGTATTACACGTCCGGGCTTTCCACGGCATTAAAAAGGTGCTTTTTTTTGCCTGAATGACAGTGGCTTGAGCCTGCAATGGTAGAGACCCTGGGAATTATTAACTGCTGCTGAATAATGTGGTAAATACAGCTGTAGAGATCTTGTATTAACAGCCTGAACATACATTAAGCTCATGCCAAGCATCCTGGTTTCAGAAGCCTTTTCTCTGTCCTTCTCTATTGGAAACGAAGAGGTTTGATCAGGAAAAGACTGCCTTTGCTTTTGACTCTGTTGCCTCTGGAGCAATGTGCTTTTATTAGGTCAAATCTGCACAGCAGGGCCCATGTTATTCTGCTCACCCTACTGTGCAAGGAGAGCAGGGAGAGCGCAATATTGGCGGCAAGCTCTGCCAGGAAGAGGCAAAAGCAGCATTTTGCCTTTCCTCTTTTGCAATGGGTAATTTTTGAGATTTACTATTAGGATTACTTTCTGCCCGCCTTTTTAATTTGTTGCTGCTTTGGGACCACAAAAAAACCCACAACCCCCCCCCCCCCCATCTATGTTTTCTATAGCAGCAAAACTCCCACAATAAATCCAGGAAGGCAGAGTCAAGCACTATGCTTGCAATCGAACTCTGGCTATTTTGACCCGGTATTTGGTCTTCCATCTTCATGGCCAGACACATCAGTCAGTGAGAGAGTTAATGACCCTGCGTCATGCAAAACTGCCTCTTTGGGGTGGCAGGGAAGGCAAAAACTCCCCCCCAAAGCCTCTTTCCATAGCTGTCCGGTCAGATCTCAGTTAGCAGAGCTTTTCACACTGCTCCCTATCAGTCCTGCCTCTTGATACAGGGGGCTGCCGCTCCACCTCCATTGCAATGCTTCCCGCGGTGGATTTTCGGGGACTCTTTCTCTTCCTCCTACTAATCAAACGCTGCTGGCTGTTATGTTTCTGATGGCTGGCTAACAACAACGCGGGAAAGGAGGGCCCCTTTAAGAACTCCAGATAAAATGCGGTTAAAGTGCTTTGCACAGACAGGGAGAACATTCGTTTCTATGATAAAGAATCAATGTTTCAGGCTGGAAATGTTAACACTTTGAAATGGTAAATCACAGAGCTCCTCCGTTAAAGCGATAGCCCACAGAGAATTATTTTAAAGCTCTGGCTGGTATTTACATTCATTCATTCATTTAAAAAAATTTTTTTTTTTAGCAGACAAAGGAAGGAGAATAACAATAAAAGCAGAGGTACGTTATACGGAGAAAACCCAGACTATTAGGGTACCGCACAAATAACAGCAAAGCGTGGCCAGCAAGCATGCGTGTCGTTCGCTGTTTCCCAAACACTTTGGAAATATTCATGAGCAGAATAATACAACAGCTTGGCACAATTATAAGCAATAAGACTTCTTCCTGTGTCTCCTTTAATTTCATTTGATAGATATGCAAACCAGGAGAGGGAAGCTGCTCCCACCCACAGCCAGGCCTTATTGTCAGGAGATGCTATCCAGACCATAGCCCTTAGTTGCCTATTTTGAAGCAGCCACAGAAAACAACATCGTGGGGGGTGGAAGGAGAAATAGCAAAAGGCAGCTTAGACCTGAAGAGACTTTTCTTTTGGGTCTATTATTTAGTCATCTTGTCGTGACTGATGTGCAGGAGAACTTAACAAATGACAGTGTTGTATAATTAGCGTGTTGGGAATTCTCGCAATTAAAAAAAAAAAAGAACTGTCAATGCAACATAAAGGAGATGTTAATAATAATAATAAAAAAAATCACAAGCCATCCTCTCAACTCCAGGCGCTGTAAACAGCACGAGAAGTTTTTCAACTGAAACAATTTTTTTTTTTCCTTCCAGAGGCGGTTGCTCACATATGGTAAAGCTGTCCCTGGGCTACCACCATATGTAAGGACACAAGGTTTTATGACTTATTGTCTGTAAGATTTATGAAGATGATCTATGATCAGCAATTTTTCATATTCTCATATCATGAGCAAACACACAGAGGCCCACTCGCTGCATAATATGGAGGTGCAAGACAACCAGATCCCCACACAGTGAATCTGTCAGAGCAAACACAAACTCTGTCTTTCCTTTGCTGCTGCTGCTGTTTCAAAGGGGATTTTTTTCTTTTTGAGGGAGTTTGATTTTTGATCAGTTTAATGAAAGAAACAGGGTGCAGCAATAGAAACAACAAGTGATTGTCTCTGGACAGCTATGTTGCAGGCTGTTAACGAGAACTATCGGATGTGCATTTATTAAATGCAATTCCACAGTGTCAGTCGTGTCTCTTTGGGAAATGCATGAGCCCAAATGTGAACCCGAAACCCCAATAAAGTGGATTTTCTTTCTCCCTGCTCCACTCTCTGGACAATAAGTTTTGTGCAGGTGCAAAGGTGTGCTGGCAGGGTGCGCGTCATAACTCACAAGTCAGCTGTTCCCTGTTAGGACTCTTCAAACTTTCCACAGCCTGGCTCCAGACTGGAAGCAGAGAGACATCCCTGCCACTTGCTTGTAAGCTTTAAAGGAAGGAAACAGCTTAACTCAATGCTTCTTTTGATGCTCCAGTTTGCAGTGACACAACCCTTCACCTTTCACTTACATTAAACCCAGCGCGAATAAGGAGATTTAGGGAAAATAATGAACAAGAGAAAGTGAAAAATCTATTGAGACTTCCAATTCAGCTTCAGCACCCGGGGTTTTCTTTAACAGGTAGTCTGGATATTAATGAAGGGCCTGGCCTCATCAACATTAGCAGGGCGTCACAGATAGAAAATAACTGTCTCCATTGATTACCACGTCTCAGATCTAACACACTCAGCACCTCTGCACTCCCCATACCCCTCCTGACTGATATCTTCCTCTTTATAAACATTTCCCTTAGTATCCTGTATATTTGAGGAAAGGGGGGCCCAGGTCATTTCTCACCAAAAAACAAATCCCCTTGCCAAATTCCTGGGACAGTGAACTAAATAGTGCCCAAATTAGCATTAACAAATAATAATAATCAGACCACCCCAAGGTAAAGGAGAAGCAAAGCTCATCCCCTCCAGAACAAAGCATCACACTGGTAAACTGCTAAAAGCACAGCTATTGCATCCATCATTATTAATGTAACGCTTGCATCAATTGCCCAGCTCAAACTTACTTTCTGTTGCCATTCATAAGCGTAAGGGGCCAACTCTTCAGTTGGCGTAAGTGGAAGGCCCACTGAAGTCAATACTGATTTACACCTGCTGAGGGTCTGCTTTAAGAGGGTTAGACATTTACCCAGTTATTTATTTAAGAGTCCTACTCCAAAGGCATGGCTGCTGTGAGCAAGTAATTCAGCACTTTTGAAGGCTATGACAGATTCCCTGCTACCCTAATGTGCTTGTGTATTTTTTCCTGGGGAAAAAGAAATTCAGATGACACCATTAAAGAGAGAGAGAGAAAAAAAAGAAGAAGAAAAGGCCTGTAGAAATACCAAAAGGATGTTATTAGTCCAATAATGTACCTGCAGGTTTGGAAAACAGTCTGGCACTTTGTGATCATTTTGACAGAAGGCACTCGGAAAAAATCAATAAGATTGATCATTCAGATGCACAGTATATAGATGGGGATCTGAGTTCTTGGAGGGCTAACAAAGGCAAGTGCTATTTTACATACAACTTTGTGGGTTTTTAAAGGAAGGTGGTGCAAAGCCGCAGAGGAACATAGAGCTCATTTTGCATACATGGGAGTGGAAGAGAAACTTCAGTAAAAGTGACTGTCTCTCAGTGCCAACCTGCCACCAAAGCAAGCTTCCCCACTGGAAGAAATTTGCAGTAAAATTAAGATTTCTCCTGCCAGCACGGCTCTCAGTGCAAAAGGCTACATCAAACCTTGACAGTAAAAAAACCCACGGAAGTGTGTGCTAACTTTGCCAGCTGTAAGGCAAAAAGAAAATCAACCACTCTGGGGGAACTGAACCCTTTAATGAAAGCATGGGGGAAGGAGGATAAGTTGCTCAAAGGTACAGTGAGTTACTTCTCATTCTTTCACCAAAAAAGGTTGCCCAGGACTAATCTTTGTAGAAGCAAAGGGTCAGATCCATGGGAGGTATAATTTGACGCCTTGGCTTCAATACAGTGATGCCTATTTGCTCCTGCTGAGGCTCTAGTCTGTTCGAAGTTAAATGTGTACAACATGGTACCTCTGTTCAGAGCCAGGTGGGCACTTCCACCACTCAGCCCCTTTCTGATACTTATATAGGAATAGGGTTTATGAGGATGAACACGGCTAGGAGTCAGATCAAGACAAGTATTTAGTTCTCTTGAAATCAGTGGGAGTTTTAAGTGCTTAAAGAGCTAAATACTTTTTTGGACCTGGCTCTAGACGTTTATCCAAGTAACATTCAGACTTTGTGGGTCTGAAAGTGGGGTGGAACATCTAGTGTCTTCCTATCAGACCTGAACACAAAAATGTCATTTCTGTCTGGGCCTGGGGAATGTGGAGATATGTGAAGGAAAAGTTGTCAGAGCTGGTGGAGGAAGAGAAAACCACCAAAGGAAGCAGCGACTTCCAGGCACGGCATTATGTTCTATTTACACACTCAGGAACAATGTAATGAAATATTACCACCCTTCAGTTACCATTTTAAATATTCACTACCCACAGCATACATTACCTTCTGCATTGCCAATCACTGCCTTGTGCGATACGAGAACTCCCCGCTCTTTGTAAAATGATATATACAGGCAGTGCAATTACAGCCTGGTTATATACCATCTCCACCAAATCATTTTAGCACATTAATATCCTATTTTAAAGACTGCTACAAACACCACAGAAGAGGCAGAAGCATCTCAACAGAAAAGGCGCACTTTAAATATTGCCACTTCATACGCTCCGGGTAATTATATCAGACAACAACTCTCGCGCTTTTTTGAATTCCACAAATTACCTACAAATGGTTGGTTATCGTGCAACAGAGGCACTTCAGCTCCTTAGCCTTAGCCTTGCTTTGGTAAGAAAACTCCTGCCTTGATTGCTGAAAACACTGGGGCATCACTCATGTCAAACTGTGGTGCTTTGTACCAGTTCTGCAGCATATTATAACCTGGATGGCAAATTAATTATCCCCATTAAGTGAGAGGTTTTTTTTGTCCTATCAACCCATCTATACATACATATCCCTTTTGGAATGAGACAGAGGGGATGGACAACTTAGCTGTTTTCTACGAAGTTTGGGACAGTTTGAAGACCCTCTGAGTTGCTGTCCTAAAGATGCAGTTTAAAATGTAGTTAGTGGAGAAATAAAGCAGCAAATTCATTGTGCCTGCTGAAATTCTTTTGGGATGAGAAAAAAATAAAACCGTAGGAGTCAATGCCCTAGCTTTAAAGATGTGCATGCTGTGTTAAAGTGTATGAATAATCCTCCAGAGTGGGAGTTCAGATATAAAAAAGGGAGGGTACTATGGAATTATAATGGGGGAGCGTAAATAACATACAATGTAATAACCAGGGAGTCGTTATTTTGAGGAGTTTCTATATAATACAATCTCAGTTCTCTCACATCACTTTGCCAAATGTTGATAACATTACATAGACATCAGCCTTCCTGGACAGACATTTTAAAACAGGAAAGCCTTCAGGTTTATTAAGTAGAAGTACTGAAATTGGGAAAATACCTAATTTGGTTCACATTATGTGGCTTATAACATTGTTAAGCTTCATTAGGATGCTGCAGCACTCCGACAAATGAAGACTTATTTATTATTTCATAGGCTTGTGCCCATTAAAGCTAATACTTCCTCTGCTAAGAGGTGCGGACAACAGAACACATGGTTTTACGCATCTGTATTGTGGATACCGTGCAAAGCAGCCTGACTCCAGGCCTGGATAGTTTGGTTTAGTATCCACAGATCCTGGCCAAAGCTTGGATTCTGTAATGAGAATGAGAAAAAGGGGCCAGGCTGCGAGGCCTGATTGTGCCTGAATTTTCTACGGTGTAAATTTTGAATTGCGTGTCAGAGCACAATCAGTGCTACTGAAAGCATCTAACACCTAACTGTGAGTCAGAGCCCCGCTTAGCAGATACGCTGACATAATTTACGATGCCCCTCCTTATCTGAGATGAATCTGATGGCCTCAGCCCTTTTTCAGGAAAGCATCTGATCCAAATACACCCCCACACCAGGCATGAGTTGGCAGTCACTGTATTCTCAACAGAGTGATCATGGAGACCAAACTCCCTTCAGGCTCAGTGTAGGATGCTGGCTTTGCATATCTGTTCCAGGGTCTCAAGTCTCCATGGGCGCTTGTCCACGTTACACCTCTCCTGTTACCACGTTACACTTTTCCTGTGGCCACGTGACAAAAATCGCCATCGAGCCAGCTAAATAGCGTCTGTGCATACACGATGGCAGCTGATGTTCTCATTTTAGAATTTTATTTATCACAGTCATTTAAAACACCTCCGACCTGTTTTATTTTTAGCTCCTGAATTTCTTCCATGAGGGTTTTTTTTTATCGTTTGAAATTTTCAGCGTGGATCTGACTTGCGCCCAGAAACGTGATTTTCCTGCTTTGCAGCTATTACGCCACTAGGTGCCACTTGGGTTCACCCAGTAATCCATGGAAATCCACCGAATTTCTATTGTAATACTTCAGTGAGACTCCAGGGGCTAATCTTGCAAATTTTTTACTGGTGATTTAGCTCAAGGTTCAGATGAATGAAAAATACAACTTTTTTGGATTCCAAAAAAAAAAAATTGTTCTCTGTGTTTGCATGTACTTTGTGGCAAAGATCAAATTGTTATGGGTCAAGCAGTTCAAGATCCAGGCTAATTAAAATTACTTTTTGTTGGACTGGGTTTTGAGTTTTTGGTTTGGCAGGGCTGGCGGGGCAGGTCAGGAGTGAGGGGGACCGGCAGGGCTGGGAGGGTAGGGGTAACCCGCGTGGTAAATGTAACCCAGGTGGTACTCAGATGAGGTACCCCCTCTCAAATTGAAGGGATTTAGCAGGTGTTAGTGCACTATGGGAGGGGTAGCCACTTACGGGGGAGCAGCTCTCCTCCTATCCCCTATAGAGTAGAGCCAAGACCAATGAAAAATAACCATATACAGGTTTAATAGGGAAAGAACAGGGTGCAGCATAACACATATGCAGGGGACAAGGGGATAGCCGCACACTGAGCTGCCCAGCTTCATGCCAGATGGGGCTCGGAAAAAACCCGAGGTGCCACCTGCAGCTCAGGGCTTTGATTCGTCCGGGAGTCACTGCACGCCGCTCCTGGGAGGGTAGGGGGCTGTGGATCAGGAGTGAAGGCAGTGTATGGTGTGGGCTGTGCTAAACTGTTATATGTGGCCATTGCACTCAGCTCTGGGGTATATCTCAGCCCTCCCCATACACTGTTATATGCAGCTGTTACACCCCAGAGCTGGGCGCATATCTGCCATTCCCATGCACTGTTATATGCAGCTATTACACCACAGAGCTAGGGCTACCCACCACGCCATGCCGCACTGGGGGACTCTCTTGGACACCTCTGACCATATGGGCTGGACCAAGGAGAATGTCCAGCTGTAATCCCAGCCCAAAAAACAGCCCAGTTCCAGCAAAACCAGAAAACCAGAAAAACCACCGAGGAATGGCATGGGGTGGCCCAAGAAAGATTTCCACTTCTAATCTCAGCCCAAAAGAAATTCCTTCTTCGAGCCCATATACTTAGTACAGCGGACATGGCGGGGCTGGCGTGCACAAACCGTGCTTTGGGCCAGGCAGGACTGTGGTCAGGGTTTTTGGGACAGTCCTGCAGTGGCATGGACAGGAAGTTGGGGGTGCACCCTGCCCTGGCCACCAAACCATTGCTGAGCCTGGTCTTTTTTGCCTCCCCCCACAACCCTCCTTTTTGACAGCACCTATTTTAAAGCCCCAAAATGGGGTTCTATCTGAGCTCTAGGCACTCTTGCTCGCTCGCAGACTTTGTGGATTAATGAAGTCACCAACATTGCTGGGTGACAGGGAAGCTGCCCATGCCAGCGCTGCCCCTGCACCCCTTGGCATCACGCAGCCCATTGGGCTTTCCAACATGGGTGCGCACCAGAAGCTTCATGCTTCATCTGCCAGCTTTGCAGGGGTGTTGGTTTTAGGGTGACCCCACTGGTCATCCAGGCAGTTCTCTCATTGCCAGGACAGCTCCCCCTGACACAGACCACAGTAGCAGACCACAGTACTGTCTCCTCATCGCTGCAGAGAAAACTGTGTCAACCCAGGACTGACCCAGGTGTGCCCAGCTCTGGATTATGACAGCCAGGTATAACAGTGTATGGTGAAGGATGTGATGAAATGTTATGTGTGGCTGTTGCACCCAGCTCTGGGGTGTCTATCAGCCCTCCCCATGCACTGTTATATGTGACCATTACACCACAGAGCTAGGGCCACCCCACGCCAGGCCTCTGGCACTGGGGACTCTCCTGGACACCCCTGACCATGTGGGCTTGCCCAGACAGGATTTCCAGCTGTCATCCTTGCCCAAAAAACAGTTCCTTATTCAAGCCCATATACATAGTATAGTGTGCATGGGGGGCTGTGAGTTAGCAGCCTGGCATGAACAAACAGCTCTTTGGGTCAGGCAAGACTCTAGTAAGAGTTGTCTGAGACAATCCCCCAGGGGCACAGAGTCATGGTATTGGGGGGGGCTAAGAAGGATTTTCATTTCTAATCCCAGCCCAAAAGAAATTCCTTATTTGAGCCCATATACTTATTACAGTGTGAATGGGGGCTGTCAATCAGGCCACGCTTTGGGCCACATAAGGCTCTGGTCAGAGGTATCCAGGAGAGTCGCTTGGTGGTACACAGGCATGGTGGATGCAGGATATTAATTTACACATCATTTGGCAAATATGCATTGCTAATGAAATTCTCTCTCTTCAGAATATGTAATGAATTAATCAGAAGCTTTTACTGGGTCTAGATTAGCTTCGAAAAAGGAACCGGGAACCAGGAACAAAGGACTTAAAGGAACAAACTGCAGCCTCATGAACCATAGCATGTAGCCTTGGTGTTGGCTGCCCCAAAGCAGTGGATGGCGAGAGCAGGCCACTCACTGTGAGCAGGGGGTCCCGCACAGCTCCAGGCATGGGCAGAAGGGGGACTGGCAGGGAATTTTGCAAGTGAAATGTTCCTGGGACATCAGAAATTGTGGGGGGCGACTGATGAACAGAGCAAATAAAGTGCATGGCTTGCCAAGTGCGAGTCACAGCTAAGCAGGCTTTTGCCAATTCTGGAAGAGAACCCAAACATGTAGCATTGGGTGCATGTGCTACGGGTCGCGTAGCTCTGGGTAATGAATCATGGAATAGGCCTTTGGCGTACCAGAAGGTAATGCAGGAATAGGGATTTATGTCTGTGAACTGCTTGCTAGGGCATGCAATTCCTATTGCATGCCCTAGCAAGCAGTTCACAGAGATAAATCCTAATGGGGCAAGCAACAAGAAAATAATAATATTGCTGGCCCTAGAACAGTCACATCTATAGGAAACTATATGGTTTATTGAACTGGGCTGGTGTCTACTCAAACTCCTGGAAAGCCAGGTTCGGAGGTCTGCCTCAAGGCACAGACTGATGAGAGCTGTAACCTGAGCTACAGGGGAACCAGAACTGAGATGCAAGTAGGGTTACTGTAAAATGCTGATAGGACAACGCACTGTCAGATTTCAAGTCTCCCCCAAAAAGCAGACCTGGGGTCCTTGGACTCTGCAGCATAACATGACATAACCAAGTCTGACTCTGTATGAAAATAAAAAAAAATAAAATAAAATTGCTCAATCAAAAAAGAGCGTAGTCACTGATTTCTCACACTTGGGGGTGCCCCTCCCTCCCACCCCGCGGCCTTTCCCCCGCTGGTGCTGCCACTGCCCTTCACTCCCAACCCACAGCCTCTACCCCACCGCTCTGCCAGTGCCCTCATCCAGGGCCCAAGGGCCCCAGCCAAAAAGCAGCTTCATTGGAGACAAAGCAATTCAAAGGGGGTCTGGGTTTTTGGTTGTAGCCATGTTGATCTAAGGATATAGGCAGGCAAAGTTCTTTGGGTAGATGCGATATCTTTTATTAGACCCACTGTGTAGTCGGAAAAAAGTTCTTGTGCAGTCACCCTTCTTCCGGCACGGGGAGTCTCTGCTGTTCTGAGAGTCCAAGAAATGAAAGAAGCTAAAAGTGTGACAGAATGTCAGTGAAAATGTCAATAGGGATGGCGCTCCAGGATTTGGCCAGAGTCACTCAACTGGTTTTACAGGTTCTGCTGAGGAATCTAAAGGTAATGGTCTGAGTGGGGATGGAAATGGTCCTCTCCAGTCCTACAGGAGGCACAATATGTAACAATCACACAGAAAACATGATCATGCTTTACAGCCAAGCCACTGTCCCCCAGCTCTGCTGGTGCCCCCCACAGCCTTCACTCCTGCCGGGGTGGCCCTAGCTCTGGGGTGTAATGGCCACATATAACAGTGCATGGGGAGGGCAGAAACGTGCCCAGCTCTGGGGTGTAACAGCTCCGTATAACTGTGTAGGGGGAGCGGGGGTTGAGATACACCCCAAGGCTGGGTGCAGCAGACACATACAACAGTTTAGCACAGCCCGCACCATATACTGTTATACGTGGCCGTTACAACCCAGAGCTGGGTGCATCATAGGACCCAAGCCTCTCCAAGAGTGCATGACTCTCCTCTCTCTGCAGTGGTCTGGGGGTGGTGGGACGAGTGCGTGCGGGGCTGGTGGATGGCGCGGGTGGCACTCCCTGCCCCCCCAGCCCTGCCTGTGTCCCTCACTCAGAACGTGAAGCCCCCGCCCCACCAGCGCCTCTCGCTCCTAGCTAATCTGCAGTCCTCCAGCCCAGCTGGTGCCCCTCACTCCTGACCCACAGTGCCCTGCACTCCCAGAAAGAGGCAGCAGTATGACTATCAGGCAGAGCAATGGCAAGCAGAGGGAGGTCAAAGGAGGACAGGGACATGCTGCTGGGGACAAAAAAAGGCTTAGAAGGAAGAGGAATACCAGAGAAGCTGGGGGTGTTAGCTCATGCTGGCCACTGTGTCGTGATTGGGGGTGGAAGGGGGAGTTGGAGTCAGCTGATCACAGCCCCCCCAACCCCACTTTGGCACAGGGAACCCTGGTACCCAAGGAATCCTAATTAACCTGGATAAGAACCCCAGGCCACTGCCATGCTCATTCTCAGTTCTGGAAAAAATCCTGCTTTTTGACTTGAGGATACAAACGGCAAACTAGAGACACAGGATTCTTTCTGTTTTACATAAAAATTCCCGCAGTAATGTTTCTATTCAGGCTTTAACCTGGGTAGCCTGGGTACATGATACCCAGATGCCAACACACAGGGAGGCGGCAGGGAGGCAGCCAGATCCTTTGGGTACCGTTGTGTAGCCCTAAGTGCACCCCACACCCAGAGCCCGGTGCAACAAGCGTGCCGAAAAAGCAGGGGCCGGAACTGCTTGAGGAGGGGGGCAGCTCCTTCGGGAGGCCTGCGGTACAGACCCCTGATGCCAATCCAGACTTGCAAGGGGGAAGCAGGCAGGCTCACTCTTGCGGACCTTTGCATGAAAAGATTTCCCTCCCCACCCAGCAGCGCCCCGTGCAACAAGCAACAAGTGCCCAGAAAAAAGTGGGGTGCTTTGCCGGGGAGGCAGGCTGCACTGCCTAATGAACTCAACACCCCCCCACACCCCACCAAAAAAAAAATGC
>NW_017728998.1:11302451-11308851 GCF_001723915.1 Gavialis gangeticus | reverse complement strand
AGGGGCCGGAACTGCTTGAGGAGGGGGGCAGCTCCTTCGGGAGGCCTGCGGTACAGACCCCTGATGCCAATCCAGACTTGCAAGGGGGAAGCAGGCAGGCTCACTCTTGCGGACCTTTGCATGAAAAGATTTCCCTCCCCACCCAGCAGCGCCCCGTGCAACAAGCAACAAGTGCCCAGAAAAAAGTGGGGTGCTTTGCCGGGGAGGCAGGCTGCACTGCCTAATGAACTCAACACCCCCCCACACCCCACCAAAAAAAAAATGCATGCCTCTCAAGCAAAACCACCAAGAATTCCTCTGCAAAAACGCAACCCAGCACAACCCAAGAAAATAAACCAACCAAAATATCAAATCTTGTCCTAAAACACCACCTGACAGTAAAGCAGTATTGAAAGGGAGGGAGGGTAACATTGTTCTGATGTGCCCCTTAGCGCATTTTACTAGTTATAGCATAATAAGCCATTGCATGATAAATCACGCCCACGTTACTTATTGAGCCGTCTTAAACTAAGAAAGAAAAATGAAACCAGGAATACTTTTAGCAACTAAATGGCGAGTATGCGTACAAGGGCCCTATGAGTGTATCACGCGGGACTAGAGTTTAGCCAAACAAGACATGGGCTTTGTTCAGATTTTGGCTTGGACCTTTTCTCCCAGCAGGCTGGGAAGCAGAGCTAAGCCTCAGATGCTTCAACACTACTTTTGCAACCGCCCTTGGGAAGCTCTCATTCATGCAACATCTTCTGGCATGGTGCTAGAACTGCAATTCCCACCCGGTCCTACCTGATGAGGCTGGGGCATCTGCGGTGAGGCTGAGGGGCACCCTCTCCTGTCCTGAACTCCCCTTTTTCAGTTGCTGGAAATAGGGTTAAATGTCCTCCGTAAATCGTCACACTGTCTCTCCGACAGCTGTTCTCAGCTTCTGTAGAGTGGAGGCACCCCTCAGAAAATGCCAGCTCTGAGTTTCCTGTTGTTTGGTCGCTCCAGATAAATAATAGAGCGATTCTTCCATTGCAAAGAACTCAGACACATCACAAGTCTGAATGCTTTTACCTCTGTGGATTCCTGCTTGAAGTCTCTGGGTTTATGACATGAATTATGTTTGCACAAGTAATGGTGCTAATACAGCCTGCCACCCCATGGTACCATTTAAAGAATTTCAAGGCACCCCAAAGTGCTGTGGCACCCTGGCTGAGAATCACTGCTTTATAGGAGCCCCAAGGTTTTCCTGACTACAACACTGAGGGCCCTATGGTTCCCATCACATCACACAAAGCTCATGGGATGCCTACCTCAGAGGTGAATCTTGCTCTCCTGGAGCTATGTTGAGATTGGGTTGGGTGACCATGCATCCCAGTTTGGCCAGGACAGTCCTGGATTTCAGAGGCTGGTCCTGGCTGGTTGGTCAAAATTGAAACAGAAGTCCCAGCATTGCAGGGGCATGGGGTGCAGTTCAGCAGGGAGGCAAAGCAGCATGGTACACGAGCCAGAGCTGCCTCCCCAGGGGCCTCTGCCCATCAGCCTCTGCCACCACCTGCAGCAGCAGGGGGGGGCAGTGTCCCAGATATCCCAGATTTCCTGGTGCTTACCCTAAGACTGGAGAAGGAAAATGTAGTACCAGCCAAATTTTCTATGTAGATAAATCATATGCATGTGCACAACCACACACACACTTCACCTTGGGGGCCTATGACAAGAAAGACCCTTTCTTTGCATACTCTGGAAACACAAGACCCATCACTAGAAGAACGCCAACGTGCACCAGGTTGAAGTTCCCTTTTGCAGATGAGCAGCAAGGGAGGAAAAATCAAACACACACAGGGGGAAGGGTACCATGCACCCATTCTCCAGCCCCCAGCCAATAAGGCGTATGAGCGCCTATCTGATGGTAGAATTTGGACTGAAGCACTAGATCATGTCATCATTTATGTGTCTCTCTTGTTGCAGCTTTCCTGATATTTTGGTAATGCCTGCTTAATTGCTGTTAAATAGCATCATTTATGCTGGCCTGTTTTTAGATACGAACTCCTCTCAAACTGCAGGAAGGTCACACCCTACTCACCCAATCAGTTCTGTTGTAATTTGAATTTTCTTGATTTGCCATTGTTTTCCAACCAGCCATCGGAAGAACATCTTGTACTTATTATATACAATTGTCTTGATTGGCTAAACGCTAAAGAAATGAACATCTTATAACCTAATAAAAAGTCTTGAGAGAAAGAATAGGCTATATACACCCACCCGTCTTGCACTTTCGAAGGAAAAAAAAAGCACCAACCCTCTTCCATAGCTTGCTGCTACTTTGCTATCAATGCCCAGCTGCTTTAGAGTAAATACAGGAACAGGGTGTCACATGGTTATCCTGAAGTGAAAAAGCAAAAGGTTTCCTATTTCTTTGTTAGCTAGCAAAGATGGCATGTATGCTACCAAAAGATAATACAAGAGGAAGAAATCAATTCTGTGTGCTGTTACACATCCTCGCATGCAAACGTAAACTTCAAAAGAAAAAAAATAAAGACATTTCTATTACACCAAGGTCATTTGAAATCATCAGTGCAGGCTGATACGATCAGAAGAGAAATAAATAAGATCTCCCTACGCGAGGAGTGCGGCACCTAAGGCGAGCAGTTTGGGGTCTGGGCAGCAGCAGGGAGACTGTGCAGCTTCGAGCTTAAAAGGGACGGCAACTTTCAGGAATGAATCCCAGACTTAATCTCCACATAGATCCGAGCGCAAGACGCGACCAACTTGCTCACTGCAACATTAGCTCTTCCCACCAATCCCAATGGGCTACAGATACACAAGGGCTCTTTCCCTCGGTCACATTAATAAACCGGACGCGTCTTAGATGTGGACATAACGTTGGACAGCTGCATCACAAAGGCAATGTGTATTATTATATAATGAGTCAACACAAATATCATTATCGCTGCTCTGATACCTGCTGGCAAAGGCAAGGCTGAGATACAGCCACTGGCCTGGATACAGCGGAGCTGTGTAGTTGATGGAGCGACAAGCGCTCTCTCAACATTGACTTCTTCCTCCTCTTCGGCTCTCTGCTGCATCCGCAGGGGTTCTGCATTTCCCGTCCTTTCACAGGAGGCATCCCCTCTGAAGAGAGACTCCCTTGCCTGACGCAACAAGATTAAGCAATTTGCTTTTAATTAGTACCGCAGTCATTTCCAAACTAAGCAGTGGAAAGAATAGAAAGCAGACTGTCTCTTTAAAGTTTAAGTGGATTCAGTGCACACAGTGAATTTAGAACCTGCTGTTGGAAAAGTTCAGCTTTCTGTCACCGGGACTGCGTTCTCTGCTAATTTTTACAAGAGTTCATGTTGTATGCACCAGTTAGCAGAGACTTTGCAGGGGGTAAACTCAGAATGGAAAAGCATGACCCCTTGCTGCCTCTGTTTATAGTGCCTAAATTATATCCAGACAATGCTCCAGGTCTCCTCCCAGCCTCTTCTGAGCAGCCCTGTATGCAAAACAACTGCTTTTTCCTCTTGGTTACAACCTTGGAGAAGGCTGTGCTTGGGCTTTCCAACCAGTGCCCTGCAATCCCAAGTAAGGAAAGGAGGCACAAGGGGCGATCCCGGTGGGATTGCACCCGGGTGACTGAAGGAGAGTCTCGCCCCAAGGCTAAAACCTAGAGTAACTGGAAACTATGCAAACAGGCATCTTCCACTGCTACATGTATTAGCGAGTACTAGTATGCAATGTGGGTTCTCCTCTCCTTGTGAACCCATGTGAATATGCTGACAACAGTCGTCCAAAGGGAGAAATCTGCAGCTTTGCTTCCAATATAGTCTCATATGTGAAGAACTAACCTGCTTGGTGCAGGGGGCTGGACCCGATGACCTTCCCAGGTCCCTTCTGGCCTTACAATCTATGAAGGCACAAAATAAAGACCCACCGCACCAGGGGCGCACAATCTCGGGGCACATTTTAAACCCTAATGTAATCTTTCCCCAGTAAACAGCTGAACTTCAGCTTCTGAGGAGACAGGATCCCATCCCATCAGTGACTTCTTCTATTCTAACAAGCTATTAACACTTATAATAAGCTATCCTCCCATGATATTAGCATTGCCCCTCCCCATAGCAGGCACCTTTAGCTCTAACATTTTTAGTCTCACCTTAGTCCTTAGTGAGCTGAGGCTTTGCATACACAAGAAGGCATTTCCCAAAAGGAAACCCCTTAGCAGATAATCATCCACTGAACCCCCTGCCGCTACACCCCACTCCTAAGTAGTGTGCACTCAGAAAACATGAACCTCTCGCTATATTGACTGTGCTGGGATTAGTTTGCTGCACTCACTGTTCAGTTAGCCCCCATAGGCATGCCAAGAAAATGGGCTTTTCCTGCATTGGACTAAAGCCACTCCAGGAAAAAAACAATCCCCACAACTAGAGCGGGTGCTGCCTAGACGATTAGTATCTGGCATCCCCATCCACCTTCGGCTCCACAGCTGGTTTAGATTTGAGCTACTAGCTCATTTAGATTTATGCCGCTGGTTCAGCAAACAAACACAGTCCATAGTCCATCATACTAAGTGCGTAATAAAGCTGCTTACCGACTCCCAAACAAGTAGCTTTTATTTGCCCACTCCCCTCCGATACCGCTTCTCTCTCCCTCCATCAAACCTAAGGATATTGTGCAATTTCTTTCCAGACCTGCACCACATGAACACATCAAACGCTGGCTGAAGCCTCTCCTCAGCCTCTCACACTGCATTTTGCTACAGAATTATTATTTTTTTTTTGTAAAACGTTATCTAGCAAGTGAAGGGAACCATTTTTCTACACTGAATCTAGGTTATAAGTTTACCCGTTTTCTGATCCTCTCCAGAGCCCACACAGCCGCAGTTAAAAACACAGTTTTTCTCGCTCGATGCTAAGGCCGTTGCAAATGTAAAATGGAGTTGGGGGGGGGAGTGGTATATAAATGTGTATGTGTGCATGTGTGTGCATGGGTGTTTGAGTACCACTGGGCCTGCCAGCTTCTTACACTTGTTGGAATGAATTAGCATGAAGATAGTAAGCAGTGAACTAGCTCAGGAGACCCAATTGCAAGAGACCCCTGCTTTTCGCACTGATTCAGGCAGCAGCTCGCGCTTGATTAATTAAAAAAATGAAGTCCTGGAATTTGTGGAGGATCATTTTGGCTTGTTTTAAAAGCTGCAGCTAGGAATTATTTTCTGATCAATGCCAGGTGCAGGAGTCATGTGTTTCTCGGCAATGCTGTTTGCCTCAATTCTGTTTCGCTTGCCGCCCTAATAAATTTGCTTGACTGCAAAGGGTGCTTTATGAGTCTTGTTTAAAAAGGGCTTCCTAATGATGCTTGACAACATCTCTTGCCTTTGAAAGAGCCTTGCAATGCTAGACTCTAATCCCACAAAAGGAGGGATTCTTGTTAACCTGTGTCTCCATCCTTTCTGTCGAGTCACCATCTTTAATGAAGCACTGAAGGGGAACCGGTACGCAGCCGGGAAATGATGGCTTTACATGATCGCCTCTTGCTACACGAGAGATACTGCACAAACCTTAATCCCGTGACTCGGGCCTCTCCTTCTACCCCCTTTAATTGTCAGAACCCGAGGAAATCCGGACCGAGGTAAATAACACTTCAGCAGTAACAGAATAGATTCACTTTAGGCAATGAATTTTTAATGGGCTGAGACTGCAGAGGGAACGCAGGGCCGAGATCTGTGCTGCTTATCTGATGGGGAAGGTCAGTGTTTGAACGGAGGGAGGGCACGGATGAGAGAACAGATCTGACAGGGCTCTTCAGCTGAGATTTCAGCTTGTCACAGCCTCGCATACCTTAACATATTAGGTCCTTATTTTCAAAGGAGGAACTTGCACATGCACACACTAACCAAAACTGCACGGTATTCTCCTTTGGCCAAGGCAAACGAGAGGTTGCAGCCTCACCAAAACAGCAGAAATATCAGGCCGTGCTCTTCGTGGCGAATCAGTTTGCAGGTGGGAAAAACACCAAGCAACCCTTCGACGTAACACTACCCCCTAACTTAACGTCTGCATGCCCATCTGAAATCCTGCGCAGCAAACTTTGCTCAGCACCCCAGCAGATCCACCAGGAGCCTCCCACTGATGCCACTGGAGCGGCATTTGTTGACCAAGGGCAAGATCTGACTCTGAAGTTAGGATTTATTTAGTTCGGACGTTTTTATGTTACAAGAAACACCACAAAAAGCGAAGACGTGTTGGGTTCCAGACACTGGTTTATAGCACTCTAATCCCTCAATCCTGGGGAAACTCTTTGAGAAGATCATCAAGGAGCACATTTGTGATGGGCCGGCATCAGAAATGATGCTCAGGGGCAATCAGCATGGATTTATTAGGGGGAGATCATGTCAGACCAACCTGATTGCCTTCTA
>NW_017728998.1:11256655-11302051 GCF_001723915.1 Gavialis gangeticus | reverse complement strand
AGGGCGGCTAGGAGCTGGAACCAACTTCCAAGGGAAGTGGTGCTGGCCCCTACCCTGGGGGTCTTTAAGAAGAGGCTGGATGCCTACCTGGCTGGACTCATTTGAGTCCCGTTTCTTGTTTTGGGGTTTTGTTGTTCTCCCGCCCTGGCGGGGGGTCGGGCTAGAAGATCTACTAGGTCCCTTCTGACCCTTAATCTATGAAACTATGAAACTATGAAAGCATGCTCATGCATGCAACTCTTCCTGTTATTATTCTTATATTATGTCTGTCCACAGGGCGGGGGCTCAGGGGGCAGGAGCATTCTTTGCTGTTGGACTCGCTGCAGCATATCATCTCGTTCGTGCCCGCGCTTCCCTGCTCCATTCACGTAAGCTGGCAGGGATTGGCACTGAAGCAGTCAAGAAGTCCACGGTGGGAACAGATCGGAGAACGACATTCCTGCCTAAGTCAGCACCTTGCCAGCTGCATAGGAGTGGACCAGGTGAGGCACAAGGGCCACATGCCAGTGAGGATACACTGTGGGCATTGCTCGTGGTACTCCAGTAACCATTGGAAGAAGTGGATACTAACACCTGGCAGCTGATGACTATTTCTCTTTGGCAGCACTAACCCAGGTCAGGTGCCTCAAGGTAAAACTACCGGTCTCTTAGGAGCAGAAACCCTGTATTTCAGAAGCAGGGTCTACAAAAGAAGCCGTGTGAATCCCATCCCACCTTTGACCGAGAACTGGAGCAGATGGTGGAAGCACTTCCAAATGTTCCTGGAAGCAATTAACACTGGCAAGAGACAGAGAGAAAATGGTTCTCCCCCCCACCGTCATGGAAAATTCATACGTTTTGTCCAACCCCTCTCCCTCAAACCCCACAATTTTTCATTTAAAAGCTTTTCGGATGTTAGGTTTTGATCTTTTATTTAAAAAAAAAAGAAAAGGTCCTATTTTCTATGGAAAACAGACACCTTTGGGGGGAAAAATGTAGTTTAGCTAGAACCCAAAATTCAAATAAGAATTTCTGACCCGCCGTAGAATCGACGAGAAGTCTGGCAAATGAAATGCCCCGTACTGCTGCCTATGGCAAGGCTGGAAACACACAGTATGCCCTTTTACAATCATGGGGGCAACTGCAAATTCCTGGCCAAAGTGATCAATAATCACCACTGATATTGTGCCACCCATGCCAGACTGTCGCTTGGGCTTCCTTTGCAAGCTGTCAGGTGAAACCGCTGACCAACCTGCATTGACCACCATTGTCACCCCCCCAAATAAAGGTAAGTTAATGTGATTTGAACAGTTAACAGATCTCCTGTCCGGAGCCAGCATTCTACATGGCATAGACAGATTCAAGCAAAATACGGTGAGAAATAGTCTTTGAATGGCAAAGGAGCCGGGTCCTGGCTGCCTGTTTCCAAAGCGACTTTTAGGATGCTTCTGCAAACACAGTCACGGACAAAGAAAAGTCAGGAGCCACAAGCCAATGTTCTAGCTTCACTGCGTTGGCTGACCAGATTAATTTAGGAGGAAGTGACTTGAGAAGAAGTGGGTATGTGGGCAAAAGGTCCCAAAATTTCAGAGATACTGACAATCAGGACTCGTAGTAGAGATGATATCTTTTATTAGACCAACAAGATTTGTGCAAAAAAATGTCTTTAATTGCAAACTTTCGGGCACAAACACCCTTCATCAGGCATTGGAGAAAAGACTGTAAAAGTTCTCCTGGGTAGAAATGAAAGTTTGTATTTCATAGGATTTCACAGAGGAGTCAATAGACACTGACACACATTCAGTAAGGGATACAACAATAAACCTCTTGTTTTTGGTTACTTACTGTGATTTCCAGCCTGGCTGTCTCCCATTACTGCATTTTGTTAATAGTACATACCATATTTTCTTAATACAACATGTACCTTTTCTCCAAAAATCAGCGTACCATATTGTGAGAAATATGGTAAAAGCGAGTTCTCCCACTTACGAGATGAAACTGGAAGTAAAACCTGCAGCCGATCCACATGGAGCAGAACAGCAAGCAGGCTCCCTAGCTGCTGCTGCTTCCTACAAGGAACAATCTTTTTTTCTTCATTCTGCCTTTCAAAAACAAGGTGCATATTATATTGCAGAACATGTTGTATGTGACAACATACGGTAGCAAGGCTTGTTTGTTTGTATTGGCGCTTGCTTTTACTGGCATTACACTTATTTTGAAAGGAAAGACGTAACAATACGTACTGATGTCAAAGACATCGTTCCCCTGTTATGTGACAGGGCTATTCACCTTTGATAACCCTGACCTATGTCAGATGACCGAGGTCAGGACAAACACTTACACAGTTATTAGATCTGGCAGGTCGCCCCGCAGAGTAGCTGGATGATGCCATAGCCTTCACTATGGGGAACAGATAGGTCTTTTCACGACAAAAAAAAAACTGATTGAGATATCAAGTTTGTAAAGATTTATTACTACTTGGACTCCCTATATACACATACATAAACATATTTATGTAAGTCCATATACCTTATCGTCTATATCTATAGACTTATGGATACCTGTATCTATAGAAAAGTATCAGTATCTATTTAGGACATATAAAGACCTATAGATATATTCAGATATATACTCTTTCTACTGATACACAGAGAGTTTATATATAGAGATAGAGGTAGCAATTATACAGTGCTCTTATTTAATTCTTTTTAGTGTTTCAACTCTGTTAAGTTGTTTCGAAGTAAGTGTCTGAACACTTAAAAAGCACAAAAGTAGGGGATTCAAAGGGAAAAGCCTGACTTCATTGAAGTCAATGGGAGTTTTCCATTAATCTTAATGAAAGCAAGATTCCCCGCAGATTGTGTGTGGTATGGGTAATGCCTATGTGTGGTAGCAGTACAAAGAGTCTGCTGTATTACAAGTCTCCTAGCAAAGGTGTGGACTCTCAAACACAGTATGCCAGCTTCTAGGATGTGTAGCCAAAAAGAAAGGAAAGGCCCCTCCCAAAACCTGCCTGTCCCTTCTTCTTGAGTTCCTGTCCTGTCCCCCTCCCTGCCCAATTTATTATTAACTTCTCTTCTCCTACCAGCATAAATTGGGAAATCAGCGGGATCACATTAGTTATAAACATGACTTGACAGCAAACAAACTCATAATAGGTTTTGTAAACCCACCAAATTGTTTGCAGAAACAACACTGGCTGTTTAATAAAATGAGTAAAGAAATATGAATTTTGAAAAGCAAGCAGAGAGCTCTTTAAGTAGACTTTAATGCATTTCATAAGACCATTTGGTTATACTATTATTCCTGATGTTTTCAATAGGAATGGCAGTCTTCAGTAATGTGTTGCAGCAAAGTTTACAGAGATGTACTATATATCTGCTCCTATTTAAGGGAGAAACTAAGTATTTAGACTTGGTAGTTGTTAAGCTGCAAGGAAATAGGTGTTCAACTCCCTGGAGCGGTCCCCTGCAGATAGCTCAATTAAGGTACTAATTGAAGTGCAGTGATATCCCCCACATGGTTGAGAAATGTCTAGCTGGCACAGCAGTGGTATTCTTTCAAGGACCTTCTTTTAGCCATGCCATTTTGGGAGAAGGATTAGGACCAAATCACCCAGGGCTCCTGTGAATTGGCAATGGACACCTACATGTTCAGAGGCACGAAGAACTTCACACAGGGGTTTCTGAGGGATTTCTAATTGCACGGGTTATTTATTCCCAGAGGTTTCCACAGTACTTATCGCGGGTGATGCAGAGAGGTAATTTTTACAGAATACCGATGAATCGCGTCGTCTGCCATTGACAGGCTTGGTACCAAAAGAACACATCATAAGAAGGGCAGAGCAAATGCATATTCAAGAGTATGCTGCAAGTGAACTCAGCAGCTTTAAAATGCTTGACTAAATGGTGGTATAAGGAGACAGAGATGCCACTGGAGTAAAAAAGAGTATTTTTACTGACTTCCTCAGGGGTTAGATGAGACTCTCAGCCAGTGATTTGCAACCAGTGTAACACAGCACCCTGGGGTGCCTTGAGATCCTTTCAGGGGTGCTGTAGAGCACTGCACAATGTTAGCACCAGTATGTGCATGCACATGATTCACAAGATAAACGCAGAGATTTCCAATAGGAATACATGGTGTTGAAAATGCTCTAACCCATTGTGGTGTTTCTGAGTTCTTTGCAACAGAAGATTGGCTCTGTTGTTTTTCTGCAGTCAAAATGCAAGTGAAAACTAAAAGCTGACACTTTCCAAGAGGTGCCTCAAGTCTAAAGAAGCTGAGAACCACTGCTCTAAGCCCTTGATCCTACTTACCCTTAAGCACATGCAAAAACTTCTGCTGCAACAAAAAGTTGTATCCAGCCTAATTGGGAATAAGAGCCGGTTTACTAGAAAGAAAGGGGGGGTGCAATTTGACTTTCATTCTCCCATTTTCAGTTTGTTTCCCCCTTCTCTTCATGCCTGTTTTCACTCTACATATGAAGGTGCTCCAACTTAGCCCCAATTACTGATTACCCACAGCCACCATGGAGAGCCACAGCAGCAGTGTTTGCGTGCTGAAGGAAAGGAAGTGCGGTGAAGGAATCCAGTGGAGGTTTTTTTAAGTTCCAGTATTTTTTTCCTTTTGTCTTTAACTAAGCCACTTTCCCCAACCTGCATCCAGTGCCTTGTTGTTCAGACAACTGCTGTCAAAGCATGTGTGGTTAGGCCAGTTGACACTTCAGCAGAACAGGATGGACAAGGGTTTCAGAGAGAAGCCACAGACCTTCCTGCTTCCTTCTCTGCTCAAGAACTAGAGTTCAGTATAGCTCATTTGGGGAACTAAATGCAAAGAACAAGAGACAGGGCAAATTCTAGGGAAAATGGGCAGGAAGGTGAATGGACGCTCAAAGGAATCCCTCTCTGTCCTGTTTTCTGGACTTCTCTGCTGGACTAACAACAGCAGCATTGAGCAACCAGCTGTCTCTAGAGCTGATTGGGATCTCAGGGCTTCCTTAAGGATGAATTGCAGAGATCATTAATGAAGATGTGCGGAGCTGAAAAATGAGCACAGCTCAAGGAGGAAGTTTTGCTCCCTCTTTACCAAAGGCGTAAGGGTCTGAAACAGAGACTGGAAACTGTACCAGACTCTTCAGAAAATAAAAATGCTCAAGCTACCACTGAGAAGACAACACGAGAAACACCATTTGATCGAGGAGATAACCCTTTTACATATATTTTCTAGGAAAATTGGTGCATTGGAGCCTTAGGAATGCTACTGTGTAAAAAAAGAGAGCATCATACTCACCTATTTGAATGGTCATTTAATAAGGACATCACAATTCGTATCTGACTCACAGCCCAATCAGAGAACAGGAATAATACCAGGGAAGGGAGTTTGGCTTAGTAACAGATAGAGCAGTTGGTTGAAACTCAAAAGATCTTGGTTCTGTTCACTGCTCTGCCACTGGCCTCATGGATCCCCTTGGTCTGGTCATCTGGTCATTTGCATCATAGTTTCATCCAGTGAGGGCCAACCTTTTTGGCAGGCGTGCCACAAATAAGCCCCACGTCCTTCTCAAGTGTCACTCTGATTCCCACTCCCTGCCTAATCTGTTGCTCTGCTTTCTGCTCCATGCTCTGCGCTCCTTGTCAGATCTGATGATCTGCCTCCTGCTTCCTTCCTTGTACTACCCTGGCCCTATCTGCCACTGTACTCCCTGCTCCCTCCACAGGCTTCCACTGCCGCACGCACAGGCTGCCTGTACCACTCGTGGCACCCGTGCTACAGGTTGGTAACTCTTGGGTTAGCCATCTAAAGTGGGGATAAGACCCCCACCTGTCTTTGAGATCTACTGAGGAAAGGAGCTTTATGGGCGCAATTATTTCTAGAGGGGAAATTTACTCTTGAGGAGTAGGTCATCCCAAAAGTTTATAGACTATGTAGTCTTATTTAACCCTATTGTCAGGCTTTCAAGAAGGCTTAACTGCCACCCTTTCATGGTACTAGACCCATATACAGGGGTGGATTTCACCCGCAGTGGAAGACACAACACACGTGTATTGCCAAATAATATGCAGGGTAACAAATTAATTGTACAGTCTTTTTACAAAGAGGCAAAATCATAGAAGGCATTTGTGCCTAATTTTTCATTGGATTCTTGCTTACATACGGTGTTTTCAGACTGAGGAAATGAGCACAGCACTTGGAAACAATGATCTCTTTCGAGCCGGGATGGGTAAATTCTGTTTCCGATTCAGGGTGATGACTAAGGAAGTCATAAAAGCTATCGGAGAAAGGAAAAAGGCAGGTGACATGTGTAAGAAGGCAAATATTAAGGGGATGAAAGGGATTATGAAGCAAGGCTGAAAAAGATGTAAAACGCTGATTAGGAAGCCAAATATGTCAGAGAGAGAAAAACTGCCCACGGGGGGAATAAAAACAGGAAAAGGTTTCTTTTAAGTAGGTAAAGACAATGAGATTAACCAGGGAGACCACCAAGGGCTAGTACAGGGGAAAGAGGATCCAGCTGAAAAAAGAAATGGTACCTTTTTGTAGGTGTCCAGGAGGAAAGGTGGAGGCAAGATGAGACCTGCGAGCAAAGCAGTGAAGCACTGAAATCATTAGCAGTCACCAAGGCCACAGGGTTAAGTTAATAGAGCTGAAAAGAGACAAAGATTTTGGACTCAGTAGTCTTAAACGGGAGGTTCTGAATAACCAGAGATGAGATTAGCCATCCACTAACAGCAATTTGAGTTGCTTGGAGAGTAAAAGAAGTACACAGGAACTGAAATAAGGAAGGCAACGCCCAAATCTCAAAGCGAAGAGACAGGTGAAAGAAAAGGCATTTTATTTTGAGCGAGTCATCAGCTGGTGCAAAACACTGTTGCTACCTTCAAGTCAATGGAACTTCCTCTAATTTACTCCAGCTCAGACCTGGTCCATACACTGGTAAACCAGTCAGAGAGGCAAGACTCAAAAAGCATTTCCAGGGATGAGATCATTCACCATCTGGAGAAATATGAACTGATATAAATGAGGCTCCCTGGCTTCGCAAAGGGTAAATCTTGTCTGACAAACCTGGTGGAATTTGTTTCAGGAGATAACATTAAAAACAGACAAGGGTGAAGCAGTGGACCTAATCCACATAGATTTCAAGAAGTCATTTAAACGCAGCCCAGGACAGTAGACTAATACATGAGGTTAGCAAGTATGGCATAAAAACCATTGTCCTTGAAAGACTAAGGAAATGGTTAGGTGATTAAGGGCAGTTGTAATGGTAAAACTTTATGGGTCAGAGAGGAGAAAGGTGATATGGTGAAGACAGTTATATTTGAGGTTATTATCCAGATGCTTCCAAGGCATCAGTTTGGAGGCTTGCATGTTTTATCCTATGAGAAAGAGGCCGCTGAGGGTGTCCTAATGCAAAACTCACATGAGTTTGCCATTTTACCGTCATGGAATACAAAACCTAAGTGCATCAGCAAGTTGCACAGCGAGCAAGAGTGGAAGCAAACTCAGGGGTTGCTAAATAAGTGAAGCACAGAACGACACAAGAACTCCTCCATATGCAAGCACAAGGTCATGGAGACGAACCCCCAAATTGGTCAGAGGGAACTAGTGCATCCTATAGCCCAGAAAGCATGAAAATGACCTAAATCCAGAGTCATGGCACCAACCAATGTGGTGCAATCTGGACATCATTTATAAATGATGCCGGAAACCCATGCACTGGCCATTTAAGTAAGAAATATATAGAACAAAAGGCATGAATAGCAAAAATCCAAGAGCTGTCCCAGCCTATGGTGCCCAGGTACAGAAATCATGACACAGAAAAGAGAAAAGGAGTAGGGTTACGGTTAAGGCTGGGAACAGGAGGGGGAAGTTCAAGGCCAAATTCCTAATGACTTCAATGGGACAATGCTAAGCCTCTGTCCCTTCACTTCAGAGCAGATGATGCCATGGAGCTGCATGCAACAAAGCAGGAACACAGAAATCAGTACCCTGCAATCCCTCCTCTCACCCACAATATATACAGGAATAAAAAGAGACTCCAGGGAACTGAGAATATTCAGTTTGGCCCTCAGAAGCTGTACTGCCTAATGGTGGATCTCCAAATTAGATGAAGGGTTCAGACATTTAGCACTGCTGTCTCCTGAGCCCCACGGGCCTTCCTGCCATGGAGAACCCTGAATGCTGGCTCACGGCTGTTTACTGCAGGGCTGCAGACAGGCTGCTGCCTTTCAAAGGCATTTTACCCATACGCCAAAATGGTGTAAAATAACTATAAAGAATGAGGACTGACTGTAGGTTGTGCCCTGCATGGTACAAACCCCCAATTAACCCTGTCCAGTCACTGGAAAAATCTAATACCGCAAGCGCTGCTGGACTCAAGGTATCCTTGGGCTCCTGAACACAAGAGTCAGCACCTGTGAACAGAGGTCAGGGGCAGAAAGCTTGGATGCATTGTTCATACAAATGTCTTCAGGCTTAGTCTAACCTTGTATGCATTATATGTGTCTTTTGCACCTGCAAAATTAGGCTGGAACTATCACAAACAGCATCTGCAATAAAAGAGGACAGACTCCTGGTATTTCCCTGTATGGTCAGACGCGCAGGTGGCTTCTGGAACGTGAGGAACTGGACAGAACATTTGCAACGCTGCAATGCCAGCATGTATCCCTGCCTGTCAGGGCAAAACCAAGAGCAGCTCTGCATGTGGGTACGAAGGCCCCTTTGCCATGGGTCAATAAAGACACAGGCGATGCGGATATGAAAGCTGTTCACGAGATTAGTGCTTGTGTTATCCCAGCTTATCACAACAAGCTGTTTAAGGCACAGATAGTAATCACAGATTGATTAATTGATTAATCACACCTGCTAATTACATCTCACAAATAGACAAAATTAATATTTGATGTAGGTCTCTAAAGAGATGGCATGGATTAATTTTCCGCGGATAAGATAGAAAAGTTCCTGCAGATAATATAGAGAAACTCAGCAGCGGCTTCTCGGTCACAGAAGATTTTATCGCATAAAAACGGAGCAAATGACAACGCCTCAAAGAAACATTGCTTACTATTTACTCATGATTATTGATAACAGTGATGGAAAAGTCTTAGCAAGGTGTTTTCCCTAAGCACGCGGAGTCATTCTGAACAGTTATCAATGCAGAACGTGTCAATCTGATCCCACTGTTCTGCTTTATCACACCGCAATCAAGTCCTTTAAGAAATCAGAACACCCTCAGCACACAATGGCAATACAACTAACAGCTTGCCTTTTTCTTCAGTTCATTATAGACACTATTGAGAAGAGGAACAGAAACAAATTTCCAATTTTAGAGTCAACTACTCTAAGGGCATAGACCAGGGGTGGGCAAAATACAGCCTGCAGGCTGGATCCTGCCTGCCAATTGCCTGTATTAGGCCTGCAGCTGCCCCTGTGGTGCTCCACATGGGGCCAACTCCCTGCTGCTCCCACCTGGGGCAATGCACGCCATGCTCACCCACCCTATGCCCACCATCGGCATTGCCCCAACTCCAGTCCTGGCCCCAGCCAGCATGCGCAGCTTCCCAGTAGAGCTGTCTTCTACCCGCTCAGCTGCCTGCAGGGGGCTGCTCATTGTGCCAGGCAGGCGGAGTGGGTAGAAGGCAGCCAGGAGCTGGGTTTGGAGCTCCATGTGCTGAAACAGCTGCAGCTTCCCCCCACCCGCTGGGCATGTGGTGCCCAGCACACGCCTGCCATGGGTGCCACTGGTTTCCCACGCTACCTGCTGCAGGGCAGAAGGGGCAGGAGAAGGAGGAGCCCCTGCAGGTGAGGGGAGCTGAGCAGTGCCCAGGTGGCTGCAGCAGCCCCACCAGGAAGCTGTGTGCACTGGCCAGGGTTGTCAGTGGGTGCAGGGTGGGTGCAGATGAAAGCACAATGAAGGATGCCTTGGGTGGAGCTGTGGGGGCAACCACAGGCTGGATTGGGGGGCACACCTGCACCTCCTGGGTGCCCCCGGCTACCCCCCAGCTGGCTCCTGGGACTTAGTGCCCATGCAGCCCCCCCACACACACACATGCGCACCCCCCTAAACCCCACCATACACCCCCCACCTGCCTTACACATACCAGCCCCACACCCAATATATAGAAGTAGGGCTTTATTTTGAGCTATTATGCAATTGCCTCTGTATACACTACTGGGGGGTGGGGGGTGGCAGAGGGACTGATCGGTGCCAGCGAGGGGCGGGGCAAGGGGCTGGTTACACTAAAGTGTAGCCTAGAGTAGTAGGTCACAAGCAAGGTAACATGGGTCAGAGAGAATCCTGCCCTGGAGTGCCGCAACTTTGAGCCGCATAACGAGTGCTTAAAATCACTTTAAGGTGTTCATGTGTGCACAATCCGGGGTTAAGAGCTCTAGGAGCCACCCTAAATTATCATGTAACAAGGCCCTAGCAGATGCCTAGTTATTACACAGAGTCCCTATGCTCTTAAGGTATTCATGCACTTAACTGACATGCATACAACCAGAATGTTTTTCACAAGACAAGCAACTTGCAGTAACTTGGGACTGGCATATGTACCAATCTGATATGCATATAAGTGGATGGATCTGCTTTCTGAAACACTGTGATATGCATATGAGTGGATGGATATGCTTTCTGAAGCACTGTGAACGTTTGGGATGAAGTTACTGTTTACATGGAAATTAATCTTATGTAGTTTTGATTTAGTTTCCTCATCGATTTCATCACTTTGGACAAAATAGATTTAAAACAGATTTATTATGGGGACGGCAAGTTCCTTTTCCTTGGTTCATTCCCAACTATTGTATAATAAAACAGACTTTCTTCAAACCTAACGCCAGGCTTTTGTTTTTTATACCTACACTAATCTAGAAAATCTGGATGTATCAAGAAACAGCATCAGAAGGGTGTTAAATGGCATATCCTCATGAAGCTGAGCTAGGCATAATGACAAATCCTACCACAAACAGACTTTATTTTTAGTCTTGAGCCTATTTCTTAAACCTACTTTAAGGAAATTCAAACAACCTACAAAACATTTTTTGGATGTGGGTGTTTCAGGCTTAAGAACTAATCTTTGGAGAGCCAAGAGCACCTTGCATGCTCACAGCAAATATTTCCTTGCGTTTAGGAGAGATTTTTTTTGATGCATGAACAATGCTGCGCTTATTTTTATGAAAGCATCAGTACTATAAAACTTGGTGTATGGGTGGATAGAACCACAATAAAATCCTACTGCTGGAAAGCTACCTTGGCTTAGGAGTGAGTTTTTCAAAAACTTTTCACATCTGAGCCCTGCCTTCTAGAAAATGAAACCACTTTCTCTCTGACACCTATATGCTCCCATTATCAGTGCTTCAGAGTGCCTTAACATCCTCAGTACATTTCTACGCGCAGACAGTAACACTGACTCCAGATCCAAATATATGGACATGTGGCATGAGTTTCAGATGTGATGAGTACTCTTGACTCCTGCCACAGTCAATGGGCTCTGTGAATGCAGAGGACATTTGATTAAAAGCAAACACAGCCAGACCAGTCCTCTTTATTTCCCTTTAGCCGGCATGCAACCAACCAGCCAGGCAGAATAGGAAGGAACTGTACGGGCTTCAACGGCAGAGCTTGTGTTCAAGTGTATGAGAATTGCATCTGAGGAATGCAAACTCCTTATGAATAGGAAATTCCTAGAATTCATGTTCTTATGATGTGAATAGGAATGTGCCTTTTATTTTCATCCAGTTTATAAGGGGGGTCTTATGCTAGTAGCAAAGAAAAACCCACAAGTGAATGAATGATTATCACACCAATTACCCTGGAAAGACTGATTAATCTGACAGTGTTTGGCTGCTACACGGCCTTTTCAATCTTACCTCGGGGGGTGGGGGGATGTGAAAGATGACACCACAGTGAACTGTTGGGTCCCAAATCTGGCTGGGTAGTTTCTTTAAAACTCGGGGGCTGCTATTAGTGCTGAGCCAGTGGGTGACTCTGTAGACAGTCAGTGCCATTTGCTGGTGCTTATATAGAAGCTGAATACTTCTGCCGGGGGAAGCAAGTGGGCAGCAGCCCGTGCAGTTATTAAATGCTTGATCAAGGCTCGTACTTACACACCACACAGGGCCTCTTCCCTCTCACAGACCCATTTATACCAGCGTAAGCACCACAGCCTAGTCTGAAACAAGGGTCTGATCCAAAGCCAACTGGCGCTGATGGGCGTTAGGTACCTACCGTCTTTGGAAATTCATTCCTTTGGAGGAAAGGTTTTCTATGCAGCTAGGGCCAGATTCGTTGTTTGGTTTTCCACTACTTAGAAAACCCTTTTCTCCTCCTGTTACCTCTTCCTCTTCTTGGGCTGAAGCAGTACTTACATGAGCCATCCCGTGAGCATGCTGCATCACCAGCTCCTCAATTTCTGGCCTAGCCAATACAACCATCATCTCTAGGGCCAGAAAAAACCAGAAAAGTCTCCTCTTAGAGGCTTTCCATGCTGTTGCTTACTCAACTGGAGGCGCTAGTCTTGCTGAGCTGCTCAAGGCCTGAGCATACTTCCCATCCTTGCTGGCCCAGAAAGCGACAGGCCCGACTGGAAATTTATGTCAAGTTTCCTGCATGGCGGTATGGAGTATTAACATTAGGCTAGTGTGCCGACTTATCTCATCTGCCTCCCGACATCAGATTTTAGCTGTCATTGATAAGAGCTCTTTATAACCAGAATTTATAACGAGTTCACTTTCTAACCATAAACCCTAGTGAAACAAGGTTGTTCTCCCATCCGTGGGTACAAGGTTAGACATGTACTTCGGTCGCAGGCCGGGGAGCGATCTGCAGTAGTTTTGAGCCACGTTGTGTAGAGGAGGGTTGTGCATGTGTTTTCATTTGAATCAAACTGTGGATTTAGTTTGCTCCAAAGTGCATCCTTGACTCTGCATGTGCATCTGCCAGTAAACTTTGTGTGCATTAGGGCTGTGCGAAGCTGCAGGTGGTGATTTGATTCGGAGATTTGGCCTGATTCGGTGGTCAAATCTCCAAATCTGAATGGAATCAGGGGACCAATTTAAAGGTCTGAATTGATTCAAAGCTCTCCAAATCTTTGGAAAAGATTCAGAAAGCTTTGATGATTTGGGCAGTCCCTGGTGGCTGCAGCCGGCTCCGACTTAGTAAGTACTGGGGGGAGGGGGCTGAAGGAGGGGGTAGGGACCATGGGGGGACCCTGCCAGCCCCCCCCGACCTCCGCCTACTCCCCTAGCCCCCCCACGGGTGCCCTGCCCAGGCCAGCTCCAGCCCCTTAAGAAAAAAAAGCCCAAGAAAAGCTCCGGGACTCATCACTCCTTTGGTAGCCTCAGGGATTTGGGGGCTTGTGCACAGCCCACCACATGGTGCAGGGCAGCAAGGGGCAGCAGGGATCGTCCCCTGCTGGTAGGAGTGGTGAGTCCAGGGGTTTTCTCGGTCTTTTTTTTCTTAAAGCGCCAGAGCTGGCCTGGGCAGGGCACCCATGGGGGGGCCTGGGGGAGTGAGGTGGGGCAGGGGGCTTGTGGCAGAGCCACCCACATAGCGTGAGGTAGTGGGGGGCAGCGTGGATCATCCCCCCAAATCCCGCAGCACCCAGTGAGCTGGGGCTTTTTTTAACAAGTGCCAGGAACTGGGGCAGGCAGGGGAGCCATTGCCAGGCTGGGAGAGCGGGCGAGGGGTGGGCCTGGCCTGGCTGATTCGGAAATTTGGAGGTTTGGCAGCAGCCGAATCTCCAAATCAGATTCGGCTGAATCGAATCGGGACAGTGATTCAAATCACCGAATCGACTCGCTGTCCCCCGAATCAGCCAAATCAGAATCTGAAGCAAATACTAGCCGCTTTGCACAGGCCCAGTGTGCATGTGGATGTGTGTGTTTTTGCCATTACTTTTCAGGAACCGTGAAGGCTTACTTCAGATTTTCACTCCCATTAAACAAAATCACCTGCTGGAATTAGTATGGAAAGATATTTGATCTCCAGCTCATCAGAGAAATCTTCTTTGCAACAGACACAGCGGAAAGAAAGCAAGCAAAGTCTGAATAATCGACAGGGAAGAAAAATGGGGAGGAAAAAAAGAGTATCAGTTTTAAATGGGCCAGAGGAAATTCCACCAAGGATACGTGAAGATAATACCGAGCTATTGTGCCGCTGCATTCCTTCGAGGAAAAACGTCTCTCTCGGCAGATCTGAAAGGATGTTTTAAGCAAGTCAGTAAAGGAACTAGGCTGGGGACATGAACAAAATGTGTATTTTCCAGTCTCTGCAGACAAACAAAACATCAATATTCACTGATCATCCTGGTCCGCCCTCATGAAAATGATTTTTGCAATAAAATAAATAATCTGGGTGTTTGTATTTCAGAGCCAGGGAGCTCCATGGGAGGACGAAGGGAGCTGTATTCTCCAAGGCTTCTTCCGTGATTTACTCACCCATCACTGCAGCATAGCACAGAGCTGTGTCCACACCACATAAAGCTTAGTGCTAACATACGACACACATAATGGACCTGCTTGGAAGTCTTCACTCCAGGATTTATGAAGAACAATCTAATTATTCAACTCAGTGCCGCTCACTACCATTATTGCTCCTATTTAAAGCCTCCATGGAAAAGGCCATTTGTCTCAGGGGACAGACCTTGTCATAGTGGTGTTTCATTGATAGAAATATACTCCTCTGTTTTGATAGCTACCTAGCTAATCCTGGGTGCTTTGTAAATATATCTCATCCTAGATAGGCCTAAGGACTTAGGCCTTGACAGTCCAGACCCTCCAGAAGCTGAAAAATCTCCCAGGTTTACCAATAAACCCTAATTAAAGAGGAACAAGGACCAATCCCATTTATGATAAACAAGAAACCGGTCGCTGGCTTCCTAGAGCTGGTTATTGTTTGAGCATTGTGTGGCAGGGAGGGGGGCTGTCAGCCTCGAAGACCCGCTCAGACAGAGGTTGCTACGTTATTTATAACCCTATGATATGTAACAGATGAGAGAAGTCACCTTGGCTAAGCAAGTCACTCGTGTAACCTAACCTTGGGCTATCTACCTATTGTGCACAGCAGCAAGGCAAGCACAAACCACTGTGCCAGTGAGGCAGAGCAGAGCAGTAGTCAAAGCTGGATTTCTCATTCATATCTAGCCACTTGCCATGCCCTTCAGTGGAAAAGAGTTTTAATTGGGCTGCAGACTTATAAAAAAGAATACTTTTGCTTCCTCTACAACAGGCATCAGAAGCTTTGCACTGTACCCTGGAAAATGTAGGCTGACCAAAGTGTGTTTGTGGGCATTCACCAAAGCCCAACTCGTTACTGCCTGGCACTGCTGAAAGGGGAGGCATCACCAAGACAGGATGAGCAATGAGGATGCCCAGCCAGCGACTTCACAGGGCCATCGCTTCAAGATACAGACCTTATGGACCAAGCACTGCTCCGAGCTACAACGCACTACAGTCCCCGGGACCAATCAGCATATATACGTGCAGAAAGATTTGAGGTTGGATTTACCCAAGGGGCCTAATAGAGAGAGGGGCCAGGTTTTTAAAGGTATACAGATAGATGCCCAACTCCCCCTGATTTCAAGACTGGCTAAGCACATCTAAACCCTGCTGTTGCTTCCACTGCTTTATCAATTTTTGCTCAAGGCAGCAATAAGAGATATGTATATTGTGAATTAAAACATACATAGAAGGAATACCCTCAAGGTCTCCATGTTTTCTTTTGTTTTATTTCCCAGGTAGGGAGTCCAGATCTTTGCGACTGACTGCTCAGAAACTGGGGCACGTATTTCCTTTATACCTAAGAGTATAATTTCCTACTTCCTACATATTTGCTGTTTAGGCTCCTAATCTGAACCTAAACACCAGTTTGTTTTCTTGCAGTAATGGCACTTTTTCTCTTCTCTTAACGTAAATGGCATAGCAAGACTTGACACCGACTGTGAGTCCATTTGCACTGGAAGTTTCCTCAAAGGTTCACTTCTACTCTGTTTTCCCCCTTCCCCAATTTTTGGATGGTTGGAATAAATAATTGGCACCTGGGGATCAGCATGGACTCCAAAACTCTGCAGGTCCCAAGTATCGTGACTGTGTTTATGAGACCATCCGAATGCAGAACCGTTTCTTAGACTTCCTCTCAAGTGAATACGAACCGACATCCCTAACGATATGTTGCAAATTGCAAATGCAGAACTCAAAGGTTAAAACCAATATGATTTCCTTGGGGTGTTTTAAGATGCTGTGACACAATGTGGCCTATATTACACAACACGCAAAAAAATGAATAAGTGTTCTGGCTGGTATAAAAAAATGCTGAACCATCCTATATCTCCCACCTACACCGTGGTACTAAACAGTGACAATAAGTCACTGCAAAAGACAAATAGTATGGATTCAGATTTGTTGACTGCAGCATATTTTAAAACTTGTATCATGGTAAAAACCCTTTTCTGGCACTGAATGTAGAACACAGGTGCAAGGCAAAGGATTGTTTCTCTGAGAATTAGACCCTAGTTTATGCAAGCAATCAGAGCTACTTGTTCCAGAGTCCTGGCAGCAGGACAGATGCTCTTTGGGATATGGGAATGTACTGGCTGAGCAAATGTGGGCTCTGAGGTGCCTCAGTGAAAAAAGTTTTCAGTGCTCACTCAGGGTCCCATGGAGTTATGAAAAGAAATGCCAATGGACCCGATTTTTGTCTTACACTTGACTTTACACCACTGTAACTCTATTGATCTAAACTGTTACTGCTATTTTATGCCTTTCTGCTTCTATTCCTCCTGCATCAGAGCCAAAATCTTCTACTACAAAAGCTCTCTCTAGAGGAGGGAACACAGGCTAAAGGAAAAGCTACTTCGTCCACCTCATTTGAAAAACACTAGAAAACTTTTAAAGAAATAAGGTTGTGGGATTATTTCCACCTCCCTGCCATCAAGCTGCAGTTCAAAAAATACTGGCCTCATCAAACGAATACATATTCGACATAAAACCTATTCCAATATGTGGCAAAGGCAGTTGTGTCATTTGCTAAAAGAAATGCGCAAAGCACCAAGCTCATTTTTTAATTTTATTTTGAGGACCAGAGACTGGTAGGATACGGGGCCTTATTCTGCTTGGTCAATGGGCTGACTCTTGCCTCAGCTGGACACTAATTTCTACTGGTTATTTAGCAGCTGATGGGAATGAATGGTCTCATTTCATTCTGCAGGGAACAGGCGTGGAAAGGTGCAAGCGTGTCATGGCAGGAAACCTAGAATGTCGTCTGAATGGGGGGAAAGCGCAGAATTGGGGTTTGAGGCCACAATTTTTTTCTTGTGCCTTTCCTTTGTCTCTTGTGGATCCCGTGCAAAAGCCATTGTAATTGTGCTAGAAACGGTCCTGACCATTTCCATCTGTTTCTACAACTCAACCCTCATTCAGTTTGGTAGGGGAGTCCTCAACAGTGCTGCTGGCAACAGTGTCATGTTATTTCATCACGTTGCGTGTGAACTGGAACAAGCCAAAGCAACGCAGTGAAACGCATTGCTCTGTTACAGCTCAGGCTGCATTGCAAGCAGAAGGGAAAGCCTGTTTCTCCCTCTAGCGTGGGTCTCAGCTGCTGAAAAGAGTATAAAACACACGATAGATTTGTTTGCTACCTAGCAAGTACCAGCTTCCCAGATCCTCAACTACTTACGTGCACTGACCCCAGGCACAGAACTCCCTGGGGCCTCTCTACGCAGGGTTTACTGCAAGATCAGGGTGCTTCTTGGACATACCCTGTGCCTTTGCTCTGCACTTCACAGCTCCTGTGAAGGTTGCCCCTCTATACCTCTGGGACTGGCAAAAATGTCTAGTGCTTAACCCTACATACTTGTGGAAAGGTGATGTATCAGCACGAGCAACAAGGAAGGCTCCACCCCCACGCTCCCCGTGCTGGTGTGGTCCGTCTTTATTCACCCACAATCCCTGTTGCCTCATCTTCAGTCTAACATCATGCTGAGCAGCACGAATTTTCCTTCTGCATCCGAAGACGATTGTGCAACCCAAGTCCCACATAAAAAAAAAAGAAAAGGGAAGAAAATTTCCCTGGGAAAATGGGGAAAGGCTAACACAAGTGATTTTTCAGCAAATTGGGCCCACAGTGTATAGCAGTCCGGAGAATGAAAAGTGGCTTTGGAGAGCATTATATATGGAGGCTTCAGGGTAATAAGGTGTATCTGCTATAAAATTCATTAGACTTCTTTTTTAAAGACATCCTGAAGAACAAACACCCTTTCCTCCTCCATCCTCACTGAATATATATGCGCACACAAGCATATGGAAACACACGCTCCATTGTCAATCCCCCTCTCCCCATCCTTGTGAGAACGCCCCACAGATGTCTGCCCCAGCCTGCAATCTTCTCAAGATAAGGCGTAGCCCTGGGACCCAGTTCAAAACACAGGACTCGGACTAGGTTTAGGTTAGACATCAGGAGGCGCTATTTCACGGTCAGGGCGGCTAGGGTCTGGAACCAACTTCCAAGGGAGGTGGTGCAGGCTCCTACCCTGGAGGTTTTTAAGATGAGGTTAGATGAACACCTTGCTGGGGTCGTTTGACCCCAGTGCTCTTCCTGCCATGGCAGGGGGTCGGACTAGATGATCTGCTAAGGTCCCTTCCGACCCTAGAAACTATGAAACACAATGCTCATGTGCTCAGTTTCAGCAGAAGAAAACCCCGCAATATCGACAATTCCTGTAATGCCATATATGTGTGTGTGTGTGTATACTTTATTCCCTTGCACAAAAAAACTCAGAGGATAATGTCTCATGGCAAATAGCTAGATTTGAAAACGATCTCCAGAGCCTTGGCCAAAGCCTACCTATGTATTCTGCTCACTGCAGTTTTGATGAACCTAGAAGCTAACGATATTCAAATACTTTTTAGCAAGAAGTGACAATCTGAAGATAACTTCCTTTGGTCATGGTTTTCCATCACTTCTTGTCTTAAGGCCCTAGGTTAAACCAATGCTAAGCGCTCTCCCTGAAGTGTCTGTATTTGATGAGAGACTGAAATGCTCCTTTTCTTTCTTTGTAGCTCTGAAGCTTTCCAAAATACCTAAGGATGTCCTGGATGAAAGGTGCAATGCAGACATTTGTGACAGATTTATCACAGATGAGGATAGACTACATGCAACTTCCCACTGACATCAAAATGATTATTTGAATCCAGCACTGCAAATTTAGACCCAGCATAATTCTTTTTATTCCTCATTATGTATCATCATCATATACTTCTTTCACAGTGTTCAATGTAAAAATGAATGGAAAGAGTTTGGGATAAAGAGGGCCTTGAGCTGTAGACTCCACACCCAGATCTGGATGGGCCAAATTTCAGTGGTGCTAAAGTCCAGGGAGTTAGTTTGGTTTATAGTAATCCTGGAACTTGAAAGTAAAATTCAGAATAGACCTAGGTTCCCACTTTAAACCTACCCACCTCCAAGTTTTAAGATGTAGAAATTTATTTTGGGCCATTTCTTATTTGCAGTTTATGTCATAAAAGAACATGGCAAAAACCCATGCCTTTCTGTCAAGGCTATTACAGAACAACAGCCTTGCACATGTAATAGTGTCCATTGACCTAGCAAGAAAAGCGCATACAGTGATCAGGCTCTAAATTAACCAGGACAGTGAGCAAAATTTGTTCTGCCGACATGAGTCAGCACCTCCTTATCTTTACAACATGGCCTAACCTGGAGAAGGGATGAAATACAATCAGAAGAAACTGAGACGCTTGGACAGACTGAGAATTTGAAGAACCACTAAATTTATAGGTAGGTGGACTGGGTATTTGGGTGTCGGGGTGGAAGAAGATTTTTGCAGGGAGGTGGGTGGGATAAGTATTTCAATATCCGCTCATCCGTAC
The DNA here is from genome assembly GCF_001723915.1 of Gavialis gangeticus. NCBI lineage: Eukaryota > Metazoa > Chordata > Crocodylia > Gavialidae > Gavialis > Gavialis gangeticus. Next base: position 11,282,194 of record NW_017728998.1, on the reverse strand, counting down.
TTTAATTTCTAAATTGCAAAAACATTAACATTATTGATTGATCAGACATCAATCCAACAGGAAATTTAATTAAATTAAAATGTGTCACTGAGCAGTCCTCACTGCATCGTGTATAAATCTCCGGCAATAAGTTGACAAAGACAGCAGCAATTGATATTGTGTTCTCAGTTTAATTTATCCCCCACCATTTTCTTTTCCTGTACTGATCACAATCTTCCTCACAGACCCAGAGGAGGACACACTCGTCGACAGAGCATACAACTGACACATATCAGCCCCAAATGCTCCTAACTCCTTCGGCCTCTGACAGTGCTTTAACACATTATTTAGAGGTGATCTGGGCTGAACCAGACTGCTTCAAGGGCAACGCCTCCGTTCAGCACATTGTTACAGGGCTGACTTATACTCGGTGATTTCTCAACACAGCGTTCATATTTTAGGCTCTTTCCTAGGAAAAGCATGACAGCAAATTTTGCCCCTGGAGGAAGCAAGGCCCCGAAGAAAGGCCAAGGAAGTCCTTTCCTTAAATCAGCTCCTTCCCAGAGGGTGCATATACTGCACAAACCCTAGTCTGTTTGCACCAAGTGATGCTGCAGAATTAGCGGTAAGGCAGGATACAAATAAAACAGCCCTGGTGCCACAATCCAAGGATACAGCTAGCCAGATTAGAGAGGTGCAAGACGTTAATTAAGGTGGTTAAGGAAAAAACTCTATACGGTACCTTCCTCTCAGCATTCAAATCCAGGCGTGTGGAGCAAACACCACAACAAGAAATTAAGAGATATTTTCAAGGATTCATTTCTTTACAGCAGCATGATCATTGCTGTTTATTCTTACGGTGGCCTAACATTATTCAGATGACACCTGGCTCCCTGGAAAAATGCTGGTGAATCCCAACGGGTGTGTGAGTATAGTATCCTTTGTGTCACTGAAATGTGTCATGCAAGAGTAACAAAGGGGGCAGAAAAATAGCACTTGACCTTGTTCGCACCTAAGATGGGGAATAAGGCACACCTGAAAGCTATGAACAATCCAGAGGCTGAGATTTATTGGCTTAGGCTTCTTGACCAAACTTATGGGAAACTGGACTACAGAAACTGGAATCTGTCACTGTGTGTGCTACATAGGGCGGAAAAAGGAGTTAAATCCGGGCTGTCCGACTGGCAGCTCACCAGCTGCATGTGATCCACAAAGGGCTAAATTACAGCTCCTGTTCAGTGGCAGACCTCTGGCTGCAACAGCAGGTGGAGTCTCCGGGCTCCCCTTCCCTCTGGCTTTTGCATTTTGCCCCTGGCTCGGGGCAGTGCAGCATTGCATGGCACAGCCCAGGGCAGGATGCCCCGGGTGAGGCTCGAGCCCTGCAGCACAGTAGTGGGGGTTGCCTGCATGGGCACATGGGGGACAGCATCCGTGCAGGGTCACTGCAGTAGTGGACACGGTGGGGAGGGACGGTGCCCGCCTGCACACATGCTGCCGTGGGGGGGCACCCACAAGTGCAACAGGGTGGGTGGGGCGTTCGATGTGGCCCAGGGGTGCACAACTCCCACAAGCGTGGCCCTACAGCACTTATACATTGGACAGCCCTAATTTAAATGACTGCCGTGACTATTACATACCACCAATAATTTGACCACCTCTGCAAAGACTACAGATTATCAACCTGATTTGTTGGGTTACAACAACAACAACAACAACAAAAAGATTTTTTGAAGTGCTGTCTTTGGAGATCTCTTGCACATAATTGTTTTGTTTCCCTTTGAAATAAATCAATGCTAGACTCCCTTTTCATTCCTTAATAACGGCTCTCGAAACAAATAAGTGTTCAGTACCGATAAGCCGAACAGGGATCTTTCTGAGCACGGCGAATGCCAGATATCTAATAGACGGAACAAATGTTTCTCTGTCCCCCACCCACAACCATCATTTCCATGATTTTCTCCGGGGCGTGGGTCTCTGCAAATGCCAGTGCCAAAGTAAGGAAAAGATCAACTGGCTGGTTTGATAAAGTTCATTCTGCAAAATATGTGCCTTAAGCACTGGGTCTAAACGTGTATAATTTTCACAGCATGAACCAAGTTACCGGTGACTATTTTAGAGGTATCAATGAGCAATGGCTAGCAATGGGTATTTCAGCTCAAATCTGTCTCTGCTTTTCAGAGATAAAAATCCACACCACACAGCAACAGATTAAGTAGTGCGACTCAGCTACAGAGAAATGTTATTACTGGCCTGAATTCCAAGGTAAGTGTTAAGGCAGGGAAAGTTATTTTTCTCTAAATGGATGGACAGAAGCACCACTCCGTTTCAGGGTACAGGAAGGAGTGTCGCAGAACCGAAGTCAGTGGGGTGGTTTTTAAGCTAAGGAAGCAGAAGCATCAATATTGAAGAATACTTACACAACCTGACACCTACCTATCACTTATCTAAACCCCTCCCTTTCTACCTCTTGATGGATATGTTACAATTGTTAAGACTCGATTGACATCCCTGATACCCATATTTTGATGAGAAACATATTACCATATTTACTCAAATCCAAGATGAGACCTCCCTCCCCCCATTTAACACAGGGGAAGAAGCCCCTTATTTTGAATTTGAGTACAAGGCAATTGGGGACAGGCAGCTGCTGCAGCTCCGGCTCTGGGTCCAACCCAGGGTTAGGGTCTGAGTTGCAGCTGCTGCCTGCCCCTCTGCCACCTCTGCCCCCACCTCCCCTTCCCCCTGTCCTTTAACCTGCCTCCCGCCACCATTTACAGCCCCAGCCTCACTCCAGCCCAGGGAAGGAGCGTGTGTTTGTCCAGCCCCAGCCCAGCCCAGTAACAGCTGTTAAAAACATAGAAAATGAGAGTTGAAGGGATCTCAGGAGGTCACATCTAGTCCAACCCCCTGCTCAAAGCAGGACCAGCCCCAACTACATCATCCCAGCCAGGCTTGGACGACCTGGGCCTTAAAAAACTCCAAGGATGGGAACTCCACCACCTCTCTGGGTAATCTGTTCCAGTGTTTCACTGCCCTCCTTGTGAGAAAGTTTTTTTTCCTAATATCCAACCTAAACCTCCCTTGCTGCACCTTGAGAATATTGATCCTTCCTTGTTCTGTCATCTGCCACCCCTGAGAACAGTCTAGCTCCGTCCTTCAGGTAGTTAAAGGCTGCTATATATATTAAAAGTTGTGCTGGGGGCAGCTCTGGCTGTGCCCTAGAGTCTGGGCTGGAGCTGACACTGCTGCAACAGCTGTTACCAGACCAGGCTGAAGAGAGGCCAAAGCCCCACCAGAGCAGAGCAGAGCAGAGCAGAGCAGAGCAGAGCAGAGCAGAAGTGGTGTCAGAAGTGGGGAAGAGGCTGTGGGAGGAAGTGGTGAGGGGTGAAGGGGTGGGAGCCAGCAGCAAGGGGTCCAGGTAGGCAGAGGGTAGGGCAAGCAGGGGCTGGGAGGGGAGTCAGATGCCAGGGGGTGAAGGCAATATGGAGGAAAAATCCAAATCCAGGGGGTGAAGGCAGTATGGAGGCAGCCTTGGGGGCTGGATAATAGGGCTCTGCAGGTCAGATGCAGCTAACAAGACACCCCTGGTTTAGATCTACTCCCTGGTATTCGGTGCTGGATTTTGCGTTGCTAGCACTAACTGTCAAGAGAATACGTCAGGGTCTCAAATGCTGATAGGTGAAAGCTCCCAGCCCAGGATTTAATATAATCGCATTCTAGATGACTATGATCATAAGTCGAGCCTCGCACATGACACAGGGCAAAAGAACCTCATCCCATCATTTCTGCACCCGGCCTTGAGTTATCACATATCTTTTACAATAACAGCCAGTCTTGACTTACAGACTTACAGACCTAAGGCTGCTTGGTCCAATGGCTAACTTCCCTAGCTCCTAAACATTTACACTTTGGTTCTAGTCTATATTTATCTAGCTCCCAGCCATTGGCTCATGTCATGCCTTGTCATTATGTTAAAGCAGTGGTTTTCCACTTTTTTTCATTTGCGGACCCCCTAAACATTTTGAAAGGAGGTGCAGACCCCTTTGGAAATTCTGAATGGAGGTGTGGACCCCTATGAATTGTAGATGTGGGTATTCACAATGCTTTTGACTGATTATAGTCACCTTTTCATGGACCCCTTAGATCCCCCTCCCTGGGGGCCCACAGACCACAGGTTGAAAACCACTGTGTTAAAGAACAGTCTACTCTCAGTCTGGACAGCGTCCTGAGTCTGTGCAAACTTCTTGGAAAATCTTTTAAAAATTAACTGAGAACGCTCTGCTGCTATGTGAAAAGATATGAGCATCGAGCACATCCCTTAAAACACAGTGAGAGAAATAAAGGTCTGGGGTTATTTAAATGGTGTTACTGGGTGTTCTGTTATACAATGACATTGAGATGATATAAGCCGTGAGCTATGTCTAAACATGTAGCCCACTTGAAAATCCTCCCTTGGAACAATAACAGAGGCGCACTTCCATGCACCAAGGCACTAGTCTATGTCAGACCCAGTGCAGATGCAGAACAATGTCCCTTTAGAAAGGGCATAGGGTGAAAGTAGCTTTATGACATTATTGATTTATTTTGTGCCTGCAGTTAAAAACTATACCCAGACAGACAATAAAAATAACTGCTCTAACCATATAACAGCTTCCTGCTACTAAAATGGATTTTACACTTAAAGTCACAGTGGACTTTTTTTTAAAGTCTCAATTAAATTTTTTTTGAAAAAATAAATAGATATTGAAAATTGTTGGCATCATTTTGAGCGGTGGTGGGATCCTTCCCCTTTGTCTTGCATGTTTGATACTGCTGGCATTATTTCTCTATACTCATGGTTCTGTTGGGATGGATCAGGAGTCACCCAGCATGAAGCAGAATAGTTTGTGCATGTGCAGAGTCCCTAAGCCTACATATAAACAGTGTTAGTGGTAGTCTAAAATGGTCCTAAAATACAAGATAAAATTGATTACAGCATTTGTGGTCAAGACTATGACTTGGTTTGGTCCTGGATCTTAGGTCATAGCCTCAGATCAGAACTTAAAAATCAAGCCTATAATGAAGGAACTAACTCAAAGCAAAGTTGAAACCAACTTGCTTGTGAGGAAGTGATGAAAACTTAAAAATGAAGGCCCGGTCTGCTATGTGTGGAGGTTAATGAAGCTATGAAACGTCTAGAAAACTACAACCCTGGAGTCCTTCACCAAAATCCCTGAGGACTAGCTAAAAATCCTGGGCAAATGACAGGAAGGGGTCACCCCAGACTTGGAAGTCACCACTGGCTTGGATATTTACTCAGCAGAGGACATATCAGAGATTAAGTGGATACTGCATACTGGCAGTACACAGCAGAAGATAAACAGTCATCCGGGACTCAGGTGACCAGGATTTTCAAAACTTATTTGCTTTGTGAGCATAGCCAGATCACAGCCACTCCTACCCAAGCTTTCCCATCTCTGAAGTAAAGACAGCGAGGCTTAAATCAGTTCTTAAAAGGGCTTTAAGCACTCAGGGCATTTCTACACGCACCAACTACAAGCGCCCACCCGTCATGTGCATCAGTGCCCCCGCACTGAAAAAATGGCAGCGGGGCGCTTTGAACGCGTTTTATTTCAAAGCGTGGGGATGCGCGGGGACGCCGACATGCGTGATGCGGAAGGCCGCTGGAGCAAGTCTGTTTCCAGCGTGTCGGAGCAGGCTCCCCGCACGTCTGTAGGAGCCAATCCACAGCAGAAATCATTGCAAACTATCATTACAATTGATCTACTGGTAGCAAAAAGGCTGTCAATGGGAGCATTTGTCGCCCTATAAGTGTCTGTATATGAGATAAGGTCTAGATATGTGAGATAAAATACAACTACATGTATAACTCAACCAGAACCCCTTAACGAGCGGAGAAGAACAGAAGACTCATGAAGTCCACAAGGGACTTTTCATGAAGATCGTTGCCGTTACCTTGAAGAAGTTGAGACAGTAAGGAGGTGAGTAATACAAGCGCTAAAAAAACCCTGAGACAGAGATATAAGAAGCTGTTATTCAAATCTTGCTCACTTTGTATAGGTTTTATGATTCAGGAGACATTATCTGCATGACATATAACATGTGAGACTGTAGCCTGGCCTGCTGTCCCTCGAGATCCTCTTAAATGATTTCATGGGCAGAGTTTTTATACAAGTAAGCAAACAGATTAAAATAAGTGAACCCAAATCCACAAACTATTGGAGAAAAACAAACAAACCAGGATTAGGATGTCCCTGTTTAAAATGGAGCTTTTCCCTTCATTTTTTGATGTTTAATATTAGGTAAAATACATTCAATGCACACAAGTGTGTTGTAGCTGCCTGCTAGATATTAAAACGATGGCAGGACTGGGATCCTGCAGATCAGGCAGTGGCAGCTCTGTTCTAGACCCAGGGCTGCCCCTCAGATGTCTGCAGGCTCCAGGCCGGGTGCCACAATCAGCTAGTTATTGGACCCAGCCCTGACAGTCCCAAGTGAGGTCCAGACCCTGGGCTATCAGGACAGGTCTGACTATCAGCTGATTGATCAGCTCACCACAGCACAGCCTAACTGCACGCCTGGCTTTTGGAAGTCCTGGGACACTGGGATTGGGGAGCCTCTCCCTCATCCTGTGGTTCCCCAAGCCGAGCATGGGTTCAAGTCAGGTCCCCACAACCCAGCATTTTTAAGTGCCTTGCCTTGCAGCCCCCATGAAGACCACAGAGCAAGGCAGGGGAGTCTTCCAGACTCAGGGGTTGCCAGGTTCCCAGTGGCCAAAACCCCTTGGCTCCACTCATTAGGGAACCTGGCTCTCCCAGTAGCCGTTTTTCAGCATCGGGACCAGCTGATGGTAGCACTCCTAGGCCTACGCTGACAAATTCAGTTTATGGCACCATACAAATTAGCCACAAAGATGTTCCACAGTTTTTGTGGAATAATTTTGTGACTGGTTCGCCACTTTATAGAGCAATACATGGGCTGAACATGTAGCACTATTATTATTCATGGTGCAATGAATACATTAATAGCACAATACCTGTAACATGTGCCAGGGGCCTTGTATATATGTATGTGTGTGTGTGTAAATACCCCTTTTCAAATCTTGTGTTTCAAATCCCAAGGAGCAACAAGACTTCTAGTTCTGCCTATGCATATCTTCAGTGAATCCTTAACTAAAAACCTTAACCTCGGTGCTCGATTTGGGTGACATTTTCATGAGTTCTGCTGATTTGAATATGAAACTGGAAACACTGGCCAAGATATGCTGTTACCTCTTGCAGCTCCTATTACACAGTATTTCTCTAAAGACAGAGATTATTTTTAAAAAAATACAAAAAGTCAAACACGGCAGTAAAATCATTTCCTAAAAGTAACTACATATACCACTATGCTGTGTATCACTAACTGTACAAACGATTAATATTTTGGTCAGAGCTTTGAATTCTCTACAGATTTGCGTCTCTCCAGTAGAAAGGGTTTCAAACAGAGGTATATAACTTCCAGAGGAGTCACTCCCTTCATGGTCATACCTCCCTTTCACTTCTGTTACTATCTGGTATTATCACTGTTGGTTTACATAAGCATAACAGACTTTCAGAGGATCCCAGATGCTTTGCAAACTTTAAGGCTGAAGCCACTGGGGTTGCACAGATGAGCTAAGCAAGCCAGGTGCTGAACTGATCCACACACATTCTCCATGCTATAGGAGACCCGCTCCACACAGAAGTGATTCTATTAAATGCCTCATTTAGTAACTCACCCATTTGAATTTGCTGCAGGCTGAAACTTGGCACACAGAGAATTCTCTAACTGGTGGGAGCAAATGGCATTTGACTTTTTTACTATCTGTCCAATAAAACTATATAGGGGGTGTGTGTGGGTGGGTGTGTGAGTGCGCGCGTGCGCTTGTGTGTATAAAATCCATTTTGAGTTTTTGAAGCTAGCCAATACCTAAAAAAGGCAAGCATTTTTGTTTGTTTCAGGTACTTTGTTGTCCTGGAACACGTAAATGAAAGGAAGTAAATAAATTAAAAAACAGGCTACATTTAGCAGATGGATGAAAGCACATTCCCATCGCATTCTCAAAAAGTGTGCGTGAATTCTCTGCATTCCTTCCCACGTGGACAACATCCCGTGCATTGAGATGAGAATACAGAACTAAGTTCTCAGTAGTAAAATGCTTCTCTAGGTCTGGGGACCTCCTGCGTTAAGCAGTTTTCAGGGCAGCTTTACAATCAAAGGTGATACCAATCTCTTGCAGCAGCTGTGTTTTGCTGGTTTCGGTATTAAGTGGTGCTCCCTTCCCAGAGATGGACTTTGTGATGGTCTAAGACATGGATGGCTTACAGCCATGTACAGAACTGGAGATGTTTCTTTTGGTGTCTCTAAACCAATGAGTAATGAGCAGGGGATAGATTACTCTAGATATACCTGGCTCAATGCTCTCCTATAGTATACACGCCTGCCCGGTCTATCTGGACCATTGGTTTGTCCCAGTATGGGACTTGTTATGTAGAGAGCACTGCTCTCAGCATTTATCCCTGAATGAAGAGCTCAGACAGGGGAGTTATTTAAAGGGCTTGAACAGGTCAGCTTTTTGCAGAGACAGGTATCATCTGCTTCATCCTGGTGATGAACTCTTGCCCTAGTGAATGGGAGTTTTGCCACTGGTTTTCTTAGGCAAGGATTTCTCCATCAATGTCCACAGAGCTCTGCAGGGATTTGTCTCTGGATAGGCAGTTTATATTGGATTGGCTCATTCTACTGTTTTCACAACAGCTGATATATTACTCTTTAAAAGTCAGTCGCATGGCACAGATGCCACATACAGCAAACTGTTGTAACAGGTCTGCTGCCGCCGACATACTGGTATAGCTTTACCTTTGCAACTGTGGTCACATACAGAGTGGCAAGATATTAAGGGCTGTAGGGTATTCATGTTCTGAAGAGCTGGCATTATGAAGACATTTGGCAGGACCTGGTGCTTCCCATATGTAATAAAAAGGTGGCCTTTTTAAAAGGGTGGCCTTGCAGTAAGGGTGGCCAACATTTGGAAGGGCCATCTGACCCCAGCGCTCTTTCCTGCCCAGGCAGGGGGTCGGACTCGATGATCTGTTGAAGTCCCTTCTGACCCTAACATCTATGAATCTATGAAAAGTGCAGTGGCCACATATGCTTCATTGTGAATGATAACGAAACTGTTGCCTCCTGCCCCAAACCAAAGCAGGGGCACTGCATCTAGCAGTAAAGTCCAATACTAGGTCATGAAATGGTCTGTCTCGCAAAGACATTGTAGCTGGAAGTAAAGACCGGCAGGTTCTCCTCTTAGTTCACCTAGCTGGAGCTCACTGTTACAGAGGTCTCCAAACAGTGTACATGTAATAGGAATTACCGGATGGGATGCAATCCACCAGCACGTGGGGCAAGCTAAGGAACAAATGCCACCATCAGTGCTCCCAATGTATATACTTTTGTCATTTGTGTCATATCCTTCATGATAGTTTCTCTAGAGCTGAGAAAACTCATTTTGCTTCATTTCATACCCATTCCAACATCAGGACTGTGGAAAAAAGAGCAGAAACAGAGCAGAAACAAAATTACACAATGGAAAACTAGAGTGACTAACGATGCAGCAGTGAGTGGATAGAGCAGTAAAATGATACAGAGAAAAAAAAATGGAGCAAAGAGATAAGAACAAAACCAAGCCAGACCCCTATCTTCTCCTGCTCTTACCCCAGCATCTTTCACTGTCTGTAACAGAATTATGTCTGCTCTCCACCAGTGTGAGAACAGAAATCAGATTAATTTGTATCTTTTCAGGCTACAAAAAATCACTATGCTAAGACTGAGAGTATGTATCAATAATTTAGAATGAAATATGCAGGGCCACCATGGTTATTGACAAAGCAAAGATATATAGAATTAAAGTTAAATCTTTAAAATAAAGCAACTCCCCCCCCCAAACATAGTAAAGTTAAAATTGTACCTAGAGCATCCAAACAGCCACAAATCCATTTTTGAAGTAAAGGTTATAGCTCCTCCATCAAATATATACAGAAACCTCACTTAGGCCACATCAGCTTTTGCCTCTAGTAGTTACTGTACATTTAACAGAATTTTTTTAGCTAACTGAATTATCATTGGAAAACATGTTTTTAGTTCAAGAAATATGCTCTTAGGTTTCTGAATCTAAAGACGATCAATATATATATATACACACACACATACAGGTTCGGGGGGAAAAACGTTGACGTTTATGAGTTTCATTGTTCTTATCATTCTGCATCATTTTTTAAGCCTAATTAAGTAGAACGATAAAGAGATAAGGTGAATCTGAAACAGACTTGATGCATTTCTTAGTGTACAGGTAAAAGGAAATAACGTTCTTTCCACCTCTGCTAAATTTGGTCTCTGCTGTCCTGGGTTTCACTTTGAACTCCAAGTTAGATTAGGGCAATAAACGGGCTAAACAGAACAAGTAGAAAGTTAAGCCCGTAAGATCTGAGAGCAGATACGTACGGCGCTTTGAAACTTACTGGCCTGGTCTTTCAGGAATCCTCAGTTCACTAGCTGGATGCCAATTGCCAAGAGATGTTATCAGTTGATTAAAACACAGCCCGCCAGCTTCTTGCTTGATAAGACTAAGTACAATCTGATTGGGAATTCTCAAGTCCATTACGGGATGACTAGTCCATCACTTAAATCAACGCACACCGTTTCCCCATGCATCATCAACCTTACCTTGCTAATATCCCCACAGCTCTGCCTGAATTTCTAGAAATGGCCAGAATGGTCTCCACGCACCCGACGCTCCTGCAGGCACCAGGGATGAGAAGTCTCAGGAGTTTCAACTCAAAGAGCTTCCTCTTGTCTGTTCAGCTGGGCAGACATCTTTTCCTCCCCATGCCCATGCAGAAGTCGTCGACAGTTGAGCCCTTCAAACTGTGCAAATGGCCCTTGCATCTGCACTCCGCCCTGGCCCTGACTATTTGAAGAGCAGTTGAATATTCTCACCTACTGGACCAAGTGTTATCTACGTGAGGGAAAATGATGAGGGGTCCATCCTTTCCTCAGTATCTGTAAATAGACCCACTTAGCTCTAGCTATCTGTCCTCTTCTTTATGCTGTCATTAAATAGAACGTGCTTCTTAAAACAGATATTTTTGCCCCAAACTGTGATTCCCATTAACTTCAAAGGCAAAACTCCTATTACATCAGGGTGGCCAAAGTTTGGAATGGGCTTCCAAGGGAAGTGATGCTCTCCCCTACCTTGGGGGGGTCTTTAAGAGAAGGCTGGCTAGGTATCTGGTGGGGTCATCTGACCCCAGCACTCTTTCCTGCCTAGGCAGGGAGTTGGACTCGATGACCTGTTGAGGTCCCTTCTGACCCTAACATCTGTGAATCTGGGAATCAGTCCAGTTCTTAGTTCAGAAGGACATGCCAATCCAGAGTGTATGTAAAAGAAGGCAAATACTTTTTTACAGGTGACTGCTGAGAAGTCTTTTTCTCTACCACGTTCATTAGACACACTCCAGAGCTGGAAGTTCACTCATGAGGCTGCTTGAGTCTTGTCCTCAGAGCCCTTCTCAGGCAACCTGGTGACTGGATGCTCAAGAAAAGGTGTTGGGACTGAGTTTGGAGCAGCTGCCCAGGTGGACCTCCATGTCTGGGACATGCCACTGGATTTAGGTGGGCAGGATGTTGATGGAGCACGCTCAGCTTCACCTTCCTTAACACCCCTGCCGCTGATGTAATACAGACAAGCCCTATAGCCAGCTGGGACCAGCTTTTCAAATCTGTGCTAGCTAAAACGGGATGTATGGTTACCCTGCCTCTGGCCAACCAATAGGCAGAAATTTTTGAAAGTCTGAGAGCTAAATCTTAAGATATCTACTAAGTCGAGATACAATTCTCCCATTATCTGCATTAACTACTGTTATCCTCGGATGTCTTCCATGCTCCTTGTAGAACAATATCCCACCCCTGAGGCCGCCGTCTTTTTGGGAGGAGGATGGATGTATCTCCCTTCAATCCTTCCCTTCTGTTTTTATATGCTTAAAGTCACATGTCTACTGCCACCTAGGAGCAATTCTGCCCCAGTCATGAGATCTTACCAGGACTCGGATTGGAATAGAGATGCCACGTAAGGACTCGGGATGGAAACCGAGTAAGATCCAGTCTCTGAAACAGTGCAAAGCCACGTGAAACTTAATTGGTTTCATATCCCACACCAATATGGAAAAAAAAAATCCAGTTTTTCTGAATAGTTCACAGAGCTTCAGGAGACTTCTGGGTGAAGCATTTTGACCAAGCCTAGATTTAGTTTTACACCAGAATTGTACATGCTTATTGCCTGGTTTAGACTGCTTGCCTGTTAAGGACCATGACTTTGAATCCTCCTGAATTTCAAAGAAATGCTGATGATGGGAGAGGATGTGAGCAAAGCCTGTTTAAATGCAATTCAAACTTTCAAACTCACGTTTTCTTGTAGAGAGCTGGAAGCTATCAGTGCAGGCTGAATATTTGCAGCTACGACACTTCTTTTTTAGCGTCAAAGTCATCATATGACCACGTTGCCCCAATTGCGCCCTGAACTGAAGCTCACTGAAGTCAAGGAGAGTCTTTCCATTGATTTCAAAGGGCTTTGGATCTGGTCCTAAAGGCACTGCTGTCACACTGCAGCAAAACTCAGGGATATCGCACTCATTGCAGCATGCACACATGCGGCTTTCAAACCTCTCGCTCCTGGAGAGTCCAACTCACCGCAAATTTGAATACAATCAAGCGCGTTTCAACTCTTTGGACAGGGCTACAGAAATTCCCACTTCACCAAAACCAGCGTAGTCAAAAGCTCACTATTAGTAAATTAGGCCGACTCGTGAACAATATTTCTTAAGAGGATTTGTCTGCTTATATCTAAACCAAGTGTCAAAAAACTCTTATCCTAGCAGACTGGTGCCTTCTCACATAAGCTGTAGATTGGAGCTGGCTAAAAAGATAGGGAAAAGGTGAATGAGGCTCTCCTAATATAGTTCTTTAAATGGAGGAGAGGACTTCTTTCACAGAAGACAGCAACACACAGTAATCTGTTTAGGAAAGGGATCAGCAGCTTGTGTGCATGGGAATGTATAAGAAAAAAAGACGTCCCCACAGTTTCATTTCCTAATATGCCATCTTGACAAGGCATGAAAACATACCCAAAAACTCTTTAACCCCCTGCCTTCTCTTGGCAAAATTATCCACCCACTAATTAAAATCATTTTCAGACATTGTCTGAATTATTTCCTCGGGCAGTTTCAGAATGTAAATCGTTGCATACCCTTAGAAGTTATTTTACAGATAAGACATGAGGGGATTATTATTATTTTTTTCTGAGTCAAAATACAAGTGCACATCTGAGGGGAATTTCAGAGAAAAAGCTAATAGTCCTCTGGAGCTGGCACAGAAGTAAGTGCCCTACACAAACCTAAAGGAGCAGTGTAATGAGGCAGTGATTTATTAAGCGCTATGCATCTCTCGCTGCAGTGTAGTATGTTTTAAGGAGCAGCAAAAGGGAGAGGCAGTAATCACACCGCCACCTCCTCCTCATGTATTTCTGGATATTACTAGCTCTGGGTATTACAGCATGACACTCTCTATAGCCACATTCTCAGCTGACAGGTTTGGTAAATTATCTGTAGGTAACTACATTTCATCTCCTACTTAAAAGTCACCCTGCCTAACCCGGGCAAATCCCTAAAAGAAAGGAATAGCATTCGAAACTTTTGGTTAAAAGTGCCACTTTAATTTGTGCTCTGCTATTGCTCCGTTTGCATTTGCTCCCTGCAAGTAGTGTTAGGACTGAGTCCATTTGCAGGGAGGTGCATAGAAATAATGGGTCTAATCCCAAATCCCCTGAAGCCAGTAGTTTCATAGTAGCAAAACTCCCGGTGGTTTCAGGGGAGGAAAGATTTCACCTATTGAATTTTAAGTGAATGCCAGAAAATAATCATGGGACACAAATTCTGCACACACCATCAGGAGTATTAGCAAAACAAACTTGGTGCGACGACCTATGCGCTCACCCAATCAGGGAACAGAAAACTGAATGTGCCCAGGACCTCGAATCAGTTCCAGTTCCGAATGTGGACTTCATTGCTTGCGGACCATTATCTATTTAACTCCTTTTTGCTTTTGGTTTGTTTTTTTGGTAACATGTGACAGAGGTGCCTGCAGCCCCATCAGGCATCCTCACTTTTACTTCTGTAGAAAAATGCAAGTAAGTGTACCGACCAGCGAATTATCATCACCAAATCTGTTTGGCGAGTAATTCCAAATAATGAACACATTCAAGAAAATCACCTGCAGACTATTTGTGAACACACATCCGTGGGGGAAAAAAAAAGAGGCTAAATTGGTGAAATAAATTAATTGCTATGAATTATTCAACTCTACCTGTGGCAATGAAAAATAGCAAGAGCATTAGATTTCTTCTTTGTGTACTAAGCCTCTAATTTATAGAGAATTCATATTAATAAAACACAGGATATTCATCAATATTCAAGTCACTGGCTGCCTGGCTATTTAAACTAAAATTACCAGCCAACTCAAAACTCTTACTAGTTAATCACACAATCTAAGCCATTCTGATATTGATGGTTAACATCAATTGCCCAGCTGCCACTTCTCAAATCCCTTTAATCTTTTTCTACCTGACAAAGACACCGCTGGCTTTTTTGAACTTTTCTACAGTGACAGAAAAAGGCCAGTGCCTATTGAAACTTCATTTCCTTCCGACCAAAAATGAAGATATTTTTCACTTTTCCCTTACAAGTGGGCTGCCCATTCTTTTGCTTGGGCCATTTCCTTCCATATTATCATTACAAGCAGTGACAGGAGGATATTTATACCAGCAGAGTAAATGTTTGTTCATCAAGGATAAGGAGTGAAATCTTGGCCTCAGTAACGGCAAAGTGAGCTTTTACAGGGACTTCAATTCCATTTTTGCTTTCTGACACCATCAGGACTAACCATTAGGGCATGTCCCACAGATTACAGTACATATATGTTCAAACAATACATTTCAAAGGTTACTCAAATTCTACTATAGCATTAAGCCTGGCTAGGCAAGGTACTGAATCATGCATGTAGCATTTAAATGCCCAAGTCATTCCATCGACTATGTAAGTTAAAGCACTTTGGTGAATCAGGGACCCAGCATCTTCACTTGGGTAGCCTGAGAGGGATCGCTGTTATACAGGATGGATCCTGTGGGGTACAATTCATGCCCAGTGCTCTCCGTCATACCCTCTCCCTGCTGCCAGTATGGCAGGAGACAAAGAGACGGGATGAAACAAGGAAACCTGGTCCCAAGACTCCTCTTGGGGACTTGAGCAAGTGGCATAAATTAGAGAGGCCTTCAGGCTGCTCTAACAGACACCGCACATATCAGACCCAGGACAAGGGTTATAGCAAATCAACATTCGGGAAACTAGGACTGGCTATGGAATTTATACCACAAGCAAGCAGATCTGCTACAAATGCTGCATTATTGACAGCTTTCTAAATCAATATATATAATATTGTCAAATATAAGTGAGTGTGGGAATTCAGGATATATAACTTGGCTATAAACTTCTACACCATACTTGTTACTCACTTGAAGAAAATTAAAAGAAAAAATTAAACTGTTCCCCTGCATGTTATGTCATAACCAAATAATCTTGCAAATTAGCCTGAGGCCAGACAAAAACACTGGTGTATATAATTCACTGCCCTGGTTGAAGCAGGAACTTTAAATTTACTGTAATGATAGATGCTGTAAAATAAAAACTGCTCACAACAACAAAAAAACCTTTAACGCACCACTCTCAATCCATCCAAGTCATTGTACTCTTGCACTTTTGCATTAGCTAAAAACTAATCTCAGTGACTACAGCTAAACAAATAGCTTGCATCAAATAAGTTACTTAATGAATTTAGCCTCCTTCTCCATTCACAAAATATGTTGGAGCAGAAATGACTTTTCCCGGAGTTGGAAGAATCTTTTCTTTCTTGCATTTTTTCCCAATGTGGTGTATTGTGTGCAAACAATTCTCTGTGAGTATTCACTATTTCACCTGTGTTGGTTACTCACGATTGATCAGAAAGTCATGTGGGATTGTGTTTGTTCCCAGACTGTATGAACAAAACCTTCTGGCCTAAACACTTGCATATATGCATTTGTCATTTGCTTTCCATCAGCAGTGATGCTGCTAAAATATGAGCATGTGAAAGTTGGCAGAAAACATATGTAGCAAGTGTGATTATATAGTCTAAAGCCAGTTAATTTCAAAATGCCAGTAAATTATGTGGACCGTACTTTGTCATAGTCACACAGCTCTCACTCTCACTGGTGACCAAGAGAAATAGCTTGAACAAGTTTACATACGCACTCAGACACACACTGAGGGTACGCCTGCATAACACAAGAGATGTTTGGAGCTAGCTCTGAATAAGCCAGCATGGTAACCGGTGACCAAAAGCAGCAGGGCCAAGACAGCCCTTCTGAGAAGCGCATTTCGAGAGACATCAATACATCAGGTATCTCAACGCGGCGCTCCACTGTGCTGTGTAGACATACCCTATGAAAGGTAATATACTCATAGTAATGAAAGATGGTCCACAGAAATTTCAAGTACACGCAGATGCTCCAAGTGGCCAAGAAACTTTAACTATTTCTTGTGGCAAAAGAGTCTAAATCAGCCTTAGCTGATTTAGTTGGTTTAGCTATGTCAAAACTTTACTGGTTTAGCTAAACCAGCCTTATCCAAAGTAGGTTTGTACCAAAGTTAGGAATCCATGTTTCAACATAATGTAAAGATTGATCCTATTAAAACTGTTTCTAAAATGGTTTGGCTGGACTGCGTGTTTTCCTACCATGATTTTACACTGCTTGACCACATTTTCACTAGCTTCTCTCTTTTAATTGAAACCGTGATTAAACTATTTAAAACTTAAATTGTTTAAAAGCCTATTTAGATTGGGCCTTCAGACTACATTTAATTATTGGTTCTTGTACTGAGGTTGTCAGTAAGCAGGCCAATTATGATAGCGATTTTTTGTTATTTAAACCTATCTCTGTTTGGAAATAGACTGAGATTGACTAATAAATTTTGCACGAGCCACCAGATGATTACAAAGCCGTGTACGTGTTCCATTTTCTTCTCCAGCAGTTTTAATTGTTAGGAACATTTTCCCATGATATTAAAAACCGTATTTGCAATAAACACAGTGACATAAGCCTTGTCTAACTCTACATCTGAGCTTTAAATGGCTTATCCACAGCTAGAGGACCACAGTAAATGTTTGGCATTGTGAATATGAAAACATTCGCACATTATTTGTGATTTATACACCGCAATCAAGCTGGAATTTCAAGTGGAAAGGGGGCCTAGAAATTACTGGAAAAGGGTCATCTCTATCTTTCCATTTGCAGCTAATATAATACCAGCTTCTCCATCTTAGAAAGACCCAAGATATATACTGAAGTCTGATTTAGATTTTCCTGTTGAATGGATTCTCTGTATATAAATCTCATGAAGACATGCTGATCCTTTAAACTTCAATGTTGATGCTGAAATTATGCTGTATGTCAAAATTACATCAAACAACTGCACTTATTTCCACCAGAAAAATTTGATTATTTCACTCTCATTTACATTACATTTTTTCCCCACTATAATGCTGACTTTGAAATTCCCTTTCGGTCTGGACACCTAGAATGTACCTTTTTCAGTAGAAAAAGAGGCTTTCATTATATTTGATAACTTTTTTTCTCCTTGATTTGAATGCTATAATTGGATTGGAGAAATATTTATTACGGACTTCATGTTTTGCCAAGCTCCTTGAAGGACATCTCTTAATTTCACTCTTTTCAATGCACCTTTTGACTTGATAGAAGTAGCTGTAAGGTTTTTTTTTTCTTTTCTTTTTTGCCAAAGAGGCCAACTGAGCTGGTTCATTTTAAAACCCTTTCCTTAAAAGACCTAATTTCCTTAATGTTTCCAAATATAGGACACTATCCTAAACTGACTGAAGTAAAAAGGAAATTTTGCAGTTGACTTCAATGGGATGAGAATAACATCTAAATCCATCCTCTGCCGCAATTATGTCTATATTTCAAGATATCAATTTCTTTTTCTGCACAAAAATATTTTGGAAATAGAGGTTTAAAGTGTGACTATCAGTAGAGTATAGAAAATAAGCCATATTTCATTCCTGTAATGAACCGTTGCTTTTTTCATGCAGTGCTTATTTAACAATGACCTTTACAGAGCCACTGATTTGGATACCTTTACTGATGTTTGACAGGAATAGAATTAAATCCACCTGATTTTAAAGCCCACTTATGTACATACCCAAGTTATCCAAACCTCATTTCATTCCCAACAGAGAACTTAAACATGAGATTTGGATACTTTAACTATTGAAAGTATTAACAATATTTTACTGTATTACCATGGTCTTAATTAATAACAATCTCTTTGGAGGAGTAGTCAAGGAACCTAATGTCAAGCACCCCCAACATAAAGGACAAGCTATAATCTGTAGGGCCATAATCTATTGTCCTTACTCAGGTTCCCTAGTAAAAATACTACTCTGCACACTCAATAGGCCCAAGTAAATTTAATAGAGCCTTAACTTCACCCAATGACTCCTCCATCGAGTATGGAGTCCACACATTGGAAAGCGTGACACTACATTAGCAAGTGTGTAAAAACCTGATGTTACCTCATTGTTTTAGAGTTTACTGAATGCCCTGTCAACTTGTACCATCGTTCCTCAAGAGAAAAGAAAATATACAGTAGAGAGAAAACCCACTCTGTCCTTTTTATTATTTTTGCAAAGTTAAACCTAAAAACGGTGGCTGCTCTGATGAACTCAGTCAGACAACGTGCAAAGGGAAATCTCACACTCATCCCATTCAACGTCAAAATGCCCTGGACTGTAGTAAGGCTAGGTTTTCCTCCATGATGGAGAGAGATAAGCACACACATAAATCACTGCAGGGAGGGGGCTATTTTTGTACACTGTGGGTGCTTGTACATGTGGCAGGGTTTTACAGTCCTCAGGGTTTTATTCTATAAACTCCACAGGGTTTTATATGCACTGAGTAACCTTAGAGTCCATAGAGTCCTCAGGGTTTTATATGCACTGATAAAGTCATTAGATTTTATTCTATGCCCCTTAAATTGAAACAGTGGATTTTTAATTGAAATTCACCATTTCAATTTTTCCATAGTTTTACAGCATGGGGCCCGATTCTTTTTTTTTTTTTTTTTTTTTTTGTCAGAGCCGGAGCCTGCCCGTGGCTTGTGCGGTGAGCTACTGGTGGGCCGAGGGGCTCCTGAGCTGTGAGGAGCCCCAGTCCTTCCTTCTGCAGTAGCGGTGCTCCCTGGGGCCACCCAGGGGGGCTACTAGTGGGCCGGGTGCTGCCCCAGCTCAGAGGAAGCATCTGGCTTGATCCAGTCTGGCTGGGGAGTAGCACCAGTGGGCTTCCAGTGGGCAGGCTCAGGGAACAGTTGGATCAGGCCCAGTGCTGCCTCCAAGCTGGGGCAGCACCTGGCCCACTAGCAGCGTACCCACACAGCCCTGGGGGGCACCACTGCCGTTGCAAAGGGAAGGACCGGGGCCCCCCTCCAGCTCAGGGCCACTTGGCCTGCCGACAGCTCACCCCCTGGCCTTGGGAGAGGCAGACAGAGAGACAGGCAAGCTCCTTTGGAAAAAAAAAGGATCTGGCCCCTCACCATTTCTGCCTTCATCAGGCACCTGCTGATGCATCACACGTTACAGTTGTGCCAGTCTGGAGTTTTTTAGATTGCATCATTGCAAATTGCAACAATGCAGCTGTTATCTCCACTCCTGGGTCTGGGAGAGGTGGGCAGGCTCAGTAGAAAAAAAGGATCAGGCCCCTTGCCACTTCTGCCTTCAGCAGGCGCCTGATGATGGCAGAAGCGGCAGGGGGCCTGCTCCTTTTTTTTCTGTTGAGTCTGCCCAGCTCTCCCATGACCGGGGCAGGAGGGGAAAAGGAGGAAGATGACAGCTGCATCGTTGTGATTTGCAACATTGCAAACTAAATGGCATTTGGATGTAGTTTAGTTTGCAGTGATGCAATCTAAAACCCCCCAAACTGGCGCAAGTGTAACGTGTGATGCCATTAAGCCACACAAATGACGTTTGCATTATATGTACATTGTGATGGCCATCATGGGTACAAGTGTTCTGTGGGTGCATCTACATGTGTTATTAGCATGTACCAATAAACTCCAGTGGAGTTCATACCAGCTAGCTGCTGCTGGGTGCAGCATCTTCACATGTGCTTGGTACCACAGCAGTTTGAGCCAGGTCAGTCCCAGGTGCATGAGAAAATGCTGCACCTGGGAGCAGCTGACCTGGAGCAGGGGCTCCTGCAACTTAGCCTCCCAGTCACACTCTACACGTGTGTTTGAGTGCATGTAAGTAGTCCACTGTAAGATAGTACTTGTCCTGGGCAGTACTATCCTATGGCGGAGTTGGTTAATTTACTGCCCCCTAATACAGGTACACTTGTAGACCGTGAACTTTAATGCAGAGCTAATTGGTCAACTCCACAGTAAAGTGTACATGTAGATTCACCCAGCATTAGATACTTACATGTTTTCTATTACTGCAGCCCCTGAGCACCGCATTGCTGTATTTACCAGCTGTGAAATAATGTTATACCCATTTAACAGAAATAGAACAGAGAAGCAAGCAGCTCAGATAGACCTCTAACTCAAACAGACCTCCCTAAGCTAGTTTTTAAAGCATCTAGCTCAGGTACTGTTAGCAGCATAGCTGCAGCAGCACGGAGCTTAGTACTGGCTGAAAAAAAACAGCTTGAGAAGCTGAGCCAATACTTAGGGGTCAGCCTGAGTGGCTGCAAAGCTAGCAGTCCCTGAGCTAGCTAATATACCTGTGCACGGGCTCCAACTGCTGCAGCAAAGAGATGCCCTCAAGCCCTCACCCAAGGTCAAACAGCAAACCAGCGACAGAGCAGATCTCAGGAGTCCCAGGTCCAAACCTCTGGGCTGTCAGTCCATCCTTTCCTGGGTATTGTGAAGTAAAAAGAGGCATGTAAAAGCTCTGGGTTTAGCTTTCATCTGCTGTCAGATCCCCCTCTCTCCCCTTGCCCCCCATACCTTAAGTGCTCACAAATAAAACCTCACAATGGGATTTCAGCTAACACTTCTTCCTGTCTCATTCTCCCTTGGCTCGCCCCTCAGCACATCCCCAACATCTTCAAACCAGGGTCCAATCGAAGTAGACAACAAATGACCCCACTCTGAACAACCCAGACAGCCCATGCAGAAGAGGCATTTGTATTTCCTCCTGGCGAGGTGATACAGCTCCCTACGGCAGGCTGCTGTTTTGAGCTCCTTTCCCAGATTATTCTTCATCGCAAGTAATTTCATGCCTGTGATGCAGAAGGTGGTCCTGCCAGGAAAAGATCAGTTAGTTCACAAGCTTCCAGGGGCTTATTCAACAGAGTTTGCCAGCATCTCTGACAAACAGCTCGCTGCAGTTTTATACAATGGATTAAATTTTCCCTCTGCATTTGCAAGCACAAACTGAGGCGACAAGCTAGAATGCAGACACAAAATTGCTCATCCCTTTAATCTCTACACGGGGGTATTCCAACCAAGCCGAGGCTTTTTAAATAAATAGCGCTGGTTGCATTGGAGATTTCGATGATATGTGTGTAGTGTGCCTTTTCTTCTCCGAGTCTGATCCATATCACAGGAAAGGAGTGGGATTTCATGACAGTGAGAAAAAGTCTTTATTTATTTTGAAAGCCCTGCTTGGAAGGTCTCCACAAAGCAACCAACCCCTCTCGGTCCTTGTCTACGGGGTGTGAAAGTATTGTCTTAGAAGCCGAACACGTCTTTTAACTAACAGAGACAGGCTTGCTTAACATAGGCTAGCTGGTCTTGGCATAAAACTGTTAAAGCCAGGCTGACATAGTCCAAGCTAAAGGAAAAGGTTAACATCCTATTAATGATAGCATTTTATAATGCGATGCAGACAAGGAACGTAGGCTATTCGGAAAGAAAACTGAAAGCGTCTTTTGGACAAATGTAATTTGTGCACTAAAGTGACGTACAAACCAGTTTTTGCTTGGTAATGCTAATCCCTTATGTTGTCCAGATCATAATATCTCAGCATGAATGCAGTAGAAGATGTTTATGAGCAGCATAACATTCAAGTAATCCATCTGAATTTTCCCTGATGTTTACAAGTTGGCCCTTAGGCATTACTGTAATAAACATGATTATTATTATGTAATATGATCATAATAAAGAATAACTCCAACAAGCATTAATACACACAGCTCTGCACTCTCTGTTGCAATAGAGGCAGAGTTTTGTACCTTTATTGATAGCTATAAGGAATAGCCGTTCCCCTGAACAGGTATTACAGGGGCAGGGAAGCCAACTACAGCTTCTGACTTGGCTCTTGGTCTGTTCTTTCTCTGCAGCACCAGAACAACTTGCAGAGAGAAAAATTTGCTGGTTGCCCGCAGCAGCTCTTTAGTTTGGGAAGAAGGTTCTTCATTATTTCTACTAAAGATATTCCTATCTGCCTCAGAGTTCACCTGTCACTATATCTTATTCCCCACTTGATCTTTGATGACATGCAAATTTTCAAGGAATGTGACTCTGACATCACAACCCAAGTGGTATGACTTCAGCTGCTGGAGTCAACAGCAAAAGGAAGGGAATTCAAAATACTTAAGATCTCACTGCTATGCAAATGTACCTAAAACACAAAGCTTACATTATGAAAGAGGGGTGTAGGTTGTAGCCATGTTGGTCTAAGGACATAGGCAGACAAGGTTCTTTGGGTAAATCTGGTATCTTTTATTAGGCCAACTAAATAGTTGGCAAAAAATTTTTAAACCCAAAAGCTTGCTAAGAATTTTTTTTCCAACTATTTAGGTCGTCTAATAAAAAAAATATCAGATTTACCCAAAGAACTTTGTCTGTCTACATTATGAAAGAGAAGACAGGCAGGTTGGCCTGTAAATAAGCAATCTTTCAATTTGTACCAAGCCATTAACAGCTGTTTATAAACCACCTTGGACAGCCCAAAATATTGTGCCCAAATATAACTTGATGGAATTGGCATTGCATGCAGATAGAGGTATATATCAAACACCTGCCTGAAAGCATAGCTGTTCTTTGCCTGTGCCCATAATTAAGTGTAAGAGCAGAACTATGTGTCACAAAACAGGAGGCTATTGTTTTTTAAAAAAAAATATATATATATATATATATAATCAGACCTCAAAGACCAAAGGTGGCTTCCAGTTACAGCTTCAAAATCAGAGTCATTCTGTGGAGGTCAGTGGGTGCTTCTCCGCATTTAAAATGACATCAGTAAGGAGCTGGAATGCACATGCAGGGTCTTTAATGTTCAAATTCGGTTTGCAGACGCACAGTTTAACACAAAAGAAACTTCAGGGGGGGGGAAAAAACCCATTATAAAGAATAAAAGAATGCACTTTATTCATAAAAGGCATGCACTTCAAAGCAAGCGCGTCACTATGAACCTGCCCAGACCCAGAGGGCTCTCGCACTCCAAATGCGCTGCTCTTGACAGATGTGACGGTAATCTCTGAACTTGTGATACCTGTCCCAAGGGGCCTCGCACTATGCTGATGGGCACGTTACGGCTGATCCGATGTAATGTGATGGAACCTGATGCGATGTCCTGGCACGCGGCTGAAATGTGAAAGGAGCAGAAAGGCTGAGGTTCAAGTCTAGAGCAGATTGAAAACAGTCTCTCCGTGCACGCTGCTAGCAGAAAGAAAAGGGGGAAGGGGAAGGGGAGAGGCTGAGCATTTATTCCAGCTCCTGCCTTTTCCCCATTCTACACAAGAACAGCTCAGAAGGCTCCCCCTCCAGAGAAATGGCTCTTCCCCTTTCCCAGGGGAAAGAGGAAGCTGCCATAGACCTCAGGAAGTTCACTCAGCAAAACCAAGGCTCTGAAGGGAGAAAGAAAAGGGGCAGAAGATGTGAAGTCATGGCTATGCTATAAGTATTATGCCCACACCAACCTGTGGGAAATCCTTATAAACCTGAATACAGACCAACCCGGCATTAAGGTCTGCATATAGCTGCTCCACAGAGCAGAACCCTCTTCATGGTAGCTGGTGGCAGGGGGCGAGTGAATTTTTGGCACCACGGCTCCAGTATTTGGCAGGAGGGAAGCAGAGGGCACTACATCTGAAAAGAGAATCCTGCTTTCTTGCAGGCCTGAGGGTTTCTGCTTCTGAACCCACTGCTCTTTCAAGCAAGGGGAAGGGAAGCAAATACCAACCTTCTGGGTGGAAGGAAACCTGATATAAACTCCGCAGCCACCGTTGACGGTATTGTCCTTCACTCTCAGCCTTCATCTGTTTCTTTCCTCTAAGGGGAGAAAGATGGCAGCAGGATGGGAGCCCAAGCCTACAGTGGGCAGCCCGCACCACGCACACAGATCTGGGGGGTATAGGTCCCCCCTAGCACCCAGTCGTGCACGCAGCAGTGGGAAGCTGCCCCCCCTGCCCAAGCCTGCAGCAGGCAGGGATGGAAGGGGGTGGGCCAGCAGCCACTGCCTTCTGCTGGGGGCAGGGGTCTGTGGACCCAGGTCCCTGGCCCCATAGCCCTGGCAGCTGGGGGCCCCCTCTGGCAGGACTGGGGGGGGCTGGAGAGGGCTGTGCATGGGGGGTGAGGGGCATGAGCAGGACCAGCGGGTTGTGGGGGGGAGTGAGGGGCACCAGCAAGGCTGGGGGCGGGGTGAGAGGCCTTTCATTTTAATCATAGATTTTTGGGTTTTTATCAGAGAATTTGTGAATTTTTATCAAGAAAAACCAGGATCTCTGCTTATAAAGGCAGAAAAAACCCTGCTTGTAGGTTATTAGCTTCCTTGATCCGTAGCTCCACAAATTCTTTCCATAGTTTTCATGGAGCACTTCATGTGCCTGCGGTGGAAGGGGAGTCAGGGGTGGAAAGAGAAGCTGCTGATTCTTGAATTACCCAGGGAAAAAAATACCAAATTCCTTTCTACTGATAGTCATAATTTTCCCAATCCGTTGTACATAAACTCCTTGCACCTCCACTGCCCTGGGGATGGGATGAGCCTTTCACGAACGCTGAGAAAGCTCCCAAGAAGCGAAGGTGTGAACATGGCCAGAACTGGGCACTGAGATGTAACCTGCTTCACAAATGAAATGTAAATGCTGAAACCAAAGCCATGGTTGTACTCTAATTTATTTGCCATTATTTATGTTTCTTTACATTTAATTCAGTTCAAATTATGATCCTATTGTGGTTACACCTCAGATTCCTACTATATGCTGCAAGTGGCTCAAAAGAAATACCTGAGTGTCAGCATTGCTGGGTAAATTAAGACTCGTTAACTTTATTTGGTTTTTAGTCTCATTTCCAGCTTCCAAGTCCTAGCCAGATTCTGTTTTTTTCTGGATTCCCAAAACTGAACAGGGAAACACCTAAATGCAAATGAAAGCCCACTTGAACA
>NW_017728998.1:11243505-11251655 GCF_001723915.1 Gavialis gangeticus | reverse complement strand
TGAGGAGAAGTGGAGAGATCTAGGCTTTCAGCTGCTTCTCCCTGCACAGATTAGCGAGGAAGCCATTGGTGTTAAATGGCATGTGCAGCCATTTTACTCTATTATGTTTATTCACAGCCAAGTGCTTTTTAAACATCGATTTTAGAGCTATGCCAAGGCAAACTAAAAAGCACTTTACACCCATGCAATCTCAGGTTTTCCACTGAAATCACTTAAAAATGCCCCAATGGATGTCACCCCGATTAAACAGGTAAATAGAAAGTGACGATAGACCTGATATCTTCCGTGCTAAGGTCTCAGCCTACAGCAGTATTTTTCTGGCCAAGTTAGTAGAGCCTGAAAAGCCAGGTGGACTTGATGACAATACATCAGCTATACAAATGGGGACGCACTAAAGTTAGCATGAGAATGTCATTCCTGCCATTTTTTGCTTCATTTGTAACTGTGTCTGTAAGCTCAGGGGAATGGCATGCATTTCACACAGCATGTACAAGAGCTCCGACTGCCAACTGTCCTGGCTTTGGTGGGATACCCTTCGTCTACACGCTTGCCCTGAGAACTGTTGTCCCAGCCGTGCCTTAAAAAAGCAATGCTTCCCTTTGGAGCTAGCTGGAGCACCTGTATACTCGGGTAAATGGAGAGGGCGCCTTTGGATAGTAGAAGATTTCCCATCAGGAATACTATGGGATTACATAGAATTGCTCCATGCAGTAATAATGGTTTTGATGCTCTCCAAAGATAGGCACTTTTGATGCTCTCCAAAGATAGGCAATTTACACGCACATGTGTGCACACACGTGTGGACGTATCTGAAAACATCCTTTGGTCATCATCCCTAAAAGCCTTCGTCTGAAACCTCTGGCAGACAAGACGACCTTGAAAATAGCAACCAATAACTCTGCCCCACTGTGCGTAGCAGGGATCCCAGAAGAGAGAGATCTATCCCACCCAAATACAAGAATTTTTCCTGGAGCCACACTTTTCAGCATGCAACCACTATTTTCAATCTTTATTGGTTTCCAGTAAAGCACCAAATCAATGTTTAAGATTTTACTGCTTCCTTTAAAAGTACTCAGTAACATGGGCCTAGTTTATCTTTTAAATACTTTGTCAACCTCTGTTTGTTGGCATTCATTTAGCTCAAAAATTACTGTGTGCTCTCCTCTGTCCATAGAATCCAATGGAGTAGTTTGGCCTCCACCTTATGTCATTAGTGGCAAATGCTTTTAGACAGATGTATGGAGGAAAAAAGTATTCCTTGCCCTGCATGGCCCAGTCTGAAAGGCTAGTATTTTGTACTACACTTGTAGTGTCCTTGCATCTGAGGATCAGAAAGCAGTTAAACAGTATTCAACCTCAAAGATTCAGAGATCATCTAAGTCAAACTCTTGCACCAGGCAAGCCAAAGAATTTCCCTACACATTTCTTTTGTCCAGCCCATCCATGGCTTCTGGTTGAGTGAGGACGTATATTTTAGCAAAATATTCAAGCCTGATTTAAGCACTTCAGACATAAAGAACCCATCACAACTCTGAAAACCTGCACCCCCACAAAATTGCTCTCTGCTGGTATTACAACCACTTTACAAGTGGGTAAATTAAGACCTGGAGAAGTTGTGACCTTCCCAAGGATATACTGAGACAAGGACCAGATTCCTGCTCTGAATTCTGATCCGATATACGGAGAATAATCTGTCCAGACAGGTGCAGTTCCATCCGGTGGCTACAACTAATGTCTGAAATTAGGAGAGTCGGGATTTATTGCTACCTTGCCACTGAACTGCTTTATGACTGTGGGCAAGTCACTTAACCTGATGGGGTATGGTTTTTGTCATCTGTTTAATCAAGTGCCTAGAGATAGAGAAACTACTCAAACACAAAGCCAAATTATGATCCTATTCTGGTTACACCTCAGATTCCTACTATATGCTGCAAGTGGCTCAAAAGAAATACCTGGGTGTCAGCATTGCTGG
Organism: Gavialis gangeticus; assembly: GCF_001723915.1. Classification (NCBI taxonomy): domain Eukaryota; kingdom Metazoa; phylum Chordata; order Crocodylia; family Gavialidae; genus Gavialis; species Gavialis gangeticus. Next base: position 11,249,683 of record NW_017728998.1, on the reverse strand, counting down.
GTAAATAATTCCCTGTGATAAAATTATTCAACATGTGTAGTCTCTTTTCTATGCACAAGATATCCACAAGCAGATTGCCATTTCATTACACATATTTGCTGCTTGAATTTATTCAACCAATATCCCCAAAGGTTACCATAGGCTGACTGCACACATACAAATATTCAGGTTGTGACTGGTCAGCTAAATCACGTGACAGTTGTTTCTGTCTTCCTGACTGGACGAATAGCTGGAGTCTTCTGTCACGTGCAAATTAAAAATGAATTTTCCCACGAACATTTGCATATTTCTCTCTGGGAAGCCCTTTCAGTGAACACTCCTGCTAGTTAAAGTCATTTGCTTTAAAGCTCGGACAGAAGGCAGAAGCAAAGACAGCTGAAGCAAATTCCCTTAAAAACATGAATGAACATTCAGAGAAAATAGTTTGCAGCAGTCACCGTGCCATGTCAGCACAGCCATAAGGTACATCTGAGTCTCGGTCTAAGGGCAGAGCAACGGTAAATGCCGCAGTCCATAAACCCCGTACGGGGACCTGCAGTAGAAGAGTCCTATTCTGGCCTGCCACGTACATTGCCAAGGCCCTCGGGAAACTCTGGAAGGAGGGTTCACTCTTCCCGGCTGTACATCTTCCCTGCAAAAATCATCCTTGGTGTTGTCAGCTCCATGACCGGGCAAGAAACTCTGATGTCTGTTCATACAATACAAGGCCTGGAAAAATTACAAGTTGTGATGAAATTAAAAACATCCAAATTTTTCGTCATTCTCTGCTGATAAAGCCTCTATTATTACTTCTTACAAAGGGGAAACACAGCCAATTATAAGCTAATTCTGGCACATGCAAGGCCACAAGCAGAAGATAAGCCAACACTGCAGAGCTTGCAGCTGGAAGCCCAGAAACCTGAAAATGAGCTGACTCATGGAAATATCTTTATACAAAATATCAGATGGTTATTTTTCTTTGCCTCGTTTCTGAGTGTCTTAGGAATGATATATGAATTGCCTTATTTACTTTGTCCCACAAAACCCGCATTTTTTTTTATTAATGCACTTCCAGAATGAACAGGCTTTTATAGTTTCGGGGGTTGTTTTTACCCCCCTTTTCACTTTTGGGGGCCTCCAGTAGTGAAATTATAGAATAAAAGAAAAGAAAGGAAATAATGCCACTGAACCCCTTGCTGAACTCGATTTTATTTTGGGGAAGTTAGTTTGATCTTGCTGCTGCTTTTATTTCATGTAATAGAGGAGTGATGGCATAGATGTTACCCTGTTGTAAAACTGGTGACACTGAGTGCTGGAAAATAAATGTTCCCAGATATCGGTAATTTATTATTGAATTAAAGATGGTGAACGCCAGTTATAAATGTAATTAAGCACAATAGCCAGATTCGTCTAATGATCTGCAAAGGGCTTTATATTTATGGAGGCAAACGCCACAGGTCATTGAAGATCAACTTTTGCAACTGGTCTAAATTCATACAGGTCTGTCAACTTCTGTGGAGCTTTGCTAACATAGTACCCAGGTGTTTAAAAATGTGGCATCACCTATTTGAAACTATCATTCCCAGACCGAGTCCTCCTAGGATGGTCTGTTTTCCAGGGGAAATATGCCTAGCAAAAGTAGGGAACCTGATTCAAAGTACATTTATGTTGCTAGCCTAACCCAGGGAAAGAGGGATTGGAAGGAGCTATCTAGTGAAAGAAGCTTTGCAGTGTTTCTTGTGCCAGCTGCTGGCCCCAGTGGCAGCAGGGTAGATAATTAAAAAGGACATCATGTAACAGATAAATGTAGGATAGCAAGTGCTCATTACTTGATATATAGCATATCATCTATTATTAGAGGCTAATAATTCTCTAACCTATTCACGTTACCCTTTTGTCGACGTAGCTAGCTGTTTGGCACGCTCTAAATTTCCCAACATAAAATTTACTAGATGTTACTATTCAAATGTAATCTGGAATTTCTGTGCATTTCTCTGCAGTATATCATGCAACTAGGTAAAAACATAACATTAAATCCTTAGCAGAAGAAAGAACCGAGCCAATAAAACCCCCATGTTCCCCTTTTCCTCCCATAAAAATGGTGTATTTTATATTTCTTGCTGGCTTATATTTTTAACATTTATTTCCACTTTTAGCTTACTGCAATTCTAAGGGTGGTTAGCACTCATTTGCACAGCACTCAAAAGTAGTTTGTCAGCCCGAGATGTTTATTCCCTTATAAACTAAATTTACCTGGCTTGTTTAATTAGAACGTATCTTTACAGTTAATCCTGGAATTGTGAAGATGGCTTGACCATATGAAGGGAAAAAAAAAATCCCCAGCTGATGTAAATTGTCAAAGTGCCGCAATCTTTGCCCTAGTCTGCAGGTTTTGAAAGTGCACAATGTCAAACCCATCTAAATTCACACACTAATGCGTTATACTTTTAAGCAGTTAGTTTAGCTTCAAGTATGGCACGTGGCCCAGCCTAGACTATTCCTACTTTTAAAATCAGGATTTATTTGTTCAGACTGTTCCTTTTCTTTTCCCAAAATGCGATCCTATTTTTCTGTTTAAAAAAAAAGACTGTTAAAAAATTTAACCTCTGATATTAAAGGACCCCAAATCACTTAGAAGAGACCAATTGCTCTCTCTCCAAAAGGCTTAAGAAGTCAGAACAGTATTGACGGGGGAAAAAAAAAGCCACATGGGATGAAGCAATAATACAGTGCTTGCTTGCAAGAGTCTTTGCTGATGAGGAGCTATAGGAGTACTTCCCCGATAAGAGTTTACAGTTAGAAACTGTTATATCAAAAACGAAACGAGATCACTGCCGCTGTCTTCTGCAAATTATTTTTCAATGCACCATTCTTCGGGGAGACAGAAAACATTTGCTACAGGTTATCAAGATCTTACACTTTCTGTTCACCTATGCAGGCTGCCAGCTAGCAAAGAAGTCACTCTGTGAATGGAGGAGGGGAAACAAGGCGAGAACCGCTAATAAAAGGTTGTACCAGAGGGTGGCAAGAGATGGGTGGGCCCGGTGGCTTCCAGAGCAAGTCACTCCAAAGACTTGCAAACAACCAAGTAATCAGATCCCAAAGTCACGAGAGGCTATTCAGTAAGTGATAGCGAAAAACCTCCCTTTGGGATAATTATACGCTATCGCTTAAAAACTGCAATCACCATTTTTTTTTTATATACTTTGCTTTTTACATGCATCTTTCAGATGAGCCATAACACCAAGCTTTCGTCCCCCCGTGGACATTACAACGCTGTGGTATCTTTGCGTCATAGAGCTGCTAGCTGGCAACCTGCCAGGTTGGGTAATTATATATTGCTTATTTAAAGTCCTCCTGCAGTTTCAAATGGATAGGGCATTCTTCCTGTTCTATACTGCTGGGAGGCAGTCATTGCACTCCACCCCAGAGGTGGCTGCATGTCAATTATGGGAGAAGTGATTCCTGGATCCTGTGTACAGGGTACGAGCGCTTAAGACTTTCAGGGTGAAAGATGCAGCATAAACATCAACTGTTATTACTCTGAGGAGGTTCTCACAGGTTCGTCACAGGCTCCTGAGGTAACAAAAGGTCCATTTCTGTCCATTAAATGGGCACTGAGGCATACTGAAAGATGAATGTACATGTGTGATGGAAGAATCTGGCTACTATGCACAGGGGCAGTGTGATTAATAGGTCCTTAAGTGGCAGCATTTTTTAAAATAGATGTTGATATCTAAAAAGGAAAACCTTGCATTGATAATAGGGTGATAGTGAGAGAGGAAAAAGCCTTATTAAGCTTCTAAAAACACTTGACCCACTTATATGTAATCCTTTCCTTTTTTCATAAGCTCAGCAGAGAACTCCAGGAGCCACCCTTGGGCTCTGCTTAAAATGCCCCTCTTATGGTATTTGAGGCATGGGGGATGTTTTTCTGCTGCTAAAATCTCTCTTAAGCAACCACGACAAAAATGACTTCACTTGATAACAGATGCCCAAGTGCACCTTGGGATGAATGTGTTACAGATCTAGAGCTATCGCCACCTGCCTCACAATTAAATTTGCTGCACCCTCCCTTGTGGCATGCACCTGTGACATGCTGGCAATGAATGTCTGACTGGAGCATGCAGGCATGGACCAGGCAACGTGCATTTGCTTTGCAAAATTTCCAGGAGATTATTTTGTAGTTCTTTCTTAAAGCACATAGGGACATTTTGCAGGAGCCAATTTTCCTACCTCCTTCTATGAAGAATAACTGTGCTAGAGGCTTAGGCCCTATACACTGCCAGGTCCATGAAATTAAAAGGCCACTAACTCTAACTCAGGGAAGTATAATGCCCAGCGATCCAGGGACTGAAAAAAGACAGAGGGTCCTTTGTGGGCTCATTGTGTTTCATGCATATATATTCAGCCAACCAACTAAGTAGTCCCGTATTTACTGTTCTGCTTTCTCCCTTTCCTGTAGCCCTACTATTCCAATGAAACCCTAATAGAAATAATGGTAGAATCTACTTCTGAGGAAGGTATCAACCGCCGGTCCCAAGAAACACAAGCCAGAGCTTGCTGAGTTCTTGCTGTGTGGAGGAAAATACAGTGGAAGACTTCCAGGTTTCAGGCGTATCCAAGCTTTGCATCATAATTTTCGTTTAAAGCTACACATGCACACACACATGCACACTCACACACACACGTACACTTTTGTAAATAAGAAGGAAACCTCAGCTAGGTCTCTAACAAAATGCAGAGTCTACATGAACGTATTTTATCAAGGGCTCAGATAGCTATGATTTTTCAATGCTGTATATATTAGGCCTGTGTAATACCACGGGCCAAAGTTGATTTGAGGGCAATATGTCCAAGAGCCTGTATTTTTGTAGGCATCAAAACATGACCAGTATTGGGGACAAGATCCGTTCTGAGCTGACTCCAACTGAAGAATGCTGGGATCACACTGAGGATCATAATTTGGCCCACTGCGGTTCAACAGAAATTCTCATTTGTTTGCTGGCAAATGCACGTTGCTTTGCACCATAGTACCTGGATGGGCAAACCTCCCACCCTTCTGCGCTGCTCGGATTAGAACGGGGACTCTCCACAGGGATCAGTGGGGACCGAATCTGAGTAGTGCCACAGGGACTACCTGGAGATTACTCCTAGCACCCTGTGTCTTAACACTGTACGGTAGAGAGAGGGGGGTCTGATGTGGCAAAGCCAGGTCCCTTTCCTTCCCCTTGTGGTGCCCAAAACAGACACCTGAACAGTAGCACTGGACTGGCTGAGCTGATGGTAAATACAGCACAAAGGAAGGGACTAGTTTGCTACATATCTAGACATCAGTCAGTCTATCTATATCTGCATGCATCTGTATAGAGAGATCCATAATGCAGCCATCCAATTTATTCTGGAATCATTTCCTGTTTTCCCTGGTGGTAGTAGAGCTCTTTAAGCAGCTGAGCTATATCTGCACCTAGCCGGCCACATGATGGGAAGAGGTGGCAGAGTGACTAGGTATTCTGAGTGCTGTGAAGCAAACTCAGAGCACAAATCAAATTGATGCATGGTAGGTACAGACCTGGAGACTTTGTAACAAATGGTCCCTCTCCCTCCTCCCCAGTGCAGCATTCATTTCAGCACTGCAGGTTTGGTTATAGATAGTCAAAATAAGTGATGCACTTGCACAGCTAGTAACATCTCTGTTTTATCTGCCGGCAGGTTGGTCCTTCCATAGCTGTAGCTACCTGAGCAGGTTTGGCTCATCTCTCATTGGGATTTATAAGCTGTTCTTGCAACCGACTGTGACCGACACATATACCGACAGGTTTTCGTTGACACCAGCAAATGAAACATATTTACCCATTAAGCGGTCACAATTATTGCATAATTGCAGCCAATGAAAGCTATAGCACCTAGGGGTTGTCACTGCAGCCTTGAGGTTGATTCATAAATTCATAGATTAAGGGTCGGAAGGGACCTAGTAGATCTTCTAGCCCGACCCCCCGCCAGGGTGGGAGAACAACAAAAAACCCCAAAAAGAGAAACGGGACTCAAACGAGTCCAGCCAGGTAGGCATCCAGCCTCTTCTTAAAGACCCCCAGGGTAGGGGCCAGCACCACTTCCCTTGGAAGTTGGTTCCAGCTCCTAGCCGCCCTAACCGTGAAGTAGTTTTTGCGGATGTCCAATCTATACCTCCTCTCCATCA
>NW_017728998.1:11241120-11242822 GCF_001723915.1 Gavialis gangeticus | reverse complement strand
TCCCTCAACACCCTGGGGTGGAGATCATCCGGACCCGCTGACTTGAACGCGTCCAGCCCCTCCAGAAGCTCTCTAACCCGGTCCTCCCCAACCTGAGGTCTGAAGGCAATCCCCTCGAGTCCGGCTTCTATCACAGCAGGGAAGTCCCGGTCCCTGCACAAGAAAACGGAGGTGAAGATTTGATTGATGTTTCCACTTCAAAGCGTTTTAACGCCGATCCATGCTTTTGCAACACCTGGTAACAAGGGAATGGCAGGTGGACAGATTCTGATCCCCTTGCTCCACGTGTGCTCCAGTAAGCAGGAGGAATCCAGGGCAAAGCACTATTTCCACAAGGTTAAGAGAGCTGGAATGTGACTGATGAGAGTTAATGAAGGTCCTCCCATCCAGAGCCCACTGAAGGCAAGGGGAGAGTATTTTCATTGGCTTCAGTGGGCTTTGGGTCAAACTCAAAATGCTTTTATAATGGAAATGACTTGTACTTGGTCTAAATTTCCAATCCACATTTTCAGCCAAGTGCATTTAAAAAAAAAACAAAAAAACATCCAATTATTTATAAGAAAAAACACTTTCTGAAAGACAGGCAACCTGGAAAATCAACAGTATTTGATAATTATTTTTAAAAAAAAGCGCCTTCCTTTTTTTTTCTTTTGCCTCCATTTTTATCCCACTTGATCTGAAAATTAGACATGATTAAGCATTCAGAAGCCAGAAACATACAAGGATAGAAAAGCTGCAGCATTGTTAAGGATGTGGTATTGCAATATTTATTACTGCTGAGATAGAAAAAACAATGGAGCGCTGGAAAAAAAAAAATCCTAACATCAGAGAGAGGTTTTAAGTACAGCAGCTTTGGGTTACCTTAAGGTGACAATTACTAAATGGAATCAAAACTGTGTAATAAGATAAGTAAAAAATAGGCCTCTTTCGTAGCCCATGAACTCCCCAGCCAATGACAAAATATGCTATTACTGGCCTCGGCACAATTGTGAAACTATTCCTTACTTACAATTTAACATGCTTTTTTTTGTTGTTGCTGTGTGTTGTTGAGCTAAAAATTACAAAGCCCTGGATTTCGTCGTTCTTGCAATCTATTCTTTTCCCCTGACTTCCTGTTTTCATGAAATTTTAATCAGGCATTTAAAATAAATAGCTATGCAGAGTCTCTATGCCTCTTTGAATGCTTGGGATGGATGTTTTGGGTAAAGTGATAGTCCAGAGACCTTGAGAGCATTTAATCCCATTCTGACTTGGCAAGACAACAGAAAATTAAAACACTGCTCTTTCTACTGTTAGCAACTTGGGGGAGATTTCAGGGTTGGGAGCGGGAATAGAGGATTAAGAATTGGAGGAAAAGTCTGGTGTTTGGGACAGCACAATGGAATAACATCCTCCCCCACCCCCCGTGAATGTTGGCAGGAATCAGCCCGGCTGAGAAAGGTGAGCTTTATAAAACAGAGGGAAGGATCATTCCTAAAGAAAAAAAAAGAAGATACAGACAAGGTTGCTCTCATGTCCTTTTAAAATCTATAGTTACTGTAAAGCAATAAATTAAGCAGCCTGCAGATCCTGTGCAGGCAATGGGAATTTTGCCTGAGAAAGGACTGCCAGATCTGGCCCCACTTGCCTGCATAAGATGTAGAGGATCTTTAACCTGTGGTATTGCACAGAACCCACTCTTACTATTTCTGGGAAACCTCTG
>NW_017728998.1:11225597-11236120 GCF_001723915.1 Gavialis gangeticus | reverse complement strand
CTGCCAGATCTGGCCCCACTTGCCTGCATAAGATGTAGAGGATCTTTAACCTGTGGTATTGCACAGAACCCACTCTTACTATTTCTGGGAAACCTATGAAGCATACAGAGCAATTTGGGATAAAACACGAAGCAAGATGAGCCTGGATATTCAAACTAGCGTAAATAAATCCAGCCCTTAATATTTTGTGGCTCACAGCGTAAAAAAAAAAACAACTCCAAACAGTTTGAGGAAGTTAGAGAAATGAGAGGGAAAATCTGCTCCAGTTTTAAGGGTCAGTGGTCCAGTTATTAATGGAGTTGACATGATTTGGTACGAGAGTCAGTCACCTCCGAGCATAGCTAATCCTGATCTCTGAAACCTGTTTTAATTGAAATGCCCAGACCTTTATTTATTTATGTTGCCTGTGTATCATAAGGAGGTTCTGATTGGAAAAAGGAAGGAAGGAAAAAGTGTGTTCAATGCTCCCTGGTTAAAACTATTAAAAAAAATATGCAAGTTGCCCAACAAACTGGTACCGAGCTAAATCCTTTGGGAACTGATTGTCTCTCCTGGCCATGTGTTTCGGGAGAGGCATGTTTAATTTGGATGGTTTTAATCAAAGAAGCATCTACGGACTCCTGTGTGTTTTGGAAACGTTTCACTTCCACTGGCGAAGAGGTCAAGGTTGACAGCTGAAACGGGAGGCAAGTAGGAATGTTTGCTTTCCAGTGCGGCGTGCTGCTCATTTCTAGCGAGGAAGAATGAGCTCCCAATCAAGCTGCTGCCTCAGACCAGAAATGAGAGCAGCTCGATCATGAAGTGAACTGATGACGGCAGCTTATAAAAATGAGGGGATGTAGCTGCTTTAGAGATGTGAATGAAAGTAAGAGGATTATGGAGTCCTCTTGAGAGGAGACATACTTGGCAGAGCTCACGAGATGGTCCAAATAATATCTGCCGTCAAGAACAATGCGAAAGAATCAAGCTGATTGTTTCAAGGAGCCTGTTTTTAAAGAGTCGTTCCCAACTTTTTGGGGTCCCCTTTCCCTGAGTTCTGCTTTACTCATTGCTTTCGTCTCCAGGCTATTTATACAGTCTGAGTACCAGCCAATGTGCCGGCAATGGTTTCCCCCCCACCACCATAAGCAGTTTTCATATTCTTGCCGCGCAATCCTTTTGAACCCTGCTAGTAGGTGCGGGGAGCATAGTTTACACAGTTGGATACATATTGCTTCTGTGCACCACTGTGAACCATCAGCAGAAATCTTCACAATGGCCAGTTAGCCAGCCTCTCTCCGACATGGCCCCTGACTTTTAGATATCAAATGAGCAAAAATATTCCAAGCAAAGCAAAACACACGAGTAAATCTTGGCTTCTTTCCTTTAAAATACATATTCAATGTGCAGAAAGCTGGGCCGAAATGCTCGTGGGTTTTGGGACTCTAAATCCATGCTACATCTTCTTCAAGTTTATTAGGTATTTTAAGTCACAAACAGTGTTCCCTTTTCTCCTTTTTTTTTTTTCCTCCTGCAAGGGGAGATCTGTCTAAAAAGGCAGAAAGGGATGCAGCACGAGGGCTGCAGTGGGAAGCTTTTTCTAGTCATTTCCAATGCTATATTTTGGAACGGTTCCCGGTTTACCAGCCAGATTAGCTGCCTTTGGTTCACATTTTACATTGTTTGCGAACTGAGGAACTTCTGAAAAGCAGACTCTCGCCATATTGTTTGGCTGTAATAAAGCTAATTCTGTTCGCTCCTATAGCCGTATGATACCACTTGTGTAGGATTTCCCTTTGCTTGCATATTTATAGGGTCTTGTAGAGCTCCACTGTAGCACGGTGCCAGCATGAGGAAATCAAGCTGTCAGTAGTTTCTATTTTTGTCCCTACCTATAGTTTCAGTAATGACAAGTGAGTGAGGCAACATATGCATTTCCCATCTACAGGAAAAAAAATTACTGTCTTCCTTCAGTGCGTTACATCTGTGCTACAACCTATTTTCCAAGGGCTTCAGATTATGTTAGCTGATAGTTAACATGTACAAGCACTGGTCAGGTGTAGTTGTTTCCAGACTCTGCATTAATAAAACCAGAAGAGGAAGAGTTCCAACATTCACATTTCATTGCGTTTTTCTTTTAGTCCTAAAAAACCCCCCCCCCCCCAGGAGATAGCTCTTACTGCGTTGAATCCCAGCTTGTATCATGCTTTGGTCAGCAAACACATTCAAGCAAATGAGGATTGTTCTCTTAAGATTAAGAGTTGCTGATTATATGTAATGTCCTCCTCCTGACCTCAGCGTGATTAACCCATTCCTGTGGCTAATGATCGAGTGGCTTAAACTGGCAGGGATAAAAATGAGCCCAAACTGATAATGCACAAGATAGTGCCATCCCTAAATGAAAGGGATCTAGTGAGAGACAATGTGTAATAACAGCTTCTTAATTATTAAGGCTATGTCTGCATCTTCCCTTTGGATCTGACATGAAGCAATGCAGCAAATATTGTCATGCTGGCCGTGGTTGCCCTATAAATACCTGAGCTAGATGCCACCCACCAGGATGCAGGGACTAGATCCCGCCTGTGATATTCTTCCTTGGAGTCAGAAGACTTTGCTTTTCAAAGAAGTTGTAGGGAAGGCAGGCACCCATCATCACTTGCAACTAGTTTGGCTTGACAGCATCTAGGAATTTACAGCCTTAGACATGACTGCACCAGATCTTCAATGACAGCTAATAAAATGGAACTACACCCCACTGCTTTGAAAAGCCGCAACTCAGGACTCCTTTCCCGATTATACTTATTTAAATGTGAGAGAGAGATTGGGCTTTTACAAAGGCTCATACGGAAAATGACTTGAAGAGCCTGATAACAAGAAATATACTCCCCCCCCACCCAATCCCCCCATCCCCTTTCCACCAGCCCTAAAAACTGATGCCTACTACTTGTTTGCAAATGTTGAAGGTAATATGTGCTGTTTGGAAGGGCTATGTACACATGTCAAAGTTCAAATTTCACCCAATCGTGGGTCTCTTTCTCCACCTAGATTTACTCTTTCTTTTTGGGTTTTTTTTTTGGAATCCGTAATGGGTGCAATAATCCATGCCCCATGAGGAACAAGCAGAAGAGAGTGACAGAAAGAAGGCAAAAAATAAAAGCCTGTGGTGTAAATAAAAGTAAAAAAAATATATGTTAAAAAATACAAGGGCTGCGCTATAAATCCCTCGCTCCTGCATGCAAGCCGGCCGCTGCAGCACAGAGCTGGTGGGGCTGTGTGATTTTCAGTTACTTTATAGCCCATGAAGATCACCCTCTTACACGGCTTCAGCATAACAAGCCAATGTCCTGGCTCTCAGGAAGCAGCTCATAAAAAGATGCACCATGCAGTCCCTTCCAGGGCGCAGACGAACATAACCAAGACAAAGGGAAATGCATTTTTCTAATGCTTGTTGCTGGTTTTGCTAATTTTGTTTTAATTATACAGGGGAAGGAGTCGAGGAGGAGTCCCAGGCTGTAGTCAATGAGAGTCTTGCCTGCCTAGTAATACAGAGGCAAAATGCACATATACAGTGCAGAAAGCCACCATGGGGAGGGATATAACACAAAGGAGCCATTTATTGCCTGAAAACTGTCTCTGAACAAACCCATTGTGTTAAAGTAATACAAATCCACAACACCTTCCTGTTTCTTAGTTTCCATTTGGATGTTTGCTAATGCAGCAAGAGGCGCCCAAGTTCCCGAGGCAGCGAGACCCGCCCCCCCCAAACTCCTATTGATTTTAGGGAAGCCCACAACTTTAAGTCACCTCTAAGGGCCAAATGCTATAGCGGTGTCAGAGAGAGAGAAGAATTTGGCCAGGCAAGCCTTAAAAATCCATCAGCCCATTCCTGGCCAGGCTGTGGGTTTATCTAGTTTGGAGCTTTAAATCCAAGGAACAGAAGGAGGTATCTTTTGATGTAACATTTTGTTCTTTTTTTAAATACAAGTTATTCCAGGCAATGCAGTTGGCCTGAAATAGTTATCAGTTACAAAACCAGGGCTTCTGGTATCTTGTCTCCTTGTGCAATGCAAAGAAGGTCCTCCTGCTGTGCTCCAAAGTAGGGGAAAAGCTATTACTTAAAAATAATTCTTCACGTTAAGGCTTGCTGCCTGAAGCTCCGTTAATATTAAGGAAATTCCAGCAGTTCACTCCCCGCTGCTGGAACCTTATTTTGCTGTTTTGTTTTGCTAAGCTTGTCAAGAGCAAGCAAGTACCAACTAAGGTTGAACATCTCTGTCGCCCCTGCCTCCACCAAAGTGCCGGCATTGGCCTTTTCTTCTCGGGGTGATGGTTCTAGGATTGGCATGGAGCTGTCAGCCTGAACTGCTGGAGAAGAGAGAGAGGGATTATTTGGCTTCCCCCTTTGCCGCCTTTATCTCAACATGAAGTTAGAAGGTGGGGTGCGCTACGACCTTTGTTCAACCTAACAAGTGATTAATACAAGTCATGAGAACACAGAAAAATGAGTTCAGTGTCCTCCCTGAGATCGGAAACACCAGCTGATCCCACACATGCACGTGATGCAAACAGCCTGGCCGCTGTCAAGCCTGCCATCCCATGGTCCTGAAATGCCTACCCTAAATGTTCTTATCTAGGAGCCAAAAGTTCAATAACAGGAACCTACACAGGTACTCGTCACTTAACATTGTCCCGGTTTCGTTATTATGTCGCTGATCTATTAAAGAACACGCTCGTTACAGTTGCGCACTGTTCGGTTATAACGTTGTTTGGCCGCCACCTGCTAGTAGGTAACTACTGCGACGTAATTGGATTTGCTTAACATCGTTTTGCTTAAAGTGGCATTTTTCAAGAATGTAACTACGGCATTAAGCACGGAGTAGGTGTACTAGGCACTGGTTTTCAGAGGAGCAGTCATGGAAGCTACGTTTCCACAGCACCTCTGAACATCAGACCCTTTAAACATGGACCAATATGGGTTTAAGGATCTCAAGTGAAACTCCCAGCCCCCAAGCCTGGTATCCTTTTTTACTGTTGCAAAACACCTTCCAGCAAAATACTATGAACATCACTGAAACCCACCCATAGGTAAAGGTTAGCTAAGACTGTAGCAGAAGTCTGACGAACCATTTGATAAACTATCTAGGATCTTCTGAGAAACAACTGCAACTATCCAGAGTTGCCCTTTTTTTGGACAACTTATTATTCATGCATACTAAGACATAAATATGTCAAATTCTGGGGAAAACTTTTGAACCAGAATAGCATGTCTTAAAAGAAGTTAACTTATGAGTGGCATAGATACTGGGATATTGTCACTGTTGCAAGGCCATAGTGTTTAGTTACCTGGGTGGTCAGTACAAGGCACGGTCACTTTACAAAGACCCTCTATTTCCTACTGACTAAAATTCAGAGGTTCAGGATGTGATCTTTCCCTCACAAGTCTTATGCTGGTCTAACTTCACTGCATGCCTCTCAGTCTCCACACTGTCCAGTGCATGACAACCCACTGACCCCATGTCTAACTATCAGAATATGAAACACCTAAGATTCTGCTGCACCTTATACAGCCACTGACAGATTCATATTGCCAACAACATGTATTCAAAAACATCACAAGATTTATTAACACAGCAACACTGCGATCTCTCTGGGTCATATTTTCACCCCTTCACCAAATGGTGAAAATTTTACTTTCTTACTTACCAATGGAAGCTGAGATTTCAGGGTAAATACCATGACTCCAGGAGCTGAGGCTTTACAGGAAACTCCAAAATATCACAAGGTTCTTAATCAACATCAATTGAGTTGACCACACTACAGAACCTAATGAGTTTTCATTTTACAGCCTAATTTTGATAATGATTGTTTACTATCTGAATTGAATAGACTGGTTTTGTCCCGTTATGGTCAGTTCTACCAACCTGCCATCCTGGTGAGTCTCAAATTGCCTCCGGTCACAGGTGCTCCGGTTCCCTCCTGTAGCAGGAGGCATAGAGGGAGATTGGTTCTTGCAACTCCGTGGTGCACAGGAGAAGAAAGGGTTTGTAGAAGAGGGACTTCTACCTTGACCTCTTGGAGAGAACAAAGTGTGCATGGGTGGGGCAGTCTGGCTCTGAAATATTGAGGCCTGGTAAAAAGAGGACATGCCATCCATGCAGGTCAACAAATTCTTACATTGCCCCCTCCCCCAGCCTGATATAAAGGGTTCCTTGCTATGCATCTTGGGAAATGTAGTTCTTTCTTGAGCGTGCTCAGAAAACCACACCAGGAAACTACAACCTCCAGCAGCCCATGTGCATACTCATCTGCTTTGTAGGAGTCTCCATCCCTTTGGATGGCCTTGGAGGCAGTGGTTTTGGCAAGCTCTCCTACCTAAGGGGGAAGAAGAGGGGGTGCAGGTCGTTCATGATCTTTTGTGTGTGGGTAGGGGGGCCACTGGTCCTGTTTTTAAACCCTTTGTCCCCTGCCCATGTCTAAATGAAGAACGGACTGCAAAAAGTCCTGATTTTCAGGTCACTGGTGGAAATACATGCCAATCATTTGTCCTCATGATTCTATTGGCTGTGCCAAAAGGTAGGGCGGTGCACAGCCAGGAGGAGCAGAGTTCCCAGCTGGAGGTGGGGGCAGGAAGGGAGGGAGGTGGCCCCACCCCTTGCTTCTGACTGGCCAAGGGGCCCAGTGGCCCCACCCCTCTTTGCTGATTGGTCAAGGCAGCAGCAGCTCCACCCCTCACCATTGATTGGCTAAGGGGGCCCACCCCTCACCAAGGGGATGTCCTGTATTCTGGGATGCATCAGTGGCCACCCTACCTGTAGATCCAGAATCTGCTGCAGAATGGGAATGGGATCCTCTTTGCAACACTGCAGAGCTTTCCTAGGTCTCACAAATTAGTGGGGCAGATAAGAGACAACTTCAAATGCAGAACATTACTGTGTGCCAGGCCAGGGAAGTCCACTCCATTGATCTGAGCTGAGATACCGTGCGGTCTGGGAGAGGATAATCAGACATGAAGTTTATATTGAATAATCACCCAAACTTTGGATGCTTACCCAAAGCTGCAAGGAAAGTCTGGCCTGCAAATCATTAGATCAGGAGAGAGTTGGGAAATGCTAAAGTCCCAGTGTTTCTGCATCCAATCATGCTAAAGAAAGAAAAAAACCCTTCCACTACAGCCTGAGTTTGGCCAGGAAGAGCTGTATGGAAATTCCTAGTCTTGCCAACTCTTCCAAATATCAAAGGATCAACTTAAAAATCAAAATATTGCTTTTAAATATGAATTTAGGGTTCATTTTATTTGCCTCTTGGTGCACCCAAGTCACATTTTTCTTAAAGGAATCTGGCTTGGCAGCTAATAAAACTGAATTATCAGTGTTTATTATAAGACCCTCTGTGATAGCTGGATGAAAAAGACTATGTAAAAAAACAGCGCTATTAGGAAAGCCAGCACTCTTCTAACCACAATGGCTAGAAACATGTATTATGTTAAAAAAAAAAAAGAAGAAGCAGAAATTCTCACTGAATCAAAAGTCTCCAGGACGTTTAAGGAAAACATCTATTATCACAAGATTTACAAGAAAATCCCAAGAGTTGGCAACACTTACATTATGAAGAATTTAATAAAGACTTATGGCATTTCTCTAGTTTTCTGGAGCCTTCCCATAAAATGTCATAGAGAATAATAGCTTCTCCTATAAAATAGTTTCATACATCTACTCAATAGGTGACATCCTGAGCTGATGTCAATGGAGATTTGTACCAGTGAAGGATCTGTTTCCATAGGCTTTCTCTTTTTCATCCCTAGGACATTTCCCTGAGTATTTTCAGACAGGTTGGAAATGCTGTGTGGAACACAAAGACGAAAACTGAAGAAGAAGAAGAAAGTTAACCAAAGTTTTTCAAACCTCAGAAATGTTTCATTTGGGCTCATTTCCAAATGTTCAAGTGACGTTTTACTTCACCTGTCCCATGCCTAATATATTATGGTACTGAAGCAAGAGAGGTGGCTTTCCTAGTAGTAATACTATTTTTTTACATAGTCCTTTTCATCCAAATATCACCGAGGGATTTATAGTAAATATTTACTATTCAGTCTTAATATCATTTAAGAAAAAAATCTGTCCGATTTCAGTAACAGACCTAGCAAAGCTTTTTTTCCCCTCGAACTCATGAACTTTTTTGCCTGGCATCTAGGCAGATTCTTTTATTAAATTTTAAGTTAAACCATTTCAAATTGCATCAGAAATAAAACTTGACATACAAGTTGTGAGTGCCAAGGTCTTGTCCTATTTACAAACATATTTTATATGTTGCTTTTATTTTCAGAGCTTCAAAGAAGAGCCTTTTTCATATTGTACATTATTTCAAATATATTTTAGATGTTGCATAAGCCAAAAAGGGCTCAATTATGATCAGTTATATATTTCAAGCACTTGTTCTTAGGCATATTCTAGTTTTGTGTTGGTTTTGTTTTTTGAAGTGTACTACTTTTCTAAAGGCTCAGTTCGACTGAGTTAAATAAAGACTTCAAAAAATAATTACAAATACTATACAAGAAGGGACAGAGGATTTCCCACAGCATTGCAGACTTCCATACAAATGTTAAATACTTTATATATCAGAAAGGGATCCTATAGGGAAGAATGTTAGACAACCCTTCACTTCTGAGAACTGGCTTTCTATGTCTGAAATGGTAGGTCTAGGTTCAGGATAGCACCCGTGTTCGAGGAAGTGCTGAGACACATGATTATAAGAGGAAGCCAGGGACGATGGACTGAGGGAGGGCCTTCATTCAAATGAAAGAACAATGGACAGAGAAAATCCTAAGGTGATGTGTATGCCTCCCCCAAAACTGTCGATGCATACTGACACCAAGGTAAAGGTGAGAGGGCTTCCAGATCTCCTCTGCTACTCTGGGGTTACGGAGCACAGCCTGCTAATTTTTCTAAACTAAATGTTGGTTTTGTGATTTGGAGCAGCAGCTTAACTGATAGAACTAGACTCGTGTTCACTTGTAAATTGAACAGGTTTTGATTCCAGGTCTCCGGGGATGAAAAGCAAATGCATTTGGCTTAATATTTTAAGAAGGCAGAATATCACTCCTGAAAGCCAGTAATCCACACGTGCAATAAGTCCATTGCATTTCCTCTCCTACTATTGCTTCACCACTCATTTTCAATCAGCTCAGCAGCCCCAAGATGGAGTTAAAATAATGTTTACACAGGCAACATCTAATGGGAAGGAGCTGTTGATGGAAAGGATCACAAACGGTCTCTGAAAAGGCTTCAGGCGCCAGCTGGTGCAGTACAACCTATGTACCCATGTCACTTGAGACTTTGAGGCTATGTCCACATGCATTTGGGAACCTCACTTGTTTGTAATTCCACGTTTTTTATATGGAGCATGGCACCTATATTTGGCAATGCATGAGCCAAAAACAAGGAAGCTCAGTCACATGCTGGCTTCTGGTTTCCAACTGCAAAAAAAAAACAAAAACCCAAAACACACACACACACAACCCTTAACATATATTTTGAGCACTGTCTGTGCCCTAGGGATAAGAAAAGGGAAAGACTGTAGGGAGCTGCACTTCATAGGTGCCACCATTTCAAAATAGCCCTATACCTGGGCAACACGTTTATCAAGATTAAGATGAATTAGTGCAGAAGGGTGAAAATAAATTGTTTCTTGTAGATCCAGAGTGGTGAAAACCAGGCAGTATTACCCAATTTAGATTCAAACACAGTACTTTTGAATTGCCGTCCGCAGTCCTGTAACTTGTACACTAGTCTTTTCTGACACACATTTATTTCTATCCTTTCCTTGGACATGATAGATTATCTGCCCAGCCTGGACATGTAGACAGACAGGAACACTACATCACATAGAGTACATAACACTGTAAGTGCACCGTGCATTGTGGGTCATCAGCACAGATTTTACTTGGGTCCTCTAGCACCAAATAGCACACAGGCTAATCTATCTGAGTAACAACAGTTATGCCCTTACCTGCTAACAATAGTAGGATATTATACTTTCTCTGGACTAGCTACTAGAAGGGGACCTGGGACAACGACCCAGACTTCTTACACATTTCCCTTTTTCAAGCTAAGCTCATCTTAAGGGGCATTAGTCTCGTGTTACTTATGTTCTAATAAATAAAAGTCTAAGAATGACGCCCAATTATTTTCACCTTAAAAGGCCGGTCATTGCAAGCATTTCAATATTGAGAGCTAATTCCATCAGCAAGTATCAGGCCCCTTTCCTAAAGTGATAATATTATTGTTCTTAACTTTTCTTCCCTTCTTGACAGCCTTTAAGCTCTTCTGTTTCACTCCGTCAACCTCACTCACAATATCACAAGTCACCTAGATGCTGTATGTTGAAAGACAGAGAGACCGAGAGTAAACACCCCCAGAGTCTTCATAGTTTCATAGTTTCTAGGGTCAGAAGGGACCTGAGTAGATCATCTAGTCCGACCCCCTGCCATGGCAGGAAAGATTACTGGGGCCAAACGACCCCAGCAAGGTGTACATCTAGCCTCCGCT
>NW_017728998.1:11216299-11220597 GCF_001723915.1 Gavialis gangeticus | reverse complement strand
GCCTCCCCTGGGGCCTGAGGGGGGCCCAGCGGGGGGGGTGACTGTTCCGGTCCCTGCTTAGGAAGACAGAGGCAAAGAAATCATTAAACATGTTGGCTTTGTTGTCTGGTGTGACGACCAAATTTCCTAACGTGTCCTGCAGGGGCCCCACATTACCCGGAACCTTCTTTTTACCCGCTATGTATTTAAAGAAGGACTTCTTATTGTCCTTGATCTGAGAAGCTAGTCCCAGTTCCATCTCTGCCTTGGCCTTCCTGACTGCCCCCCTACATCCCCAAGCAACTGCAGTATGACTATCCCTGGTGATGTCCCCTCCTTTCCATTGGGTGTGCGCCTCCCTTTTAGCTAGGAGACATTCCCAGATGCTTTTGGTGAGCCATGGGGGCTTGTGTGCCCTCCTGCTCCCTTTGATCCTCATTGGGATTACCTCCCTTTGGCCTTGGAGGATTGTCTCCTTAAGGAGCGACCACTCTCCTTGGACACATAGCTCCCCTCCCCTCTGGGACCTCAGTGCTTTCCTGACTATTCTCCTTAGCTCATTGAAGTCGGCGTTATAGATACTACCTTTTGACAACACTCAATGGCATAAAGCTGAGCAGGTGAATAATTTTTTCCCCCTAAAATAAGTCAGCTATTATTTGTTACATGTCTGTACATGTTACAGGCTGAAACGGGTTCCATAAATACATTAGTTTAGTCTAGACTAATTCAAACAAACTAGGTATGCAAATATTCAACACACCGATGGCAAGATGCTTTTGCTGATAACTCTTGCTTTAGTGTGTGGGTCCCAAATTCTGATTGCTTTTCTCACACTTCTTTAGATGGAAAGACATAAACAGCTATGAAAACCACTTCTTTAATATGCTACTTTTCAATTCAATTCAAACATACACTTATTGGCAAAAGGAACAACATGAACTAGGGAAAAAAGAAATCAGAATCAAGCACTATAATGCCACAGCAAATGCAAAGTAATTTTCATGCTTTGGATCCTGACTGATTCAGATACAGAGCAATCTCTTCACTACATAGCACAAGAGAAAAAAAAAGGGAGGAGGGCACATTTCTTCTCCTCCTTCTGTGTTGGGGACTGTTCCAGACAGATTGATTTTTTACTTGAATTCTACATTTTTGCAAGCCTTTTACAGCCTATGCTAATAACTTGTATTTGGTGCAATGGAAAATATATGCATACTATTGCAGAGGACAAAAATGTCCTAAATCTTAGTGGCCTGGATTCTTCGACCTCGACAAGTTTAGTCTGAAAACATTTGTTACATGATGAAAAGCTTTGTGGGAATTCTAATAACATTCTCAAAGGGTTAACGATGCCGAACTGATTGGCACTAAAAACTAGATTTCATTTGGTACAGTGACAGGGAAGCTATGCCACCAGGACTACACATCCATGCCCACATTATTATAGGACAATTTAGGTCATCTTATTTTAAATTTCATGGCTCTGTAACATAGATGTAAATCAAAGTCAGTGAGGCAAATGATGATTTTTCCATAGTGAGATTTTTATAGTCTTGATCTTGAAAATATGCTTTGGACCAAAGCTGTCTATCAAAATTCTAGGAATTAGCCAAAGAAGTTCGTGCTGTTGCTGGTACACAGTTAGAATCAGAAACTAAAAGCGGGAAGCTTTCAGAATGAGACATGGCTCATCATGCTTAAGATATGACTTTCCCAACATCAACAAAAATTGACATTTTAACAGTTGGAATCAGCAGCTCTTCTATTCTGGAAATGTACAGATATTGAAATGGTGACATTCTGCACAGAGGCATAACAATAGAGGCAAGTAAATATTACATACTGTGTTTGAATGTGTAAAACAAAACAAAGATAGATGTATGTTTACCTGATATATAGATGTGTGCATGTCTAAGCACATTATCTGTTACTGAAGAATCACGAGTACTTAATTAACATGATGGCTGTACACAGAATCAGTCATATATAAAGCAATTCTTTACTTTAATAAACACATCATGAATTTGATATATTAGTTGTTTTCTTTTTTAGAGTTGATTTATCCGTCACTTTCACTTCCAGATTTGATTTATTGGTCAATTTCTTTTCAAGATTTGATTTATTGGGCAATTGCTTTTCAAGATTTGATTAAAGCACATTGCAGAAGTCCTTTTAGATGTACTTCTAAATATCGCACATATATCTAGTACTGTATGTTTAAAATCTTAATTCCCAAACTTTCTTGATTAACAATTCATCTTTTCTGTCCGGAGCTAGTCCCTATTATACATGAATATAGTCTGAATCTGATGAAACAACCAATTATAGTGGACATAAAATACAGTAAGTACAGTTTTATAATAAACTGCATACAGTGATGCTTTAAGGAAATTCAAGGGAATTTATATAAGGTATTCACACACACTAAGTAAAACCTCAGTTCTGGGCTCCACATTTTTTTATTTTAAAATTACGTATCAGGCTAGAAAATACCAGTAGAAGGGAGCTACCGTAATACAACTCCTTTTGCTTTAAAGAAATCAGAGCTAGGACATTGATATAAGGGAAGGAGTTTTTCCTTAATGAATAAGGTCACAGGCACCAACGTGCCTGTTTAGGGAAACAACGGCATATACTGTGGAACAGAGTGGACTCTGTGAGCTGAATCCTGCATTGAAGTTAGGGACAATTTTAGACCCTAGCATATGTTTGAGGGGACTGTTATCCTAAAATGCAATGGGAACTTTAGCATCCACCTGAACAGACGCCGCTTTAACAACTCCTCCACATGGCAGCAGCTCTCGCACCGAATCCTCCTCCTTCGTGCTGCATTGTGGTGTGAGCAGCAGTATAATCCCAAATCCCCTTAGAGCAGTGGGACCCGAAACCCTCTAGCGTAACGGTGAGACTGCTACCAATGTCACACTGCTAATGGCAGCCAACTGCTACCGAAGCAAAGCTTTCCTCCTGAATTGTGGTTGGTCCCGACTTGTGTGTGTGACACTGCAAGGCTTACCAGAGTCAAGTGA
The DNA here is from genome assembly GCF_001723915.1 of Gavialis gangeticus. Lineage (NCBI taxonomy): Eukaryota > Metazoa > Chordata > Crocodylia > Gavialidae > Gavialis > Gavialis gangeticus. Next base: position 11,217,586 of record NW_017728998.1, on the reverse strand, counting down.
ACCAAATTAGTACCCAAATGAGACTTCTGCAAGGGGTGCTGCATGAAGGAAGATATCTTCCATAGCCAGTCTATAGTGAGTGTTCATCCACTGAGGGAGCACTAAGCTAAAATGCCAGCGTGGCATTAGGAAGAACGGTGCCAGATGAGTCATCTTTTGAACAGAAAGAGCAGCAGAGGAAGCTACAGCTTCCACGGGAAATTTAATAAGGGGAAGGCTGCCAAGCTAGATGTTTTGACCAGATTTGAGCTGTGGTAATTAAACTCTGCCTAGCTTGAATTCCACCCCCTGCAACCTCAACAAGATACCGGTGTATTATGCACTTCCTATGGTGCCCCGAGCTCTGGATGATGCCAGGCTCGGCTGTTACACTGCTGCTTCTTTCCACTGGTGGGTGAAATAGTCTTTGTCCATGCGTTCTTTCTCTGCTTCGCAGGGGTGCGTTGAGGCACCCGATAAATGCAATGAGAGACTCTCAAAAAGTGCGAACATGTTTTACAGGCACCACTTGTCTCCTCTGGATAAACTGGACAACCTCGGCATTGCCCCACCAGCACGGCGGGACAGTAGGACCCAGACCTGGTCTATCCAGGTGCTTTGCACCCTGCATAATGCCCGGCTGGTTGCTGAATTAAGCATGAGCCACTCGTGCATTTGTTGAGGCTTTGATTTCAAAGGGCACTGCTTCTCCGCTCAGCTGGAGCTCACTGGCAGTCCTGAGCAACCGATGGGCGAGATGGTGCCCTTTAAATAAAAGCCTCTGCACACATCTGGAACACCTCAGCTGTTTGCTGCTGCTATATATACCCTTGGCTACTTTACAAACACCCTCCTTCCCAGTGTGGGGAAGACACTCGACCCTGCAAAGGAGCCGAATCCTACATTATTTTTGCATATGCCATCTGCAGGCTTCATTAGACAAAATGTTTCCATTCTGCCTAGCACTGAGCCCCTTCCAATGGACAACACCTGTCCTATGGCAGGATCAGGTCCAACGTTAACAGCATTCATACGGTGCATATACATGCCACCGGTATGTATATATTAAGGGCCCGCTCAAACTGAAGTTGAAGGAAGCTTCCCCTTTGAATTCAGCAAGAGGTGCGTCAGGCCCTAAAAGAAAAAACAAAAAACAAAAAAATAAGCTATGCAGAGCATGCAGGTGGGCAGCAGTAATCCCCAAAGGTGTTTACATGGCTTTCCTCTTGCCATACAGCTAGCCGTGAAAGCAAGAAGTGTGCAGAAAGATACAGAGGCGTCTGCATTTTGCGTGGCACTAAGCAGAAC
>NW_017728998.1:11183416-11211299 GCF_001723915.1 Gavialis gangeticus | reverse complement strand
GGCCCTAAAAGAAAAAACAAAAAACAAAAAAATAAGCTATGCAGAGCATGCAGGTGGGCAGCAGTAATCCCCAAAGGTGTTTACATGGCTTTCCTCTTGCCATACAGCTAGCCGTGAAAGCAAGAAGTGTGCAGAAAGATACAGAGGCGTCTGCATTTTGCATGGCACTAAGCAGAACAGAAATAGACTCCTGCAGCATCTGTATCCGTGACCTTTTGCACTACAGGTTTGCGCTAAACGGACACTGCATCTGAATTTCCTTGGGTTCGTTTCTTGGCCAAAACATTTGGTTCTACACAATTGTTCTGTTTTCCATGTTTCCCCCCAACACAGCCTTTTTTATTGCTGCAGGGTCAGACTGTTGCCATCGCAGCACATGTGCACCCATACATATGAAAGAAGCGAGACTACAATGTCACCTGGCGAAAGGTGAGGCAGACACCTAAAGGACAAGAGAAGAAAATGGGAACTGCTTTTGTATGGCCTTAGGTAACTACTGCATAGGGAGATCCAGCTGAGAAGAGGAGTTCTCCCTGTGCAACCTTCCTTGTTCAAATTGTCTTGTGGAAGTTTAGTTTTCCACCAGAAAAATTTGTTAAAGTCCTGGTTTGTGGGGATGCGTCTTTTCAATGGATTTCTGTTTTTCATTGGACTCCATCTGACTGAAGCCAAAGAGGGAGTTGCCAAGTGAAATAGCAGAAGTTGACTTTCCTGAAAGGAAGTGAAGGTCTTAGCAGAAGCTAACACTAAATGAGAATGGCTCAGCCGTTCATTGCATGAATAAATGCTTCTTCAAAAATATCTGCAGCTATATTTTGAGTCAGGCCCTCGGTTACCAAAAATACTCACTAGTTGCATGGATTGCAGGCCCCCAGTTATACAGGATGTGATTATGACCCACAAACAGGCTGTAACTCTCCCTTTCTACCCACAGTCTTCAGAAGTATCCTCCATGAAGAGGACCAAACCATGTCCTACACACAGAGAGGACCTTCTGTATGCAGATATCCTCACTTCACCCATGCAGAAAGAGGGCTCAGCTGGTCCTACAGAGGTTACCCTCCTTCCACATAGTGCCTCCCTTGGTAATCCAGTTAACACTGGAGGCTGGAGAAGGGAATGGACAAAACCATCACAGAGATGAAGAGCTCCGTCTCTTTACACTCAGGAAAGCCCTGGTGCTCTCCAGGATCTGTGCTGCCAAATGGGGCAAAGAGCACCAGGAGCTACAGTCATGATGTAGCTACATAGGCCTGTGGAGCTCTGCTAGCTTTGGAAGAAGGCTGTGCTACCTCTGACAAAAGATTTAGGGACATCTTCCTTCTGAGACACGTCCTGCAGGGAGTTTGTGGGAATGATCTGGACCTCTACCCTCATCTACATATGTGTGGCACCCCAATTACAGTCAGTTTACCCATACCTTGGCATTTCTTCCTGTTTGCCTACATTTATTTTCAATATACCCAAGGAAGTTTTCCCTGAACTGTATAGATCTGCTTGGTTCCTACTTGCCATTTAAAACACTGCAATGCTTTCTTTCCTTAAGTGCCTTAAATTTTAAATGAGCTTCCTTAGAAGCTGTTGCCCCTTACAGCGTCTGACCTCCTGCAATAAGAAGGGGCCAGATGTTTCAGGTAAATCCTGTATCACTCTGCTTCCATAGTCCTGAGTCACTCTGATTGCAGTAGGCTCCTTTTCTGCACTGAATGCAGACAGCCCGGAGTCAGATCGTGCTCAGGAAGCACCTTCATTGAAAAGATGCATCTGTGCATTGTCTTTGACATATAATCCACTGTGTCCCTGCAGAATCCACTTGCTGGTGGTGAAAACATGAACGGAGGGCCTGATACAAAGCCTCCCATCGACCTCAGTCGACTTTGGATCTGGCCATTAGATACAGAGGCTAGCTTAGTCTTCCTTTTTTCTGAATGGTAATACATGAGCAAAATACCCTGGAAGGGCAGCCTTACCAGTATGTGGCTCCTTGGCAAAGTCAGGACAGCTTTGTTTTATAAAGGTAAGCCAGCTAAAAACGGGAATTTGAAATGAAATTCCAGCGCTCAGGTATCAAATGCAAAGGCACCATCATTAAAAGATGTCTCCTTGGACGTACTGGATGTCAACATTTCTTTTGTCCTCTTTAGGCTGGTTTTGAACCATATTACTGTTATTGAGTCGCATGAGGAAACAGCTATTTGCAAATGGCTCGGTGAACTGTCATCTCTGCTCCACATGTGCCAAAGGCAACACAACAATAACATCCACCCATGAAATACAGGGAGCGCTGCCGACAGGACCTGGCAAAGGACAAGCTCCTCACCAAGTGGGTCCTGTGACTATGGAGGTAGGGACCTAACTGCATCCTTTTAAAAGCAGATCTGTCTACACTCATGGCCATGGAGAGCTGAAGGACTGAGTGGGACAGCCAACTATCTGTCAAGGTGCTGAGCTGTTTCAACTCGAGGGGGGGGTCCAAATCTGAGGAGAGAAGGGTCTCGGAGGAAGGTCCTGTACACAGAGGGTGGGAGAGAGTCCACAAAGTTGAATCAGAATTCCTTGAGTACCTGAACCTTTCCTGACCTTTGGGATTTAAACTTTCCTAGTTTTTATTTTCAGGTCTTTAAAAAAAAAAACCAAACAAACTCTTCAAATTGAATCTACCTACAGAAACCTCCCGCAAAGAAAGTCAATGGTAAGCATTTGAAGCCAGAGAGCCTTCCTAAAAGAAAACAGAAGAAGATCCCTTTTGCTGCAGTACTTTGCCCAAATGAAAATCTTCCAGCTTTCCCAACAGATATTTTCCCCTCTGTTTTTCTGTTATACCAACTTTCCCACACCAAGCAAATCCACGCACAAATACCTGACACAGCAGGAAGCCAACACTTGCGCCCAGAAATCCCCAAATTCTCAAAACCACTGAAAAAATAAATGCTTCACCATTTTGTATTCTGCCCCTGTTTAAACATATACTGGTTCTGATGGGTTGTTTTTACCTCTGCTTTCTTTTTCTGAGACCACAGTGCAACGTTGCAAGGCAAACACGTTGAACTTGAGCAGACCGTGGAAGTGGTTGGAGCCAGGTTTTTACAGCAACCTCGTTCCCACCATTGCACAAAACTGTTCTGCATTCCCTTCCCTTTCCTAAGGTGTTTTTAGTGGTGTGGGCAGCTTGGACTGAAGATGAGGGACACAGCAGTTCTCATTTGCACTGACCGGTGTTTTGAGATGTGGATAACCAACCTGGTTCACCACTTACATTATTTTGGAATAGCCTTCTCCTTTTCAAGCAATAGAGCCCAGAATCAGAGCCACTGATGTGAGGCCTGATCTGCCAGGGCTTCGGTGTCAGTGGGGCTCTGGGTTTGCTGCAGCCTCCAGAAACTCTTAAATGAGGCTTTCGGGAAAGGGATACACAGTGCACACAGGAGATTAGCAAAAACCAACAATGCCATGTCAGCCACGGGCTCCAATTTGGCTCACCTGTCAGCTTCACAGGAGTATTTAGATCTACAGCAGAAACAAGGACCAGATGTTGGGCAATTGAAAACCTTGAGCCTTGCATTGTTTTATTGACTTGTCACCACAGAGAAATTTGCTTTAATTTACTTTAAAAGTAAATGGCTGGATTTTCATGAGAATGGCAGCAAGTCACCGCTCTTAATGAGGATGTAAAATGCAGATTGTGTTTAAGAACCAGAGGCACCAATTCCAAATGCAGTGCCTGTCTGAATATACACATTATCTGCCCTCCCTCTGCAACATGCTGGTTTATTTTCAAAATGCCTGACATACCTGAGAAAGCAGCATGCGAGCTCTTGAAAGCCTGCCCAAAAAACTATAGCGATTTTTTTTTTTTTTACGGCACTTGATTGTATCAGGTAATGGCATTTTTGAAAGAAGTAATTCATATCCAGATAGAGACCCTTTCCCGTTGAACCCTGTTGGCTTGAAGGCAGCCTTCAAAACAGCTTGAAGAAAGGGGAGGGGGAAGAATCCTGCCAAAAGTCCTGCAGTCCAGTGACTTCAAATCAGGCAAAAACACACAACATTTCAAAAATAAACTAACAGCCTGTGCCATTCTTGGCTGATGTCCTGGCAGTGTTTAATAGGATGAGTGAACTCCCTCCTCCCCTCCAAGCACTGCTGAAGCAATCGGCAATATATTGTGCACTGCAGTATGATACCGCTCAGGCCAGTGCGGGGTGAGGTGGAAGATGGGATCACTTCCTACCCGCCACAAACAACCACCTTCAAAATTAGCACCGGCCAATTCTGTAAACTCCCTGCTTGCTTGACTTATGTGAGCAATCCTAAAGGGAACCAAGAGAGCCCTTCGGGTGAGTAAGAAAAGACGCTAGGCCCGATTCTGAGCAGCATTCGGCATAGGCAAGAGGTGGGAAGCAGAGGGTAAAGATGGCAGTGCCATCGGGAGGTAGCTGCAGCCTGCAAGGTGAGTTTGGTCCCTTGCTGCAGAGCGGTCTGAACGTTTTTGATGGGCTTTGGCCCAAGTAGACTGTTCTGGCAACTAGAAGCATCCAGCACGCAGAAACCCTTATACAACATCTGCCACAAGAAGAGCGGAGATGGAAAGTGGAATAGGAGCACTGAGCCACCTCCATGTAACCCAAGATCCCGTCCTCATGAGGGCAATGCCCAGATAACTAAGGAACCCAGCTGGCTTAGTTTTCTATTCACTGAGGCACAAGAGAGATACATAACCTCTGGCCAACAAGCACAAGATAGCCATTTACAATCTCTTGTTGAAGCACAAGTATAAGAGAAATGGGCATCATGCATCAGTTTTCTGGATTTGGGGATTTCCACAAGAACAAACCTTTCACCAGTAATTTAGCCTGATATATACAATAACTATTGTATTCACTGAAGAAGTACAACTGCCATGAAGTTGAGGGGGCAGAGCATGGAGGTTAGGAGGTAGAGACGTGACTAAAAAAAAATATATATTACATTGATTCCTAATTGTAGAGCTTGGAAATTTAGAAAATGCCTGTACTCAGGCCAGGGTGGGGGAAGGAGGAAGAAAAATATGAATGGCTAGAAATATTCAGGTCATCAGCTCAGTACCATGACAGCACCCTACAGCACTGGCAAAGCATCAGCTTTGTGACGGTTGAGAGAACTGAGCCCTAATGAGTCACAAACAATTAGTCCTTGTTTGTCATTCAACCTAGCATAGAGTGGTCTTCACCTAACGTAAGTAGCCTGAGAAAAACAAGAGCCTGGGATGATGTGGTTGCAAGGATAAAGAGGTTATTTACCTTGGTTTTCCACATTTTCAATGTTCTTTTTAAACTTTTGAGCTCTCTAAAACAACGGGGTTGTTATTTTCCCTTCCACGCCATTCCCTTGCTGATGTTCCATTGCCACTGCAAATTGAGCAAAGGTAAAATTTCCCCATAATACACAATACTGCCACTGTCCTGTTGAACGGCTTATTTCCTCTTGGTACAGTTTCAGAAGGACAGTGGTATAATGGCCAAAATAAATTCTAATCCAAAATTTGCGAGACCTGAAAGTTAAGCTTAACTTGTAAAGCTACTTAAGAGGAGGAAAAAACAAACACGCTGGCTTTATCATCTGGACAAGCGTTTTAGTTGAGATGATTATGCAATGTTAAGCAGGGTATAAAATAAATATACTGTGTCTTTAATGCATTAATTACTTTGGAAAACAAAATGAACTACTGTACAGAGAACAATATGTTTTTTTTTCTTTTATTTCAATAAAATCTGGTTACTAAACTCCATTCTTTAGGGACTGTACAGAAGAAACTATACATTTTCATTTCAGCTGCTGCATCTCTAATTTGATTCACTGGCTCAAGTCTCAGTGGGAATGACAGAGTTTTATATCCCCCTGATCTAAACAAATTGAGCTCAGTCAAGTTTTCTGCATGTGGATCTTTCTGGTGCAACTTTAAACCTCTTGGACAACATTTCTCTCTGTTCTGCATCATATGCTTTGGTCAGCTGCTGTCTTCCCACCCCAGATCCGCTTACTGTCATATGAATATAGTTTATGAAGTTCTTTGGGATGAAAGGTCTTCTTCCATGCAGTCTGTTATTGAGTTAGATCTCCGAAGATGGATGGGTGCCAAGACAGGTTCAAATCTGAGCTGGAATCCCAGATGAAAACCCCAGACGGACACGTGACTGGGATGATGTAGTCAGGGACAATGCGGCCTTGAGCAGAGGGCTGGGCTAGATGACCTTGTAAGGTCCCTTCCAGCCCCATTTTCCTGTGATCCTACGAAGCGAAGAAGATGGCATCACAGACATTTGTCAGGAAGGGGTTGATAGGATTGTTTTCTCCAGAAATGTGAATTTCCCCATTACATAAATGCAAATTCCATGGTACCCACAGCCATGACCTAAGAACCATCCCTAGACCTTCTGCATAAAGGGTTTGAGGTTGGTTCCTAAAGGCACAAGAACAAACGGGCCTTCACTATTGCATATTTCTTGGCCATACCATCCCATTACATTGGTTACAGAAGTATAATTTGCAGCAGACTTGGGCACCACTTACTTACATTTTCCATCTGCTTGTTTGTTGTCTATGTACCTCCCCCCCCATTGATCTCACTCACTTTCCCATAGCCATACTTTCTCTGGGCGCAGCACTTGCCCATGGGAAGAGCTCCCACTACAATGCACTTTCACTACTATGAGGACTGCTGCTGCAGATAGTGCTCTGCCTGTTCCCAGCACCCCATGCATTGGATGGCTCAGATCTGGGACACAGAGTGGAAAGAAACGCTGAAAAGGGACTGCTGTGATACACCACGTGGCCTCATTGATGATGCTCTCCTGCCTGAAACAGTCTTCGTAAGTGATGCCTACAGGGACTGCAGACAGTGCTTAGATCCCTGCAACACGCTTACAGCTATACAGATACTCTGAGGAAATAGCATTGACCTGGGAGGTTCAGGTCCCAGCTCTCCCCCTGGGTAACCTTGGGTGACATTACATCCCTGCCTATGTTTCAGCTTCCCCATCTGTAAATGATCCCAACCTCTATGGTAAAGGGTGTTGTAGCACTGCACTACAGAAGAGCAAACTCTTGCTGTTGTTAATGGTGTGAAGCTGTCACCCAGAGCCACTGCAATCCTTTTTTTGTGTGTCCTTGTGACACGGTATTTAGCAGAAATCACAGACTCACTGAACTCAGACAGGCCACGCTATGAGCACCTCTGCTATGGCCTCAAGCTTGCGACCTCTGAGGTGTCAACTGTGTCCCCTAGCACCTGCACCACCTCTCCCATCACTGCAATGACCAACGCACACTGGAAAACAGCACCTGGCTATGCTAAAAAACATTTCAAAAGCTATAGTGTGCTAAGAGCAGCACTGAACCCCTCTCTGAAAGGGCTCTGGGGTAAGCCTTTCCCTTATTTAGGAAAGCATGGCCAAACTCTTCTGATCTCCAGAACTGGTATGAGTGAGGCCTGGGCGAGGGTTAGGGTCACTGAGCATCCTCCAAGATTTTGCAGCTGGGTCTCTGGTGCAGGTCCATGCTATTCTGGAGCAGCTTCTCCCTGGCATACTCTAGAGCTCCCCAGACTACTGCATTAACAAAGATCCCTACCGTTTACTGCAATACATCTCACCAGGAAGCTTTGGAGGCAGATGCCCGAGCCACGAGGAGGTTTAACGTCCCGTCTCACAGATGTGGTCCTTTCTAAGAGAAAAACTGTGCATGTACATGTAGAGGTTCTCAAATGTGATTTACAAGTCACAAACTCAAGTCAAGCTCATGGTGAGGTCAAGATTTCTATGGAGAAATTCTCAGTCCACCTATATTTGTCACATTTTGGAGTAATTTGCTTCCCTCTCGAAGAAAGGGCTGGATCTACCCAAGCCCACTTCAGAGCTGGCTGGCTGGCTGGCAACCCCACCAGAGGGTAATTTTTCATAGCAGCTATCTAGCAGCAACACCAGAGGGTAAAATTTTGTGCACAGGGGTTTTAGCTCCCTGGCTGCTATTGAAGTGAATGCAACTCATGTGACTAAATCCCCATATAGCGCTTTGAATATGTACCCCTAGGTGTTAACGGCAACAATGAAGGGGCTACATTAAAAAGGCTACAAACGTGCTGTTATTGCTGTCACAGCTCTCTGAACAATGCGTCTACTAATTCAATTAATTCAAACAAGTCTCTTCTATCCTGGGGATAGGGTAAAACAAATCCAGGTGAAAATAAGAAAAAAAAGGAGTATTGAGGCTCTTTCACATCAACTTGCACAGAGGAAAATTGTAAAATATCACACGAGACAGAGAGTTCTGCAGACAGTCCTAACACAAGACCGGGTTGAACACCCTTGCTTTTGTCTGATGTTCAGTTCCTCTCGCTCGCATCCCAAAATGCCACCCCTTGACAAAACGAGTTTCCCCACAGGAGAGGAATAAGCCCCCCTGCTGTATTCTGGGATTTTATATACGACCCTGGCATCATTAAAAAAAATTCCTAGAATGCGCATCACAAAGGACCAGGGCACTGATTTACCTTTACTGTATCACTTCCAGTATTTAAAATGGTAAATTAGGGAGACGATGGTTGGGCTGGCATGGGTGATACATGATCCCTGCCTCTGCCCCTGAAAAGGTAGTTTAGGAGTTTAAGAATCAGGTTAACAATGTCTGGTTTTTGTAAAGTTTTGGCCATTACCTTTGATAGCATCTGCTTAAAAAAAATCTGGCCCTCACTATTTATACACACACAGGGAAATCGGTAGGACTATGGAGGTGTAAGAACTGAAAGATTTGGCCCACAACGTATGGAATGCTTTGGGGTTAAAAGCATTCTAAAAAACAGGTAAATATTCCAAAAATTACTGCTCCTCAGTGCATCTGGATGGGTGAAGATAAAAACTTCACCAGTTAGCATGGTGAACCCTTTGTGTGAGCAGAGAGTGGAGAACTGACTAGGCAGACGTTTGGGAAGACTGCATTTTCTTGTTGCAAATGTTAACATCTTTAAGATACAGAAAGAGACACTGGGAATAGGAGATGCTTCTTTGCCTGCACTCACCATCTTTTCTTTCCTGGAAATAAGAGAAAGCCAGGCGGCACCAGCACGACAATACAAGGGTCCTTTGAACTGCAGCACAGATGCGCATGAACACTGAATTGGACCGTCTTTGCATTTCTGTACAGCACCTAACGCAGGGGTCCTGTTCCTAGGTTCTACAGTACAATACAAATAAATTGCTGTTATTTGCTGTGGGAGAACAGGGCCAATTCTCACCTTCTCCATTGAGGCTGATACCCATTTGGGGCTCCTCATTGGTAGTACGATAGTTTGTTACCCAGATGCTTGTGTACCAGAACTGGACTGAGACCCAGCCTCATGCATCAAATGAACCGCCACAGAGGATAACTTTGAGTCAGTACAATACTGGCCTGAGCAATGCCCTCACTGTGAAAGTGCCTGTATGCTATAAGTCCCTTAATGGTACAGGAAGGATCATCGGTGGATTCTCCATGTTTCCTCCAAAGTCCAGAAGGATGCAAAAACATATTTTTTCATTCCATCTAATCTAAGCAAGCCTGTGTCCCAAGGACCTTTACCTGTGCTGCCTCTAAACTGCACAGATGTGTGACTGAGCAATACTGAATGTGCCTGTCTGTGAACATGACTGGAAGAGACCGCTTGTAGAGTCCACAGGGATTTCTTGGCACTAGCAAGAAGTTGATTAGCTCCTCTGTCATCAGCGTGCATCAGGGTCGTGGAACTGAAAGCTGACCCGAGGCAGATCTAAATAACCTCTCTATTTTTAAGCCTTAATTATTCTGCTTACTAAAAATGGCTCTTTTATGAAAGTTACATCCATTCTCATTGATCTTTCCCCCCTTCAACACTTCAGCTTCCTCCACAGAATCACTGATTTTGCCAAAACATCCCAAATTTGAGACCAGGGCCAGCTTCCATAAGTCCATCACCCCAGTAGATTAAATCCCCAGAAAACCAATTGGCCAAAACACTAGATAGCACTGCAGAATTGAGGCACTATAAGTGTCCAGGGCCAAATACTAGCAATGCATGTATCTAAGAATTAGAGACACACAGTTGGCTGGATTTTAGCTAAATTAAAATTGTGATTTAAAACAACACAAAACAAAAACAAATCCTAATTGATTTCACCTCCATTTCAGCATCTGCCGTGCATTATAAACCCTGTTTGGGGCATACCCTGGCAGACCCACAATATTTATTTCACAAATAAAATGGGCTTTCCTGCTCTCAAGTTGGGAAACTAAAAGTTGCATAAAAATCCGGCAAGAAAGCTTTAAATGGCTGATCTTGCCAATAAATAATTCTTGCCCTTAATTTGAAAACCATTATGTACTTGAAGTGATGAGTGATTTAAGGCTACGTATTTAGGTTACCTGTGATAACGCATTATTTAAAGTCAAGACGCTACAGCGAGTGCAATCAAACAAAAGCAGGGAACTAAAAGCCATCATTTGGAAATGACTGTGAAACATGTTATTCCCCCCCACCCTTCCTTTTCTTTTAAGTTTTTAATTAAAAACACAAGATGAAATAAATATTTTAGGCAACCAGCAACAAAATGGGAAAATACCATGTGTTTGGAGTTTTAGTGCCCTCCGAGCGCTCGAATTTATTTGCAGCAAGCAGAAAATAGACAGCAAGCATAAAAATTCAGCAGATTCCCGCTAGTAAAATTATTTATCAAGCTAACAAGGGAGGAACCCTTCTCGTAGCAACAAGCCAGCAAGGAAAAGACGTGCCTTTATATTTTACCTTTGGGTTAGCGCACCAGTAAAAATGCCAACTGACAAGCACTTCACATAAACATTTCTTTCTAAATGAGCTGCCTTGTTAGAAAAAAAATCTAAGCAAAGGAGTGCTACCGTCAACAGACAGAAATATCCAGGGTGAATGCTGTTTTGCTCCATGGTACAGAATAATATAAACAAAGACATAAAAATAATAGGGGTGCATAAATGAGTTTAAGAAATTAACGCTTTGTTTTATATTTAAAATAGCTGCCACAGCTCTAAATCCATCTTTGCTCTGGATAATACAAAACGAGCAGCACATCCCAGCAATCTATTATTTAGATCTTCCTTACCTCTGGAACAATATATACATATAAGTATGCACTGTGCCGTTGTTAGCTGTGCTATCCAAGCCCCACTGCAATATTTATCATATATTTATTTTATGACTGAAACCCTGAAGTCGGTTTTACAGTTTAGTTTAACGATACCAAACTTTGATTATAAATTATAAGTGGCTTTACTGTGGCCTGAAGAGACAAAAATTTGGAGACCGGCAACGGCCTGATCCCAATTAAATTTTAAAGAAATAGTGAAGTGACACATTCTCCAAGTAGCTGAGCTGTACCGAGGGCTCTAACTGACTCCTGTTGGCTACACACAGGGGGTCGCACCCTCGTAACCATCCTTTGCTAGACTGAACATTTGACAAGTGTCAGCAGACGGAAATAAATAAATAAAAGCACGACAATCCACCGTCCTCCTTAATGTTGCAAACGGCTTGGCAGGAGGGAGCCCGAAGTCAGACTCAGCACTTTATCTGCTCCTGTAACTCAGGGAAGTAAAAACCTGAGACATCTGGAGACAAAAAAAGAAAAAGAAAAAAAAAAAGGAAACTTTCAGAGTTTTAGACTGAACCTTGATGGGAGAAGGAAACACAGGTTACTATTGGGGTTAGGGACCACTTCTGCCTGGTTTACTTGGGTAAAAACTCTCTGTCTTATTATGAGCCAGATTCCGATCATGGAGGATGTGAGGAGGGTGAGAAACAAGGAGAAAGGAATGTGAAACAGAGCAGGAAAAAAAACCCACAACCAAGCCAACCTCAAAATCTCCTTTTAGCTTTTTTGCTCCCCTCGAAGCCTAGCATTTTTCCCCGCCTCTGCAGAAACTGTCAGCGTTGGGTGAGTATGCGAAATCTCCCACTCCCTGACCAAACAAACTGAGCTGCTTCCACCCCAACTAGTGCACGGGCCAAAATGAGTCTCCAACTCAAAAACGACTAACCGAGGGCCCGATCCTGCATTCTTCATGCACCCGAGGCTCCTTTGGGAGACAGTGCAAGATCTGGGGGTGTGCGGCAGGCAGGCACGGGCTCAGGGCTTGCTGACTGCTGATGAATTGCACTCATCTGAATATTTGTCTGTAGGGGACAAACGCTTTCGAGGAGCAAGCACAACCTTCTAGGCAAAGCATCAGCAATCACAACAGGAAAAAGCATCGCTGACACAAACTGTGAAATAAAGATTTTGACTTTTATGTTTCTAGCCTTTGATCTGGTACAGCTGACATTACAGTCCTGCCGTTAATCCCTTCTTTTTTGATTTTTTTTTTTAATTTAATTTTATTTTTTTAAGCAGAAGAGACGTGGGATGCTAGGTTCTTTTTTCAGTGTAAGGCCGAGGTAGGAAGAGAGAGCCAGAAGGTGGGCTGGACTGGGGTACAATAGGAAACCTGGAGATGATCTGAAAGAAGAAAGGCTATGGCAGCGTTGGTCAACCTTGCTCCACCTTTCAGCCTTATGAGTTGGACACAGGCAGTCTGTGGGCCAAATCTGGCATGGGGGGCCAGCCCCACACACTAAATGGAGCTCGTAGATGCCCGTGTGCTGTATCCAACCCAGTCCACTAGGTCTAGGACTTCGGGTCCTACCCGTCAAGCTTGGCCTGGCTGTGGGCTGGCCCCAGGTGGGACTATGTCATCCAGCCCATGAGAAGCCCCCCCACTCTGTGGGCCATACTTTGAGCCCCACTGGGCTAGGGGATGCTATGTAGTTGCTTCTCTGGGAGCTGGCTGGTTGAAGTAATCAGGTATTCAACATGCTGTTTTCCACCTATTAGAATAGTATTTGGGGCCGAGCAATACAAACACAGAAGTCCCCTTGAGCCTAGAAACATGTGGGCCCTGTCTGCAGATCAAATGTAGGAGGAGGTCTGTATTATGCACAAATATGCCTCTCCTCCCTTTCCTCTCGCTGGCCTTTCTAAGAGTACAATATGATGCTTTAAATAACAAGGCTTTTCTTTTTCAGGGGGTGGGATACATGTCCCTGAAAAAATAGGTTATTGTTTTAATACCAGACCAGATTCTGCCTCTCTGGTGGAAATCCAGAATACCCTCAACTCATTTCACTGGAGTTATTCCAAACTAACCTTGTGTAACCAGGCAGATCTGCCTCGTTGTTTCTAGCTTGCTTTCTACTTACTAACTGTCCCAAATTGTGCTGCGAATTACACCGGTGTAACTCTAGAGGAATTAAAGCGATTCCAGTTCTGTTCCTAGTCATTTACAACAGGCTTAATGAGACTGCGTAACTTTGGCTGCTTGTATTCAATTTAAGCTTTGGAAGTGAGGGCCGTTTCCATCCAAATTTCCCACTGTTCCTGATGGAAACAGAAGGAGAAAAAAAATGCAGTAAATGCGCAGGAAGAACTGGCACATAGCATCTTCCCCATCTTGCTTGTTATTTCATACATTGAGTTTTAGGCATCCAGCCTGCAGGCAGCCCTTATACAGACAAGTTGTCCCGTCAAGCTTAGGGGCCCTCAGAAACACAGGTTTGCAGGGGCAAGCTTTTATTCTCTAACAGATTACTGCTGATTTCTAAGACATGTTTCTGCCTGGTCTTTACCTTCCTAAGACTATACAGAATATAAAAAAAAACAACAAAAAAGCAGTACGCTTAAGGGCCCGATCCTGCAGCCTTCAGCGCCATATGAATCAGCAAACTTTGGGACTTACTGGCTTGCTGGGAGAGCTTTGCTTTGTGCAAATGCAGAGGGTTTCTGGTAGGCATTTGTACCAAGGGAACTTCACTGCTTTAGTGTGACAAGTAGAGCAAATTTCCTTCGTGCAGGCCAGGGCTTAATCTCAGTGACTTCAATGGGACTGCTCACATGCTTAGAAGGCTGGGGAATCAGCTCCTGGATGTCAATAACTCTGTACAATACCACAGCATAACACGAAACCAGCTATTTAATTACCAATCACCATGAACAAAAGGAGTCTTTATTTTGATTAACTTTGAGAGAACAAGGTACCCTGGCATCAGAGTATGTTTAAATAATTAAGCAGTGTGAGATAACTTGTCTGGAAGCAAAAAAGAGTAGGAAGAGGAGGAAGGAAAAGAACTAAACTCAGCCTTACTTCCCAATTTAAACCATGAATAACCTGGGGGTCAATTTTTCAGAATATCTCAGATCAATTCAATTCTCACCTCTGCTGCCTACCTGCTAGCAAATGAACTTACTGTGCCTTCTGATAGACTGAAAAGACTAAAAGGAAATCACATTTAGCTGCATCTGAATAACCATGGTTATTAGATGATGCATGCAGAGGAAAAATTACCATTTCCCTTCTCCTTCTCTCCTCCTTTTGATTGTCATTCTCACCGCACTGGTGATTAAGATGTAGGATGCTCTTGCAGATTGTTAATTAGGTGTTAATATCTGCAAGGGGCCACAGCAAGCTTCTACACCTGAGGTCATTTCTCAGAAGTCAGGCCGTCTCCAGTGACAGTACCTGTAATTCCCATAGCTAGTTTGATTCCCACTCAACAGCTGGAGCTAGTGTTACTTTCATGTCTGGTTTCATTCCCTATCTGAAATTATATGAGTGCTAATATCTTTATTATCTTTCCTGGAGAGGTGCAATGCTTGAGAGAGTGGCACAGCGTGTTGTTCGAAGGCAGGTTTGTTTTTTTTTCCCATGGCATTTTCAAAACATTTCAAGCAAAATCTTTATGGTTAGCAAATTTATAGCTGAAGAATCCATTACAGAGCTGGGGGGAAAGGTGGGAGGGAAATGACAGGAATTTTTGGTAGAAGAAAATACAAGCTCTGCCACCAATGCAGCAAACTGGCATACATTTGGGGAATTAATATAATGGGACTGAGACTGGAGGGAAAGGATAAAGGCAGCTCAGCTCCGGTGAGCTGTGGCAGGGGCGTGCATGTGCACGTGTGTGTGTGTTCGCAAGTGAACCCATGTTGAAAGGTTTTCAAGGACACATCATTTTGCTTCAGGTAATGAGTCACATTATATTTTGGATGATTAAAAAAAAATAGCTTGGGGCTTTGTCTCATTTTGTTTGTCTTTTCAATCTGTCTTTCAGAAAAAGTCCCAGCTATTTGTGGCCTGCTCAGAGATCTTCACCCAAACTTTCCTTTGTACTCAGAGGGTGGAATTCACCTCTGAGGACCTGCACAATTGCTACAGCGGTGCTATTTTGAGAATGTCTGTGGAACTTCGCAGAAGCAAAGGCTGCGCTCCGGCTTGCTGCGCGGGCATGAATTTCACCCAAAGAGATGAAATAAGGACACAAGGCAACCAGAATTGGCAGATATCTGTATAGATCATCATGCATTAGACAGCATCAAAGAGCCCTATACATGTTTCTTAATTCTCACAAAGTCTTTAGAAGGTAAGAATGATTAACCTCGTGTTAGCATCGGGTAAAACGGAGGCATTGAGCCGTCAAAGGCATCTCAACTCTGGATGAAGGCAACGATGCTACCTACTTGGGCTGCAAGCTAGACGCAGGCTTAAACACTCTGCTGAACCAGAAACCAGGCAACTTGATCAAGGTCACGCAGCAAATCACTAGTATCAGACTAGAACTCAATAGTCCTGCCTTTCAGTCCCTTCGTCCAAGCACTGTCCCTACGTGGAAGCATGAGGAATACCCTTCAAACGGGCAGCATTACATCAATCAGTTTCTGATCAATATAAAATAAACTGTACTGTGAAAACGGGTGGATCATTGGCAATTGCCAAAAGTTGCAAAACCCAAAGAAAAGATCTTATCTCCTAGCACTTTAATTAAAAAGTTATATTGCAGTTAACAGCTGCTTCAGTCACACCCCGACAAAGGTGGTTTAGGGCTTAATTCCATAATCAGACAAAACTAATTATAGGACTTTGACAGGAGTTTTACCTGAATAAGGGCTGCCAAATCAGGGCATCAACCTACTTTTTTGCATCTAAGGACACAAGATGATTTCACTCTCTTGTCAGATTAACATGGACGAGATGGGACAATAAATTTTCACACTTAATGAAACTGTAAACTTTCCAAATACTGGAAGATCTTCTTTTTTTTTTTTTGCCTAGGGGGATCATCTGTACAACATCCTATAAATGGTATGTGGTGTTTTTTTCTACTCTTTCTTGGCTAATGTAACAAAATAACTTCCTTTGGAAACAAAGCATTCCCGTTTGGCCTAATATAAATATGTACACTTATGCATATACATGACTCCTATTGTCTTCAATGGGAATTTGGCCAATGAGCTTTCGTGCAAGTTGTACGGATAATAAAGAATTTAGTAAAATATAGTCAAATTGAAAAGTTACTAATGTACTAGGGAAAATGTAAAGAGAACTCATTCTTGCATACAGTTTTGGCTGATTATTTATGGCCCATATTCTCTTTCCATTATAGCAAATATATGGCCCCAGGTGAGGAGGGGGGACAGGACAAAAAGAGGAAAACAATCTGCCACTAAGGTCAAGCTTCATCTGCCTGAACTGAAATCTTAAACTGGTGTCTGACATCACAGGCTGTTGCCATGTAAAGAGAGATGACGTCATAACAAACAACCTGATTTCCCTGTGGACTAAAAGTGGACAGGAATACAGAACAGATTCTTATGCAAACAGATTTCTTTTGCTCTATGTGGCTGGCTGGCTGGGTGGAGAGAAGAGCAAGAGAAAAGAGAAAGGTAACGGATGTGCATTTTAAGATGTTCTGGGCATGTCTACATGAGATGTTTGTGGAGTTACCTAATTAGCTTCACATTAAACATCTCAGCATCTAAATGTGCACTGATATTAGGCTGGAATAAACGAATAAATGCCACAGCAGGGTAAGTACTTTTAAATACAAGTACTATCCCGCTGTAAAGATTTTTACTGTGCAGCACCGCACGTGTAGATGTTGAAATATATGTGCCAGAATTTATTGTGTCACATTAATATGCACATGTAGATGCACCCTCCACGCATGAAAAAAAACACTTTAAAAAGTGAACTGCAAAAGGAAAAGAAAGAGATCTGTGGCCTGTACTGCTCCTTATTTTCTCTGTAGCTTTAGGGCTTGTCCACATGGGAAAATTAAGTGGTGAAACCATACCAGTCTAACTCAAGTAGACAAACACACTCTGGGGTAAAAACAGATTGTTCCCTTTCGTTGGCTGATCTGGAAAAGTCATTGTTGGTTGAGAATCAGAACATCTAACTCGGGAAGTATACCAGCATAACCACAGTTGTGTAAATTCACCCTGTGCCTTATGCCAGGATAACTCCCATATAAATCAGCCACTAGGCACAAGGCCCATCCCATGAAGCCAGTGGGAGCTGGGCCAGAATTGCACCTGATATAAACTACATGTTGTCCATCTGCACTCCAAACAAGAGGATACGTCTCCCTATTCTGTTCAACAGCTACTTCATCCTTCCAAAGTTTTCTCAAGCAGTCTTCAAAATACCCCAACAAAAAAATCTTCATCTTTATTTTGTTACAGGAAAAAAATGTTCCGACAATTTTATAAAGTATCTAAAAAATTAATTTCTTGCAGTTTACCTTGTGTGAGAACCTATGTACTTTCAGGGGGGCTGGTTGTAGCTGTGCTGGTCTAAGGGCATAGGCAGATGTGGTTACTTGGGTAAATGTGATATCTTTTATTAGGCCAACTGAATAATTGGAAAAATTGTTCTTTGCAAGCTTCTGGGCACAGGTCTTTCGATACGTATTTTCAAGAGCCCAAACCCCACTGATGTCCATAAGAATCTTGGACAAGTCAGTGGGTATAATTTGGCCCTCTATGTGGCATATTTGTTTCTTATTGTAGAGTCCCAAATGTTAGAAACAGAAACTTTGCAGCCCCATATATAAGGAAACAGGAAACCCTAAAGTAAAAAGACCAGTTGGGGTCCAAGGCCACCCTTCAGCCTGCAAGCTACCCACTAATACCAGAAGGAGTTTGGCATGCGAATTAAAGCCAATAAAACAACCCTTTGGATTTAATATTTATCTCATAAAATGCCACAGTGTACTCAGGATGATGTTTTATGAGATACCTATTCATTTCATTAGTAATACAGCAACATATATTCAGAACATGCTTGCTCTGGAAAACTCCCAATGACTTCCCCAGGATCAAATGCGTAGAATTACAGCAAGAGTTTCTTTGGCCCATCATCGAGATGGCATTGGCCCAAAAGAGACATTATAGTGACTGCTTCTTAACCGACAGCTATTAGATTCTAGTCACATGAATAAAATTAATTGCCTGAAATGCTAAAAATATGCCAGAAATAACATAAGTCTTTCAAAGAAATCAAGTTAGCAAGAGCGCCACTGACCACTACTACAGTCCAAAAATTCCCTTAACCAAACTTACTTTCTGCGAATAATCTAAGTGAACCTCCAGAGAATGTAAAGTATTGGAGTTTTCATATATAAGCTTATTATTCCTAATATCACAAAGAAACTTCCCCAAATTGTCCTTCTCCTTCCCAAATTCCCCATCTGACCAGATGTCTTTCTCTTTCTTGCTTTCACCTGTCAATCATGTTTGTAGCTGAAATTTGATTTCTCTCCCAACAGTAACCTTAGATGAAATATTACCATAGGGGTCAGTACAATCTGAACCTTGCCATAAAAGTTTGTTAACTCTTCCAAGACCCAGTATCTATTTGCTTAAAAGTAACAGAACCAGCCACTGTTTGTTTGTTTTTTCAACAAGTCCCACCTGGGTTACCATAAAGTATGGGAAGGAATGCAGCTTTCCCAGATGTAACGTGTCCTGTTATTGCAAATGTGAATTACCTCAAAAGCTTCAATTCTGAAATGTCTCTAAATACTGGGAAAGAATTAGCAAGGATCATTTGCTGGGTATTTAGAAGGCAAGCACTTGTGCTAGCAGTGAGCTGATGGAAAACATATTGAACCTGCACAGGGATAATAGTTTGAATGTGAATCCTTATTAAAGCCGAATCCAGATATGCTTTCTGATCACATAACATGATAGCTGCTTTGAAGGGCCCCGAACAGAGTGAGGGCTCAATTCTCTTCTGCGCCAGTGCAAAGCAGGAGTAGTTCCCCTGACCTCCATAAAATTATACCTCTGTGTAACCCGTGTACATGAGGGAGGAATCAGCCCCCAAAATTTCCCGGGACCCAATCCTCCAGTTCATACCCAGCCAGGCTCTTGTGCATGTTAGCAGCAGTGCAACTTGTTTAAGGGCCTTATGATCACGTCCTGCTCCTACTCAGAGAGCACAATTTTAAATTAAAATCTTAGTTACATTATCTAACATTGCTCCATTTTAACACTATTTCTTTGCTGATGTAAATGCAGTGGTCCATCATCTCAATTAAAACTAGAGATTTCAAAATTAAATTAATACAGGGACAACTGTGACCAAAACATCTATTTAAAAATTACTTAATATATTTGAATCCCTGGAAAAAAAACAACCCAACCCCCGCCCTAAACAAACAGATCCCATAAACTTGCTTCAGTTAATAAGTGGATCATCTATCTGGATTGGAAGGGGGGCAAAGTGAGTAAAAATGTTATCTCCGTTATTTTCATTAGTGTTGTATATTTTGTAAATGCGGGATGAATGTGAATATTGAGAGGAAGCCAGAAGCCATCTAATATGCATTAGATTCTATTGGAAATTCCGGGTACGGATATAAACTGACACAAAGCCCCATTATTTTCATCATGATTTGAGACAGATCTTCGGGAAGATTCACTCTTAACCTCCGCAGCTGGCATCTACATGATCACATTTGAAGGCAAAAAGAAAACACATTTGCAAGGGATAAAATAAGAATTATGATGAGCAGGAGACCTGCTGGTAAACGAGAGCTGAACAGACACCCATGACATATTCTTTCGCACATCTGAATGGATGCCCAATGCAAAAGCCAGGGAAGTAAACTGGAATATTCTCACCAAATGCCATAGGTATTAGCTTAAGCTTCATGTTAGTAGTAACAGAGACAGAGATAGAGAGACAGAAAGCAAGAGAAAGAAAGCACATTTCTCCCCAAATATGCAAATGAAAATCAAAATGTACCTTTTTTGACCTCAGGCAACAGGGGTTTTCACATCACCGATGTAGAAGATTCTCTCGGGTACCTAATTTTGTAAATATATTAAAATAAACACACCGTTACTAAGAAAGCATTTAAAAATACCGTCAAATGTGTGTTTTGTACAGAGCAGCATTGTCTGCATTGGATGCAAATTTAATTTTTGAAGGTCTTGGGCAATATTGAGGACCAGCATTTTAGTGCTGATGAACTTAAGGAAAAGTTTTTTGGGTTTTTTTAAGCAGAATATAGCTTCCCCCCTTCCTCCCCCACCCCGGACTTTATACAAAATTAATAGCAGGAGGATCTTAGTGGTAGGAAAATGTCTTATTAAAACAAAACACAATTTTTGTCTCAAGAGCAAATATCAAACTATAATAATTGGAAATACTTAGCTTTCAATAATACAGTTTAAAAAATCTTTCTTATTAGCTGGGCTAATGTAATGGGCAAAATAATTATCAAGTTCTGTACATAGTCCATTATTTTCCAGACAGGAGTTTAATAACAAAAGCAGAGCTGTCATTTCTCCCTGCGGTTACTCACAACGTACAGGTTCAGATTGTCAGAATGTATTTAAAATCTAATTTAAAAAAAAAATTCCACACAGTTGCAACGAGTCTTTGGACAATAAGTGAGATAAACCAGCGAGTCAATCTACGCTGCTTAAATACGGATATGTTGTTGTGTCGCTACATCCAGCTTTCTCTTACAATAGATGCACTCTCTATGTACTTACACATACAGCAAATCTTCTGCAAGAACTGTATCTGCAGATACATCTACTTTTTGTCACATCGCATGCCAGAGCAAAGAGAAACTGCATGTCTGATATATTTTAATTGAAAAAAGCAAGGCAGTCTATAGGTTGACTTGGCATTTGCTTGCAAAACAGCTGTACAGCTTTAGAAAGAGTCAGCTGTACATTTTGTGCCAACTAAATTACTCCTCCACAATGTACAGAGCCCTTCTGACATCAAATTGAACAGCATGGCATATTTAAATATTTTCATGCATGCCACTTAAAACAATGTTTCCTTGTAGTGGGAAATTTTACATTAGATCATTCCTATTTGGAAATGTTTCAATACAGACACGCATACGCAGGCATGCACAAACACGCTCGTAGCAGCGCAGTGTGTCCGACGATGGCTTTTCCAGCCAGCGCGTCTGCCTTGCTAATCATCCTGGCGAACCTCTCTCGATAGTTTTGGAGAAAAGGGACAGTGCCTTTTTAAATGTAATATTTGGCATTCTGCCCAGGATCTCTCAAACCAAAGGACTCTTTTAGACCTTTGGTGTCATTTTCCTCACCATGACCTCTCCTTTTATGCCAATCGGTGAATCCATCCTGTTATTAATGCATTCAGTGGGGAGGCCAGAGATATTCAATTCTCACACCTGAAAAGCACCCCCCAAAAATAAATAAATGTTGTAGTCAGGCTGCTGTCGTCTCGCTCAGCCTTTGATGAGGCTACCCCTTCTCGAAACCACAACTGGTCTCTAAAAGGAAAAAAAGGGAGCGAGCACCTCTTTCCCGGGCAAGGTGCACCCATTCATTTAATAGGTTTATTTGACTATGAAGGTCGTTGTTAACACAAGGCAATATTCCCAGAAAGAGAGCGCTAAGGCAGGGCAGAGGCACGAAGCAGAGGGTATGAATTCAGCGAGTCTGACAGATACAGCTTTTCTTTTGGGGGGGGGAATTGAGAAAGTTGGTGCATGCGAGTTACCAGCAAATCCCTTCCCTCTCCTCTAAGGTGCTCTTTGTAAAATAGAGGCAGTCTGAAGACCGCGCACAGGACACCGGCCTGCCACCAACATGGGGTTGCGAGACCTTGTCCGGACCTCCTTCTACCCAAGGGCATCGCCTCGCCCCCGCCAGCAACGGGAACCTGTTCCTCCTCCCTGGCAAAACCGCCCGAAACAGGCTGGAAGCTGCACACGAAGCGTCTCCTGGAGATGCGCCTAATAACACCGCGGGGCAGCAGAACCAGGCCAACAGCGCTGCCTCGTAGCACCAGGCCACTGCGCAGTAAACGTCACCCACAAGGCCCGTGCGCCCGCGTTACCGCGTGGGGGGGGGCACTAAACTACATTTAGGGGGCAGGCGGGCTGGCAGAGGGGCTGTGGGGCAGTTCTTTACCTTGTGGGGGTATCCCCGGGAGGGTGTCTCGGGCGGGAGACTTGAGGGCCTCGCTCTGCTGCGCGGCCTGCCCGGCGGAGCTGGGCCGAGGAGAGAGGCGGGCGCGGGCAGCGGCACGTACCTCAGGCCGGGCAGTGCCGGGGCCGGCGCGGCAGGGTCCGGGGTCCCGCTCCCTCTGCTCGCCGGCGGGGCGGGGGGCTGCAGCGGGCACACTTCGCATGGGGCGGGGGTGCGTTAGGGACCAACTGCCGCCCCCCACCCCCCGCGTCCCCATCCCGGTCCAGCCGCCGGCGCCGCAGCGCCTGCATCCCCGCCAGGGCCGCCTTGCCTCTGGTGCAGACAGGGCCCCCCCAGCTGCTCGGAGGAGGGAGGTGGGCAGCGGCGGGGGGGTGTCTTTTTTGCATTGCTGGGCGGGGGGATGCACCTCCGGGCCCACCTGTGTCACTGCCACAAGACAGCCCCACCCAGGCAGCTGGGGAAAACCAAATTAAAATCAGAAGGAAGCAAATGTGCAGGGAGCGACGGTGCCCCAGCGCCCGGAGAGGGGGCGAGAGCCCGCCAGGCCCTGCGCTTGACGCCTGCGGCGCCAGGCCAGCAAGCGCTGGCATCGCTTCCCCTCTTGGGAAAGTTTGGGAGATGCGGCCCGGGGGATTTGCATTGCGTTGGCTCCCAAATCTGAACGGCCAAGGGGGTGTTATTTTGGGTCCTTCTGCAATTGTTGCCCCGCAGGGCCCAGAGCGCGTTATTTTTAATCTGCGGCTTTGCCCAGCCTGAAACGTTCATTAGAAAGAGCATTCAAACTGGACAGAGCGCTCCCGTCTCAGCCAGGGGTGGGGAGGAGAAAAAGACTTCTTTAAACACCCTCCCTGCCTCCCTGGGCCCTGTTCGTGCTCCCCTCTGTGTTATTTATAACAAGATGTGCGCTTAAAATTGATACCTGAAGTATTTGGGTGCAGACAACTTGAGTGTGTGTCCAAGGCTGGGTTTATGTTAAGGAACCAAACATCACGCATTTGCCATAGCTACCCTGGGAATGTCCGTGCTCGGTGGCATCCACTAACACCATGCCCTTAGTGCGTTTAAAAGGGGAGAGAAAGTTCATTAAAAACCTGCACTAGTGCCCTGAAGTGAGGACATTTTTGTGCGTGTGGAATCCTTCAACCCCATCGTCCAAACAGGTGTCAGAAACAGTGAGCCCATTTAGTTTCTCTGATGATCTTAGCAATAAATATAAAGGATTTCCTTTCAATGCAGCACATGGTGAAATGACACCAATGTAGTTCTGGCATCTGAACAGATAATTCTGACATATGCATAATTTCCTCCCTAAATCCAGGAAGCAGCAAGCCCTCTGTATCTGATATTAGTATATTATGGCAAATAGAAACTGGCATTAAAAATTATGAATGATTCTTGATCAAGAACTTCCTACACACTGCAGCGGAAAAAAAAACAACCCACAGGGACATGAAGCAGCTGTGCAAAAGTATGGGGAGGGGGGGAGGGGAAAGACTGGGGCACGTTCTTTTTTAAACCACTATTTTTAGCAAGAGTTTGTTTTTTTTCTTAATGTAGAGCATTTATTTGGGGAGAATAAAAATGTGAGAGGGGCTTTCTAATAAATAAAGCAACACGCTGCTACTGGCCAAAAAGGATTGTTTTGCTTTTCTCCAAGCTTCTTCACAGTCGTGTTGCAGAGTTCAAGAAAAATACACCAGTGTCACTCAAATATTTTCCCCATGTTCCCCCCCCCCTTTGTGGTCCAGTGTGAAATTTCTCAGGCAGGGCAGCCGCTGCAGCTCAAACACAAAAATATTATTTCGCTCCACCCAGTGGAATCCTGCATGTTAGGGAAGAGGGTTATATTTCATTAAAATAAAATTGAGAAGGCTTAGGGTTTGGGGCTTTTATTCCCCCCTATTACCCTCCACTATATTTAAGGGTGCACATCTTGCAAAGCCAGTCACATGAATGTTCTTTGCAATTCCACTAATAAATGAGAAAGAGCCACAGGACTGTGGCAGAAATAGGCCATTGTTAATGAGGTGGAGATTAAGAACCAAGTATCCCTTTTGACATACAGGGCCAAATTCTCTTAGGCAAGGCTCCCATTGACATCAGGAGGAGAAGTGCCTGCCTAAAAGCGAGGGGGGGCTATAGGAACCTGTTCAAGCCAATGGGAATTTTACCCCGGAGAACAGGGTCAAGGCCAGAATCCTGCAAGCCTGAGTGAGAAATGAATGTCGGTTATACAGAGCAGAACGGCGCCAGTTCGTTCTGCTGCAAAGGTGCAATCTCCTCGGAAATGGATCATGCAGAGCATCCCCAGAGCTAGCTTGCCTGAGCGGGTGTATTTTTCCCCTTTAGCTGGACTGTTGCAGTTGTCCCAGGCTTAAATCCACATGCAGCTTTGAAGACGACCAGGCTTTTTTCATCTCCCCCCAAAAAAACCGAACAAAAACCCTGCTGAAGTGTCAGGATCATAAGCTAAGCAAGCCTTTTGCTGCTGCTGGGTGTACTTTCCCCTCCATCACTGCCTGTCTACATGGAGGGAAATTTAATGAAAACTTTATCTACAGGGATGCACTTAAAAAAAAAAAAACACCCCTCAAGAAGCAGCCCTGTTTCACTTGCTCACTAATGCTCTCCTAGGACTTGAAATACTACTGCAAACCTAGTAGCTGCCGCTAACTTTTCATGTCATGCCAGAACTGGGGAGGGGGAGGAAGGGGGCTCACACTGTGCCAGGGACCAATGCCACCTACCAGGGGCTTGCTACACTTTTGCCTCTGAGCTTCAGCAACTTGCTGCAACCCAGAAGCTGCTTTTAAAGGGGAAGGTGCAAAGGGGACCGAGCATCACCAGGCCTGCCTGGCAACCCTTGGGAAAGCTGGCTGCACAAGAAGGAGGGGGAGGGAGGAGGCAGTGGCTTGGTCCCTAAAAAGACCCCAGAAACGGGTGGGTATGAATAGAGGTTTGGACATTTCAAGGTGGGGAAGGGGGGAGGCTGGGGAGCTGCTATCTGTCTGAGAGCAGATAAAGTCTCTGAGCAGCCGATGCCTGCCAGTTTACCCACGGATTGCACATTAACCCGAACAGGGAGCTCGAATTAACCAGGATCTGGAGCTCAGTCCAACAGTGGTGGAGCGAGGGCTGAGATGCCAAAGGGCGCCTCGCTGGCTCCATGTGTGGGCGCAAGGGGCAGGCCTGCCCCAGCATCAAGGCCAGGTCCGCGCTTGCTTGGCTCAGTGAGGGTGCTTGGGCTTGGTGTGCCTGTGGTCCCCACCTCCATCTCCCACCACTGACTTCAAGTGGAAATCAGTGACTGGGACACTGCAACCTGTTGCGTGTGGGGGCATCTGGCCTCCTTCCCTTCCCTCTGCCTGAGGGTCGGATCCTGCCGCCCTGAGGGTGGAGAGCCCAGAGAGGGTTCCTGCAGGGGATGGACCCCAGCAGGTTCTCACTTGTGTCATGCCACTTGCTCCATTAGCTGGGACTCAGTTTACAATCTGAAAGGAGATTGGGGTGGGGGGATTGCAACCAGCACCGGTTTCAGGTTGGTTAGTAGGTTAGAGCTGTAGCCTGGCTCTCGAGACAAAACCCACTAGGAGGGCTGTAACATGATTCAGGGAGGCCTGAGCTTTTCCAATCGACTCCCAAGTGAATCCTCTCCCACTGCTGGGGAAGAGAAACGAGCCCAGTCTGGAAGCTGCCTTTAAAACAGCTGGGCTGATGGTTGTTCTGCCCTGTGCCAGCCACAACCTGCAGCACTGGGACCCTTTGAGGGACTTAACACTGTACAGAGAAAAGCCACCCAAAGGAAACCCTGGGCTCTGACTGGCCAGGCCAAAGAACTTTCCCAAGCTGGAAGAAGTCTTTTGGCTTGGTTTTTTGCCCCCTGTTCAGTTCCTAAGACGCTGGCCTAGGCCTGTGGCTAAAAGGAAAACCATGGTGTGGAGGGAAGGGGGGAAAAGTAAGGAAAAGAACCAGATACCTGTGCCATGGCAAGACACTCTCCGTATGCTTAAATGACTATGTGACAAGAAAAACCTGATGCCGTGTCATCTCGTAGTGCACACAGGCGTGCCTAGCTTGGATCAGATGATAAGAGGATGTGAAGTTTTTCCTTTCACTTCACTCCATCATAAAACAATCAAAATATAGGGCCCTACCTTGTCATCAAGTGTATATATATATATATATATATATATATATATTTTTTTTTTTAAAGTTGACCTTCCCATTAAGATCGTCTCGAACACCGATGGCATGATATGAGTCACAGGAACCGAGGTCCTCTCTCATTACAAAACTAAGAAGTTAGAACAAGCACCTGAAAGCTCACATTTTTCACCTACCTGCCAGATAACTCATCTCTAAGCGGTGACAATTTTCCACTCCACATAAAACTAACCTCCAGTTTCTTCCTTCCTTTCTAGCAGTGGGCTCAACTAATATGCATCAACATCACCCCTTGGCAAATGTTTCAAGGGCTGCTTTTAGAGTTGGTTAACTTTAAACTACACACTAAGAAACCGAGTACAGAATCAAAAAAAAATGCAGTTTATTATTGTAGATTATTCTCTCTTTTGATATAACCATAGAGTTGAAAATGAAAGAAAAGCACATAGGAACATCACACGTGGTTAGTTAGTAACTCAAGATATAAAACAATTTTGCACAGCAAAATATGTAAAAGAAAAAAGTAACTGACAAGATTTTTTTATATTTATTGTGGTAAGATTTACTTTCCATTTTTTTTTAAAAGACAGGATATCAGTCCCTGAAAATAAAATTTACTGATTATTGCCTTTAAAACTGTGGAATTTTTGAAGTTACAGAAAATCCAGTTCTGCACCACAATACAACTGTAAAAAAATCTGCATCATCTTAAAACTGTGCAGTAATGCCAACTTTCTAACTGCATAAATTGTATTAGCGTTCTAAACAGGTTTGTCATTTTGTTTGTATTATATGCTTGCAGGTTATATCTTAGTGCAAATCAGTCCCAAATACTTCAATTTTGAAAAAACCCCCATACATTTTGAATGTAAAATACCCCTATAGATATAAACAGGGGTGCCTCCCCCTTGTAATACTTTGGTTTTCAAATACAGTCAGTGGTATAGCAAGGACTACATATACCCAACTTATATTTAAGTTGCAAGCACATGCTGCAAAAGCTACTTTTTTAAAACAGTCCCGTTGCAAATTCTACCCCCTTTACATGACGACAGTAAACAATTTAGTGCATCAATCTTCTTTTTAAAAAAAAAATCTACATCTAAACAGACCTAACTCTTTCGAATTTATCTATAACATTCCTTTATCTGTAGCATACATTGTAACTGGGCTAACAGATGATAAAAACTAGAATTAAATTATATACTAGGAACCCAGAGCATTCCACATTTGACAATGACCCAATGCAAAAGGGAAAAAAAAAAGAAAAGAAAGAAAACGGGGCAGAACACTTGAAAATAAATTTTAGACTGCTTTAGGCAACAGCATGGTTCTGATGTCCCCAAACTGGGAAGCAATTTTTTAAAACATCTTTGCAAAGTTCTTTTTTTTTTTTTTTG
>NW_017728998.1:11175625-11178416 GCF_001723915.1 Gavialis gangeticus | reverse complement strand
AATTTTTTAAAACATCTTTGCAAAAGTTCTTTTTTTTTTTTTTGCCACATCAGGTTATCAAAATCCATTCTGGCATTTTTTTTTTAAGAGGGAATGCTTCAGTGCATTTAAAAGGAAGTCAGAAGTTTTGAGTAACTCAAAGCAGTTTTAGAGCAGATGCAAACTTTAATGGAGAGGAAGAGGAGGAAGATCAAAGGTTGCACGTTTTTGCTTTCAACTCAAAAAAGTGATGAGGCAATAAAACAAAAGGATGAATGCCATGCCATAATAGTCTCCAAAAGTCCATTTCCAAGCAAAAGAAAAAAAAATAATTATACCTTACATGACCAGCATGCAGGGTTTTCTTATTAATATAATGTCTCTTTTTTCATAGTCTTTCGAAACAGTTATAGTTCATTGTTGCTAAGACAAAATAGCAAGCATAATGCATGAGATGAGGATGAGATTCTAATGGCAGACTAAAGTCTCACGTTTGGCAGATTAAGGCCAAAACTCACATGAACACACCGAAGGTTGATGCAGGCTTGATTTTGGCAGGTTGATCTAGGCATACGTCTAGTTCTGCACAACAACGCTAAAAACTGATGGAACTCAGCAAGCTGGAGTCTAAAAATGACACACTGTTTTTTGTCTTGTTTTTTCTTTTATAATTTTTTTTGGTTTTTTTCTTGGTCTTTTTTTTTTAGTTGGTCTTTTTTTTTTTTTTTTTTTTTGCAAAGCTCAAATCTCACCTGAAGAACTCAGGATGGCAAAAAAAAAAAAGATAACTGACTTTTGTTTCAGACACAGCAAACTCAAAAGGGAAAAAACCCAACTAACTCATGAACTTAAAAAAAAAAAAAAGGATGTGGATGGCAGGTTTCAAGGAAGAGCAAGCTTCATATGAAGAACTGAGTTGGATCTTTCCATTAAAAAAAAAAACCAAAACAACAACAACACACACATAGGAAGCCCCCACAAAAATATATATAAAATAATAATACTAGAAAAGAAACTCATGTAGAACTTGCAGGTTGGCCAACCAGGAGCCAGCCCACCTTAAAAAAAAAATAACAACTTTGCTCTTTTTTTTTTCTTTTGCTGTCAATTTTTGAGTTAAAAAAAAAAAAACACAAGGTGGGCCAGCTGGTTCATCTAGCCCCCAGGTACAACTCACAGGGAGAACTTTTTTTGTTTTTTTGTTTTTTTTTTTTTAGTTAAGGTGGCAAGGCTGTTGGGACTCACATGAAAAACTCTGGAGAGGAAGGGTTGTCGCTGCTGGATCCGTTTTCTCTGAAGCCATTGCTGACCAGCTTCTCGTATTTTTCCTTGTAGGCGTCCCTCTCCCGGACCAGCCTGGAGATCTCTTGCTTGAGGTGCTCGACTTGCTGCAGCAGCTGGTTCTTCTCGGACTCCAGGACGTGCCTCTGCTGGACCCTCTTGAAGCGACAGGACTGGGCATAGCCCCTGTTTTTGAGGGTCCTCCTCTTCTGTTTCAGCCGGATGACCTCTTCCTTGCTCACCCCCCGGAGCTGCCTGTTCAGCTCCCGCACGGACATGGTCACCAGCTGCTCATCCGAGAAGCGGTCGTCGAAATGCAGGCTGCTGCTGTGGTGCTGGTGGTGCAGACCCCCGCCGCCGCCGCCGCCGCCGCCGCCCCCGGTGCTGCTGCTGCTGCTGCTGCTGCTACTGCTGCTGCTGCTGCTGCTGGACTGCCCGCTGCCCGGCGGCGGGTGGTGGTGGTGCCCGCCCGGGTGGTGGTGGTGGTGGTAGTGGGGGGCCCCGTTCTGCGCCGCGGCCGCCGCGATCACCGCGGACACCACGGCGGCGGCGGAGCCGATCTCTTCGCCGGGCATGGAGCCCCCGGAGCCGGCGGCCAGCTGCTGCCCTCTAGCATAGCCATCGAAGCTGCTCTGGAGCGGGTGGTGGGTGCTGTTGATCAGCGCTTCCACCGCGTCCTCGGGGCTGAATCCCAACGCCTCTGGGTTGAGCTGCTGCGGGTAGCCGGTCATCCAGTAATAATCTTCCAGGTGGGTCTTCTGGTCCGTGCCAGAGCCCGGGCTGGGCGCCGAGAAGCTCGGGGAAGGGGGCACCGAGCTGCAGGGCGTGCTCATCGGGGTGGAAGAGAGGGATCCCCCAGCGATCAAGCGGCCGCACTGGCTGATAATGCGATCGGTCTCCACCGGCTCCTTTTTCACTTCAAACTTCATCAGATCGAAGTCATTAACATATTCCATGGCCAGGGGACTGGTGGGCAGGTCGGAGTTGCTCATTGCCAGTTCTGATGCCATCCTTTTGCTGCTGACAGTCCTCCAGAAAGGGTGCACGCCAGGAGCGAGGGGGCTGCTCGGAGTTGCCGCCGGGTGAGCCAGCTTGATGATTTGCGAGGGCTATTTTTCCTCCTCTCTCTCTCTCTCGCTCGCGCCTCTCTCCACCAGCCCCTTGCAAAGCCGCGCTCCAAATTGCACCGCCGCTTCTCGCTCCCGCTTCTCCTTCGCAGAGTCTCGGAGACTGATGATGCATCAGCCCCGAGCGCCTCTTTCTAGTCGCCTTTTTGCAGCAAGGTTGGAGTCTCTCGCAGCTGTTGCTGCAAAGAAGGTTGTTGCTGTTGGTTGCTTGCTTTTGTTTGTTTTGTTTTTTTTTTTGCTCGGTGGTGGTTGGTTTTGGGGGGGTGGGGGTTGGTATTAGTCTGAATTTTTTTTTTTTTTGGTTATTTTTTAACACTTCATCCTTTTCCTCGGGTCTTTTTTCATCCCAAGTGCAAAGCCAGGAGAGGTTTCATCGGGGGAGGGGGGGGAGAAAAAAAAAAAAA
>NW_017728998.1:11174157-11174447 GCF_001723915.1 Gavialis gangeticus | reverse complement strand
GCCCCGGCCCCTGGCACCGGCAGGGGGGCTGCTGCTGGGATCCCCCCGCCGCCCCCAGGACGGCTGCCCCGGCGCCATCTCCTCCGGTGTCTTTTGACTTTTTTTTCCTCTCTTCCCCTCCTGGGGAGGGTGGGGGGAGAGAGGAGCTGGCTGGGAAAACTGAAAGCAGAGTAAGTGAGTGCATTTCCACCTCGACAGCGACACCTTTCGGTCAAGGTCAGTTTCAAGTTGATCCCTGGCCAGTTTTGCTGGGAGGAATAAAAATAAAATAAAAAAAAAAAAAAAAAAAA
>NW_017728998.1:11173106-11173654 GCF_001723915.1 Gavialis gangeticus | reverse complement strand
TTCAGAATGAAGCTTGGGGGAAAATACTTTCCTGTCCTATCAAAGACTCATAATAAAATTCTCCATATACTTAAAAGTCAAATCAAACTGGCTACTGTGATCTCCTATGGGATCCTCACACATGAAAGAAAGTCTCACCACTGGAAATCATCTGAGGCAGGATAAAAGAAGAATAAAAAAAAGGCGGCGTGGTCACTCGAGTCAGAATAATCATGAAAAGGGGGTGAAAGGAAAAAAAAAAGGCAAAAGAAAAGGGAAGAAAAAAAACAACACAAAAATCAAAACTCTCCAGCCCAAAGCTACGGCGAGAAGATGAAAAATATTTTCAAAAGGTTTCATCCGGCCGGAGAGTTTAAAAGCATTGCTGAGTTTTATAGCGGTCCTGACGTCAGGCTTCAAATGGGAAATGGACTCCGCGGCCGGGCCAATGGGCGGCCTCTCTCCCGGCCCTCATTAGCATAATAGTATAGAAACAAGGAAACTTTTCCGAGCTGTCAATCAGCGGCAATCAGCTGACTGTCAGCTGGGAGGGCCGCTTAACCCCTGCG
>NW_017728998.1:11167627-11168106 GCF_001723915.1 Gavialis gangeticus | reverse complement strand
AAGCCAAGTCCTGGAGCCGGGCAGCTCCCCCCCCCCCCTTTGCCACCCGCCCTGCCCCCAGGGCGGGCATCGCCGAGGCTGGCCCTGCCACAGGACCGCTGTGCCAGCCCCCCAGGGAGAGGCTGTGCTGCACAGGGACCCGGGTGACGGACTGGAGGCAAGAGGAGCAGCATCTTTAAAGCTGCCAGCCTTGATTTTCGAGGGGCTTTATGGCAATATCAATAGAATTAAAGTTCCTTGTAATTCCGTGATAAATGAGATGTCTCTAGTAAGTAAGATTAAGTGCCGCGCTATAAAGTTGTTTATCTGAAAAGTAATTCTCAGAAACCTGACTTCTGACACTTAGTCATATATTAAACCAGCTTCTTGAACATTGCACTCCAGAACCTTTCTTCTCCTCATCTGGCTCACCCAGTCCCTTCCCCGCTCGCCACGGCTATTTATAACACAGCCTCGAATATTACTTAGAGGGTGCAGGA
>NW_017728998.1:11162085-11162627 GCF_001723915.1 Gavialis gangeticus | reverse complement strand
GGCGAGGCCTCCCCCCCCCCCCCCCATGGTGGAAATGGTCATTTGCAAAAGCCAAAGAATCTCTTCTTCCCACAATGGCTACTAGCCTGATGAGAGATAACATCTCCGGCGTGTGCCCTTACTGATTATCAGTCCCATGATGAGTTGGTGAAAGTCAGCCAGGTTGTGCCCTCAGCCCCACTTGAAAGAAGTTTGGCGTGCCACAAATGTAAAGATTACTCAGTCCGGACATGGGCACACGAGTGTTTTAGAGAACTGTTATACAAGCAAACCTCCACCACCAGCGTGCGCGCGTGCGCGCGCACACACACACACACACACACACACAAAAAGCTGTGGTTGTCTGTTAGGTGTAGCTTAGAAATTCATATTCACAAGAAAAGTGAATACAACTTAATGATTCAGGCTTGCTGCCCTGTGCTTTCTGACACGGTTGGAGCCATCAACAAAAGTTAGGCAGGCTCCTAGCATAAATCCCCAAAGGACAATCTAATTCCTTGTATTTGGTTTCTTCTTGAGCAAGACAAATGAGTTACAGTATA
>NW_017728998.1:11156700-11157085 GCF_001723915.1 Gavialis gangeticus | reverse complement strand
TGGGGAGAAAACTTGAAAAGGGTAGTTCAGAAGTTTTCTTGAAAGAATATAAATGTTAATATTTTTAAATGAAAAGGTTATTGCCTTGCAGAATTTACAGTTGGAGTATTTCACTGGCCCCTTCGATAGATGTCGGAGGAAATAGGTCTTTAGATTCGTAAACTAGTTTGTTTAGACACGAACATTTAAAGTGCTACTTTTGCAAAGGAGTCAACTCCAAACCACAGACAAAAGAGTGGGGAGCTGTGAGAGGCAAAGGGGCACCCTCTGTGCTGCGAAGGGGACTGGAGCTCTGCTCTGCTAGAACATCACATACAATTATTAGTTGTACAACACTGTCCTTGTATACATCTGACTGCTACGCCACAATGTTTCTGCCATGCAG
>NW_017728998.1:11146438-11156546 GCF_001723915.1 Gavialis gangeticus | reverse complement strand
GGGGGGAGGGGAACATTATTAGGAATTTCTGAATAACCTTCAAAAAGCAGCTTGGGGGTTTTTTGGACATTGTTGGAATCATCAACAAAAGTTACACAGGCAGAAACCTCCTCCCTGCAGTATGTAATTCTCATTTTAGGAGTATTTTTCTTTATTATTTGGCTATTCACAATGGGTGTCTAAACATTTACAGTCCTCTATTAACAGCGTTTCTTCCCTAACAATCGCACACTTTCATTTCAATTAGAGCTATTCAGCCTTCAGTTTTTCTACAATTATTGCAGGCCAAATTCCCCCAGACTGCTCCCTTTTCCCTAGCCCTGTTACAATCCCATCCTACTCTCCAAGCAGAGTAAAATCGAGATGGCTCTTTTCCTATTCTCTTGATCACTCTTAGGGATCTCTGTCGAACGGTGTAATTTAGAGCCCTTTACACTAGTTGTTATTGACCTGGTTCACAAGCTTTCTGAGACTGATGTATTTTTACTGCAGGAGGCTATTTTTGTTTGACAAGCCATGCACTGGAATGTGAAACATTAACAATCAAAATGCACACAAATTGCACAACATTGGTACAGGCTTTACAAGTGCACCTGAAAAATGTTCCGATCGGCACGAAGTCTGCGTGTGTTCGGGGGCATGTGTACCAGCAAAGGTTTAGAAAGAAAGTAACATGCGTGTTGCCAGCTGTATTGACTTGAGGTGCAATTTGTTATAGCGCACACAGATCCAGAACAAACATTAAGTAAAGTTACTGCACCTCGTGTTTATCTAGTGCTTTATTTTATGGTGCAGAACTAAGAAGTGTCCACTGAATTTAACTATGAAACCAGCCAAATTGATTTCAGAGAGACTTCCTCAGACTAACAGAATGATAAGGCATAAACTGTTCTTAGGTGCGGTGCTAGATAAATCCTTTTAACAGTCTTCAGATCAGTTAACAGGGTAAGTAAATCACAAATCACTGTTAGCAGATTTATGGGAGAGAATTAATAGAATCAGAGGAGATAATCTGATAGGGATAAAATTGCTGAGGAAACAGTCCTGCCGTATATTCCAGGATATGAAACAACAGTCTGATTACTAGGAGTCATTATGGATAGGTGAATTATAAGCTAAATCATCATCAGAATAATTTGGTATTTATTAATTCTTTTCTCTCTAAACAACTCACAGATGCAAGTTAAAAAAAACAACCCCCTCTCTTTGAAGCCAGGTTCTTTATATAGTTTATTAGCTGTAATTTACTATTGCGTTACCTGTATTTACTTCATAATTGAACATTTTGCATTCAAATTTATGTAATGCATTATGCTTGAGAATATATTTTTCCCTTATTAGCATAAATAGTCACTTACCTCGTGAATTACTAACAAAGTTTAGCTGAAAATATAGGTATATTTTGTATTAAGTGGAACGCAAACATATGTACAATAAATTCTGGTTTGCTCCTGGTGGTAAAGAGATACATAGCCATCCTGTGCTGGAGAAGCACGAGGAGGAAAAGGCATGTGAGAAGATTCAATTAATACTTATGTCTGACCATAATTTCTGCTGTCGTCAGTTCTGTTTACCTTTAATAAAGATAAAAGGTGTATTTTAAAGGCAGCAGCTGAGAAAAAAAGAAAGGGGGGAAAAAACCCCAGCCACAGGGAATTTATAGCTGCATTTTCCCTGTCCTCACCCCCCCTCCGCTCCATACGTGGACAGATATATTGGGAGTGTACTGCCAGACTGTGGATTGAGTCTAGTTTTTACCCAAAAAAGGACTCTCTGGACCCAATCCTGCTCAAAAAATAATTAAACAAGAATGGCTCTAAAATCACCGTTTTATTGTCTCTGCTTGTTTCTACAAGGGCCTGGAAATGCAGCTAATTAGTAAAATTTAGGCCGGTTCTGCTGCCCCCGTTCATCCTTACTCAGGCCAAGGGTACCACTTTGGCTTCAAAAACTGCAGGATTGGACCCTTGATGCCACTGAGATCAATGACAGATCATCCCTTGATTTCAGTGGGAGCCAGACTGGGTCTGTGATAAGAGCAATGTGTTTATGTCAAAAGCTTGGTGCTACTGAAAATGAATTAAATCAGCAGACTCCTCCTGCAAGAAGGTCTCTTCTCATTGAAGTCAAGGGCAAAATTCCCAGGGATCCTAACAAAAGAAGGATGAGCCTGATATTGAAGTTCCTATCATCCTGCTAGATATTGTGTGCTAACATGCATGTATATTTTGTTTGGACACAGAAGCATGGCCTCATGGGAGCATTCAAATGAGCGTATCCATAAACGTAGCACGGCAAAACGAGCTACTTTTGCCTCTCCCCGTTTTTCTGGAGCCCGGCACAATCCATTTCTGTGACTACAGCTTTCCTGCCCCACACACCTCTGAAACTGCTCTTTTATTTTAAGGCTGAGAAAATCTTCCTTTTAAACTCATGCTGAGCATCAAATTGGACTCCACTTGCTGCTGAACATCTTGGCTTTCTTTACCTTTTCCCCCATCAGCTCATAGTATATTTTATGTGGAGTCCTTTACATTAATGAAATCTGCCTCTCCTCCCTATTTTCATTCCAGTTTTGTATTAGTGCTGCTGCATACACCACGCTTGCATCATTGAAGATCGCTTGAAGCCGAGGAAAAAAATAAAATAAAAACGGTTGTTTTCTTTTTCTATAAAGTTTCCTATTTGGCCACTCAGCATAGCCTTTTCATTCGTAACCTCTATTGATTTTTCTGGAAAGTTGTCATTGCTAAATAAAAATATAGTTAGACCCGTCAGGCCAACAGTGCATTTTTATTTGTTTCGTGTAGTCCTGTTCTTCTCCCCGCACCTCAGGATTGGGGAGGTCTTGTTCCTTGAGCCCTAGAAATTGTCAGGTATTAACAGCTGCTTCCAATTTATTCCCCTCAAAGTGCATAACAGCCACTGGCAAGAAGATACATCACTAATGCTATACCTGACCACGTAAGTACAGTCGGTGTATCAAGAGCCTGAATTGATTATGTGAGCACTCTCTTATCAATCAGTAGACTTTCACAGCATGCTTATAATGTTCCTGGTTCTTGCTTCCAAATATTCTTAGATTAATGACAAAACCGAACAATTTCACGTCCTATGAAAAGAATTTCTCTCTTATCTGAAGGGAAGAAAACACAGATATTCAGTGGAGAGCTACGGGAGGCTCTGGGGGAGGTGGAGAGCGGGTGGCGACAGAGCGTTCGGCATTGTGTTTGTCTTACGTTGCTTGTCCATAGTTTGCTTATTGTCATGTATTGTTTTGTCTCAGTTTAAAAATCGATAAAAGCCATTTCTGATGAGAAAGGAGCCCTCGATCTAAAAGAAAGCAAATATGGAATTGAAATAAAGATTTTTCCTCAAGTGGCGTAGTGGAATTTATCATTTGTAACTGAAATAATTACTGAAAGTTACACGGTGTGGTATTTACAGTGGATTTACACCAGTAGAGGTGATAAAGACAAAATCCAGGGAAAACTCACGCACCAAATTCATTTAAAAACTCTATACCGCTGTAAAACTTACATTCGTTCAAAGGGAGGGGTGAAGCAATTATACCTGGCGCATATATGTGAAATGTCCCAACAACCTAATAAAATATGGACGCTGTATTTTTATATATCTTCACTAAAAACAAAAAAACCCCAAAATCATTCATTCCCCTACTCCTTTTTGCACTGCATTAAGAGATTTCAATATATTATTAGGAAGCATTGACAAAAGGTTGTAAGGCTGATATGAAAAATATTGAGTTGTATTTCACATTTCTTTCTGCAATTCATATGTCAATAATGGGGGGGAACATAACGGGTTGGGGTTTTTTAGCTGTAAATATTTCAAGCATTCTCTGTTTCTGACAAGATCTGAGCATAACTGAATTTTTAACAAATCTTTGCTTCAGCGTCTGGAGATTACAGATAGCACAGAGCTTTCCTGGTGATCTACTGTGCTGCGTGTGACCTAGTGAGCAGCTTTTGTTTGGATTACTCAACATAAACAGTAAAATACAGTAATTGCTCATCCTAAGAGATGGTGACACTCTGGAAATGCATAGCTCTTGATTTGCATGAAATAGGAAGGCCCATTACAACACAAAGGGCTCGATTCCTCATTATCCTGCAGTAAGGAATTTGCACCCCTGCAAAGTGAGAGGGAAGAGCAGTGGTGTTTTCCACCCCGGTCCGCACTTAGGTTGCACTGATGTGTATGGCTGCAGGATAAAGGGGGCAGGTCACCAGAGGCTTTTGGCAACTGCAGCAACAGTGAATGATGGGGATTAAAATGATAGGAATTAGGGAGAGACCCTCATTTACCCACTAGACAGAACCTGGAAGTAGCATCCCTGAATTCCATTCCCAGCCTTAGCCTAAGTCATTTTTACTCCTTTATTTATCTCTCTATAAAATGGGTGCAACCTTTGCTTTCATTGTAGAAGTGCTGTGAAGCATAACCTTTGCCTGAAACGCAGAGCCTGGAAACGAAAGGTGATGAGAACTAGATATAATATATCAGCGCCCAGGCCAAGCAACATGTACAGGAACACCTGGGGATCTTATATTACCTCCAGCTCTTAATTATCCAGCTGGATCTGGTCTAATCTTTGAACACTCCCCATCAGATTTTTCTATTAAGAGGTAGATTTTGCAGTTTTAGAACCAATCCTTCTCTGCACCGGACTGGCTGGAGGGGAGGGTTAACAGCGGTGGGTTTGATTTCTGCATCTTCATTACTGGAACTGTCTTCTTGGCTACGGAGATCTGGTAGCATCTGCCAGAAAATCCATGTGAAAACAGTACAAGGCCCACTGAATGGAACTGCAGCTCTCTAATCAGTTACATTTGATTTAGTTTGATCTACTTAACTTTTGGTTTTTTTAATGCAATGCCTGAGTCCTCATTTTACAGAGATTAGAAGTTTCTGTAACCCATTGCATTGCTTTATAGGCTCTTGGTATGCAGAATCGTATATCTATATATTAGTGAGCTGGTAACGAAGTATTGTAAAACTATATATTCGTGATCTGGCTTCCACCATGCCATTAGCTGTTAGCAGCAAAGAAGAGGAAACCCCAAGCTTGCATTTGTTTCTCCTGCACTCCCAGAAATTAGATCACTGCCATGGGAGATCTGGGCAGATTTGGTTTGGATTTGCCTCTTTCCGGAGTGCAGGGTCATGCAGTAACTTTAATCCTTACCAAAAAGGAAATGATACAAATGCCCATGAAATTAATTTTCACCCCTGCTCTTGGAATTAATAATGGGAACCCAAGTGGCATCCTATTTCAGTTCCCTCGAGGTGACTAACAATCCTGGCCATTAATATAATACCAACCACCCGAGGAATTTACCGTCCAAAGGCTCTACCATGAAAAACAAATGATCCCCAGAGCTATGCCTGCACAATGGAAAAGGGCTTTAGTCATGTATTAGTCATTTTATCACAAGATTTTATTTTTGCACTATGAAGTTTTTCTTTTACGTTCAAAGAGAGCAGATAGGAACAACAGTATTTGTCTTGGTAATTTGCACCTAGGTTTGACTGTGTTTAAGCTGCTTAGCATAAGAAGAATGTGAGCAATAAAATGAGGTCTCCAAGTGCATTGACTTCCTGATTCGGTAGTTTCTCCCTCTCCTTGTGTATAGTCAGCCCCAGCATGAGCCCTAGGTGTGAGAAGGTGATGCTCACACTGCCCTTAGATAAAGGAGTGGCCTATTACCACTGTAAAATGCAGTTTGAAATTTTACCCCTGCTTTTCTCCTGTAGTTGCAAGCGATGAGATGTGCCAAGCACCGGCTTCACGGCTGGGTATCACTGTGCTGCCACTCCGCAATTTCCCAGCCTTCAAAGATGACATGTAGCTTGCAACTGCAGAGCTAAGTGCCTGCACAGTGGCTCTGAACTGCATTTAGGAGGCATTTGCATCCATCCTTGGAGCAGGAACAGTACTTGAAGCAGCACACAGAGTATTCATGCGCTTGAATCAGGCTGCAGAACTGCCTTTGGTGAGAATATATCCAATCTTGTTGATTTAATTCTGCTCTAATGGACACAGGTGGGGTGCGACAAGCACCTGAAATATAACCATCAACTTAACATTTCCTCTCTCATCTCAGCTAGAATATACCTAATGGAAAGCCATCATGTATGCCTGAGGAGTCACTGACTCGGGATGTTCACAGGATGACTTACCCTTTCTGGTCACCTTCAGGTGTTTTGCCACCTCTTGGTGGACCTCAAGATTTTGTTATATTAAATCTCTAGGTTAAATCATGGCCTGGACATACATGAATATTCCTGGAAGGGGGAGCCTCAGTATCTGGATTTCTCTGCTTTGGTCCTAGACATACAGAGAGAGTACACCTCATTAGGCTTCAAGAATAAAACAATTATTTTGCATATGGAGAGCATCTCCGGGTCCAAAAAGATCATAAGATGCTTAGCTGTTGTGGATCCCATATACATACTGTGGAGCTACACCGATTGGGAGGCAAGGAATTTTCTCACTGTAAATACATGCAGTGGGTGATGTTGTTGATATTCCTCCCTTCCTGTTTCAACATCTCACAAAGTAGGACTTGGAGCTGGTACTGGGTTGTAGGAGAATGACGCAGCAAGGATCCAAAGGTACTTGTCTGCCAAGACACAAGACAGAGTATAATGGATTAGAGTAAAATACACAACTGCTTCCTATTGTTATTAGACTACGGGACAGAGAAAGGAAGGACCATAGAGAGAGGCCACTTTACCCATTCCCTGTAGAGCAAAAGTCCATCAGGGAAACCCTTGCCGTTCTTTCCTGTCTTTTTCACTGACACCTTGTGCGGCCCTCAACATGCCTACAAAATAACTCCTTTAAACTGGGTTTCACAGAAAAAAAACCTTGTTTCTTACCCACCATGTCCCTTAGCCCCAGCTGATTTGGACTCTTATCTCCTCCCGTCCCTTTTTGGGACTGATTTTTGCAAGTCTGAAATGCAAGGCTCAGCTGAAAGTGCCTTCCAAGCTGTGCTTAGCTATGTACTCTTTTGCAATGAGGACCAAAAATAAAGCACTAATAGCCACTAATAAGAGTCTGTAACTTTCCATGCCTCTCAAATAGTCTGCTATTAGTCAAACTATCTCCTCAAATATAAAAGGAAAGATATATATCATACCCCAGTATTTGGTAAGTACAGCTGCAGACGCAGGGCTGTTCCATAGAGTTGTGCATGCTGTTGCAGCAGAGCCACTATATTAGTGCCTGACTTACCAGAATTAGATGGGCCAGTGCAAAAAAGGTGGTGTAAGCCCAGAAGGGCCTTTAAATGGTCTCTCAATGGGAGCTCCCTGGGGACTAAATCCCACAGTATTAGCACTGATACTAGGTCACTTCTGTGCTGCATAAGATTCCTAGCACATGGGACTGTATGGCCCAGCGGTCGTGTCTACGTGTTTGCAGCAGCTGCCAGCAGCAAAGTAATTAAATTTTAACCTCCTTTTAATTTTCCAGGGCTAAATGGGAAGGAGCAAGAAAAGGAATGCTTTGATTTTTTTCAGTAGCATTTCACTCTGAGCACTAGGAAGAAACCAAACTTCTGCTGGCTTATAGAAAGGTGCTGCATATCTGTACTAGGGTGCTCCTTTTACACCATCTCCTTATGGAAATAATGGTCATAACAGTAATAATAATGGTCCAGCTTAAGTGCATTGTGGTTGCTTGGAGTATACCTCAGCTTTATACCCACAGCTATCTGGAGTTTGATCTTGGGGTCAGAGGCACAGGCACTTAAAAGTGCTAGTTTTCTGCATGCAAAAGAACAAATCCTCAGCTTCCATCTCTATCTCCCCTATCACTTGTTTTTAAACAATAGATTCATCTGAAGAAAATCATCTATTTCCATCAGAGTCTGATGGCAGCTGGCAGGATTAGAAGCTACGTTCCCAATCAGATGCATTAGCTCTTTAATAATTGTAGAGATGAAAACACCTAGCCGGCTCTGTTCCATGAGTGAGCACGAGAGGCAGAAAAACATGTGGATTTGGTCGCTTTGCTTCTGAGAACAAATGGCAACTCCGCTCATTTGAGGAAGTTTTGTGGCTTATAAAAGAAGAGATAACTGAGCAAAAGGGCCTCTTTGCTGCAACTGTTTGTGGTGTGCACAAAAGCCAGCAGAAAAATGACTCTGTTGAAAGAACACAATAGGGAGGGTGAGTATTATTCCTTCCATCCCAGTGTTTTCAACTGGCCTCAAACATGATATCCAGCATGGTACCAGTCTACAACAGTATCATTTCCCGAGCAATAATCCTACAAACCCCCACATGGGAATCAGAACAAGCTGCCTCTTCCCTTGCCACCTGGGGTGT
Organism: Gavialis gangeticus; assembly: GCF_001723915.1. Taxonomy (NCBI): domain Eukaryota; kingdom Metazoa; phylum Chordata; order Crocodylia; family Gavialidae; genus Gavialis; species Gavialis gangeticus. The sequence goes on along the minus strand of NW_017728998.1, from coordinate 11,148,185 downwards.
AGGGTTGGTGTTAGGAGCTCAGCACATCAGTATACTGATGAACTACAAGGATTTGGCCTGAGTTGGGACTGAGTGAAAACAGTGAGCTCTCCAGGCTGGGCCCTTAGCTTCAACCAAGACTCTCTTTCTTCCCTTTCAAGGGTAGTCCTAGCTAAGGGCTGGGGTGTGTGAGGAGGGCAGTATATGTTGTCACAACTTACGGCTGAAGGGTTAGATTCCTGGTCTGAATTTCCTCAGATAATAGGACTGTTTGGACCTGGCAAATGCATACGAGCACATTTCCAAACAGCAACTCAAGAGACAGACAGCCTACTGTAAAGACGACTGAGCTCGCAGATCACTGGAGCTCTAATCTCAGCAGCAAGGCAGCGGGTAACTGTAAAGCAAGGGCCTAATTTTCCAAAATTCTTGGCTGGAAGCACCCTTCTCCATCATCAGGCTAGAACAGTATAATAAGAAACAAATTGTTTCAAGTTACAGAATCCCAGACAGTACAGCTCTCCATCTTACCCAACAACTCGCAGCAGCTGCTCAGAAGGGGTGTAGGCTAACCGAGTTAACACCGAATGCAAAACTAGAAGAAGGTGAAATGATGTTTCTGTACTTTAATCTAGCCAATTTGATGCATTTTTCTTTGCACAGTTATTACTAGTAGCTCCCGGTACATTTCTGGAAATTATAACAGCCACTTACAAGCAAAAAATTATCATCTGAACCACTTTGGCTATTGGCCAGATCTAAAACACATGTTGTGGAAATGTAGTAAGGAGTAAAAATGAGGTAAAAAATGTGGAGCCTCCTACATGCTGCCAGAATGGCACCACCTTTCCCTCACGTGCTTTCAGTGGCTAAGCAGCATTCGGAAACCTAACAGTTAAAAAAGATAGCACCTATAATAATATCCCACTATAGCTATTCTAATGACTGCCACTGAATGTTATAGCTGGACTCTGATTATCAGCTCCAAGGATGGTTTGAGAAAGAAACCTTTTGAATGAGACAGCACTCTGAGGCACAATCAAGATGCCACATAAAAGGCCAGATTTTCAAATGTTAGGCAGTGGTGAAGTTGCATGTTACATGGACCAGGCTACATCTGTGCAGTGTTAAGCAGTGTTAAGGTTAGAGCGTGCTATGAGCAGTTGCACATTAAGGGTCAGTACCACTCCTTGCCTGCACAGCTCTGAGTTGTCATTAGAGGGCTAGGAGCCAGGACACCTGGGCTCTATCCCTGCCCTGGGGGGTGCAGGCCAGAAGCAGTGCATCCTGGGTTGCTGGAGGACTGTAAATTGCTCATTTTATCTCTGCCAAGCAGACTGAAGTTACCCTCACACAGAGGCAGGCAATTATTTCATCTGGAGGACCACTTAATGAATCTTGGTGAGCTGTTGAAGGCTTCAAAACTAGCCCTGCCCCTTGATGGGTGCCCTGCCCCCTGGGCACCATCTTGGGACTGGAAGTCTCACCCCTAACCCCTGATCTTTGCCACCAGAAGTCCCCCCCTCACCCCCCAGAAGTATTCCTTTTGGGAGGAGGGGTTGCCATCTTGGAACTAGAAAAAAGACCCAAGTCATATACTAAAAGTCAAACACCTACTATACCCTATTTTAATTTTATTACAAAAAATATTTTTGTCATCATTTGGGTTTGTGTAGTGTATATAGAGATGACTACAAAGTAACTAAAAAATAAACTTTTACTCATATATTGTGTGTGGGGGTGGTGGGTATGAGTGGATGTGGGAGGG
>NW_017728998.1:11144666-11146387 GCF_001723915.1 Gavialis gangeticus | reverse complement strand
GGGGTTGTGAGGGGGTATGGCTATGTATGTGGGGGCAATATGTTATGTTGGAGGTGTGTGTCTATGTGGGGGGGGTTGTGGGGACAGGGTGTGGGTGTATAGCATTTGTGGGGTGTGAGGGAGGGTAGGGGGGTCAGGAGACTCCCCCATACACTCCTCCTGATGGTGCACAGCTTCTGCCACTGGCGGCAGCATCAGCAGTAGTAGGCGGTAGCCACTCGGGGTGCTTGTGCCCCACGCAGGTGCTGCCACCCAGCAGCACACAGCTGCAGCCAGGGCTGCACATGATGGCATGGACCACATCCAGGTTGGCCTGCCTCTATTGTCCAGGGCTCCAAACAGCGCACTTACAGTTCCCAGCACTCGTGTGCCACTGGGGGGAGCCCCATGCAATGGAGCTGGCTGCCGTCCCTGCCCCCTGCCATGCCGGTCCTGAGACTCTGCTGGAAGTGGAGGGGAGCCCAGGGGAGTCAGTCTGATCACTTGAATAGCCACATATCTTACCTGCACGTGCATCTGCTTTGTACAAAGTGAAGTGCACAAGTAGTTATATACATATATTTGTTTTGAAAATAAAGCCCCCTTTTGCTAGGTGCTTTCCAGATATACAACAAAATGATCACCTCTGGCCTACCTAGCTTACAATCCAAGTGTAAGGGAACAGGCAATGGGCATGGAAAACAAGGTAATACTGAGACACTATCACTCCCCAATCACCTAGTCGCAGCAAACAGGACTGAAGGAGGTCAGTACTAGCCCATCAAGGATGTACAAAACTCACTGTTGGATGTGGGTACTGTGGAGAGACAGTTTTAGCTGCAGGTGGATATGCATACATATACATTTGGGCTATATCTATATGGTAAATGTACCATCCCAGGCATCTGTCCCCTCAATCATGCAGAGCTGATTCCAGCAGTTGAAACCCAAACCCAGAAATGGTGTAGCCGCCTTGCAGGGAGCTTCAGAAAGGTGGATTAGCCTGGATGAGTGACAATGCCAATTAGTCTGCTCCCAGACTAATTAGCCCGCTTGCCAAGATGCACCCACACTACCTGGGAGCCCATCTTGAACCTTGCAATTGGCCTGAGGCCACTACTTTGGGGAAAGTACATTTACTGCATAGGCATAACCACAGTCTGTACATAAGCTTATTAGTGGGTAGCACTGATCTCAATAGCACTTGCCATGTGTCTCTAGGCCAGTGCAAGTCCCTACATCTAAAACAGTAGGGAAATAAGTTTTCCATTCATATTGTATGACCCATTATACTTAACTGTTCTCTTTTCCCTACATATTAAGGCATGTAGGAAAGCAAACCTGGTATAATTAGCCTCTACAATGTAGACTCACTCAGGATAGCAAAGTGTCATTTTCTCCTTCCCTCCCCTCCCTGCAAAAAACTGAGCTGGATTTTGTGCGCTATAAATCTGTTTGTGACCCAGGGTGAACTGCCTCTGGTTAAACTGTGCAATGAGTAAATGATCAGAAATAGAGGAGCTGATGACAAAGGCCTCTTATGTCTTGTTCTAGGACCAGATCTTCACCGTCTTGGTCAGCACTGAGCTGGAAAGCCCTGAAACGTGAATATGTCTTTTCAGGTGAAATCAATTCAGCTAAATACCAGGGTAAAACTTCCTTTGGGGAGAAGGCTATAGAAATGGTGGACCCATGTCCGCTCTGTGATCCCTCAGGCTAGAAGCTGGGGTGTGGGGGGGGGG
>NW_017728998.1:11119453-11144605 GCF_001723915.1 Gavialis gangeticus | reverse complement strand
TGGTGTCCCTCAGGCTAGAAGGTGGGGTGTGGGGGGGGGGGGGACAAGAGTTTTTAATGAGAAACAGCTTCAGTTGTGAATGTCTAATACGGTGCACAAGTGGTAACGGGATGAGAACATTTTGATAGAACTGATGTAGATTTGATGGAAAGGTGTTCGCTCTTATTTTTTTTAGGGTAACCTCTCCCATTTACCAGAAAAAAAAGCATTTTTAATGTCAACTTCAAAATAAAGCGCTACAGGGCCTTTTATATCACATCAATTTAGGGCCTGTGTTCAAAGAGCCAAAAGAAGTGTTTAGAAACATGCGATGTGATAGCTTTCAACAAGCTCTTCCTGGGGTTTTTATGCCTAGCATATCATATGGAGAGGGTGGGCTTTTGGCTAATTTATAGACACCAGCTGAAATATTTAAGAGCAGCCTTAGCAGGGTCACAACACGATGCATCCATCAGGAGATTTTGCAAATAGCAGAATTTCTTCGTTTTTTTTTCTGGCAGCATCAATAAATTTGTTTGATGCACTTTAAAAGTTTAATTAAAACATTATGTTAGCCCATTTACAGTAAGTGATAAAAACACTTTGGAGGTGGTCTTAAAGCCATTGCTGGTTCTGAAATTGCTAGACATGCGCTAATAAATCAGATACAAAGTCCATAAATTGGAATGATTCTCTTTCAGTCCTGTGCCATTTCACAGATATTAAAGCTGCTTAATTTAATTCCTCAGTAATGTGGAATGTGTACAGCAGCTGATGTGACTTCTTCAGACTGATTGTTTAAGGTCATATAAACTCAGGCCTTCAGAGCAGAGGATACAAATTCCCTCTTAATTTAATGCTGTTTATAATTCAGTTCTCCTTCAATCCCCTAATCAGAAAAGAAATGTTTATTGTGTGACATTGATATAAAAATAAGTAGGAATTCTAATAAGCATTTGAAAATGTAGTGAAAAAAATATACACTAAGACACAGCCACTGGCACTACCAGCCTGTTTTTAAGCAGGCTTTTAAAACTTTAAAATAGGTCTGGTCTTTTAATGCACAGCAGTCATTTTATGCCTCCACAGCATGTGACTATCTCCAACAGTGATTCTCAGCTAGGGTGTCATGGTATACTCAGGTGCCTTGTGGTCCTTTCAAGGGTATCGTGGGGTGCTACCAAATCTTATCACTCTTAGGTTTACAAACATGGCTCACGAGATGAACCCAGAACTTGCAAATGGTAATCCATAGGTGCAGTCTTTCTGGGTTCTTTGCAACAGAAAAACTGCTCTATTATTTTTCCATAGTCAAAAAAACGAGTGAAAACTCAGAGCTGGCATTTTCTGATGCATGTCTCAAGTCTATCCAGGCGTGCCTTGAGTCTAAAGAGGTGGACAGTATAATCTACAGTAAAAACCCAAGTCCATTTTGAGTAGAAATTGCCCTTTCTAACTGAGTTCAGGTGATCTTCAAAAATTTGACACCAGCCAACGTTCTGGCCAGGTAGCTTTTGGGAGAAATCTCACAAACCAACCCCACTGAAGCCAATAGACTTTTATGGGACAAGGGTTCACCCATTTATTGCATAGGTAGCATCCTGAAAGGTAAGTAGAAGGGAATGTCTGCCACTTTGATGTTCTTTTAATACCTGCATTGAAAACACAATAATAATAAAAACTTCAGAACAAATTATTCCGATTGGCTTCTTTGCTTATGTTGGAAATCTTTACTGAATCAAATTAATACTGTATATAAATATCACAATTAGATTTCACCAAGATGAGCAAATAATGAATCTCTCTTCCTCAGCTAGGAAAGTAGATTTTCTTGAGAAACCTCTGAGTCAGCATTTCCTGCAAGATGAACTTTTTTTTCCTGACAGTGTCAATAGTTGGGAAGTCAATGATTTCCAAGGATGTCCCAAATAGCCTGCAATGGGAAAGGTAAAAGTTCACCCATTCTAATGTGTACATAACCTATTTCAGTCATTTTAAACAATATGTAACATGAAATACCTGGCTTGGAAAAGTTGACTACATTTCATGTTTCTTAATTAAAAAAAAAAAAAAAAAATTCCTGGGTGGAAAGTTTGTTTCAGGAGATGGGAGAAAATCAGACCGGTTAAAGAGATGATTCTGAAAGCTGCAGAAATAACTTCATAAGCAATTCCCCTTAAGGAACTGCTCATGAAGTTCTTGCTGTTCTGTTCAGACTTTAAACCTTGGAGGCTGTGAATCATTGCTTGGTGAGGTCTCTGTGCAGAGCTTAGCACAACGGAGTCGGTCTAGGATGGGATCGCTGCAACAGAAATAAAAAATAAATCATAAGCAAGTTTCTTTATACTAGTGAGTTCTGAAGGGGGGGCCTGAGTAAAAATGTCACCCTCTATTTTCATGCGTCTTGAACTCGTATCTGCTCCCTTTCCTGACTGCAGTACATTTTTACCACCAGTGTGAGTTGGAGTGGATTTTCACCTGATGCATTAGGAAAACTGTCAGCTAAGTTCTCATTGTGTTGGGCTGAGAGAGGGAGAAAGATCACAGCTCGGTTTTAGGATTCCAGGCTGCATGCGTAGCGGCTGCCATATAAGTAAATCATGAGACTCTCTGGACTTTGTTGCAACTGAATCCGTGTTGCATTTAGCCTCTAACCCTGCCTTGTGTGTCAGAGGCAAACTGCAAGCCTCTCAGTGCCATTATACATTTCTTGGGCTTTAGAGACAAAATAATTTATTCTAGGTTCTCAGGCAAATGGCTTTCATTCATTAAAAATGGGCACCAAAATCACAGCTATTTGTCTTAACCTGCCAATTCGTACAGTCCAGCTCATCTAAGAACTGTCTATCCCAGGCATAAATCAGCCAAATTCACTTTTCTATATAGACAGCGGAATTAGAACCACTGTATTTCTATGGCTCATATTTTGTGCTGCCTGGTATCATTAATGAGCAAAAGAAAGTGGCAAAGAGGTAAAACATAGCCAGTTTTATTCATCTACAGCAGACCTAGTTTTGATTCTAATAGTTGTCAACAGAAACAACAAACCCAGTTGTTGCTACCTGCCAGCAATGAGGGCTTATTAATAAACGCAGACAAAATCCTGCCAAGCAACAAAGTAGTTTTCAGTAGAAATTAATAATGTGCACTGGAGTCGTTTTCAGGAGAAGTTAATTGTGTGCACTTGAGTAGTTTATAGCACCGTTTGTGAATGGAAGAACACTTGTTTCTATATTTAAACACTCAACATCTACAGCAGCAGAAAAAAAGACAATAGTTTGGTCAGTCTGGTTGCATGTGCTTCTAATCACTGAAAAATTTTATTTGAGATATGATTTTATGCTGATATTTTAAAATATGATATGCATTGATGTTATGCAATATGTTTGAAACTAAAAGGCACTAACTGTAGTCAATCTGAATTCTTATAATGGATGGGCAGTTTAGTTTAATACACAAAATGCCATACTTCTATGTTTTACATCAGGATTGTTAAAATGTTCAAGTTACACTAAATAGCTTCAGTTCAGATAAGGATACTTATTTAGAACAAAAATTAAGCATATGCTTAAATCCCAATGAATAGCACAGGATTTAAGCATAGCTGAGATTAAGTGTGTGCTAAGTAAGTGTATAGGTACTCATTCTCCCAGAAGAAACTCTCCTGGGAGGGATGTCTCCCAGGTTGGAGATGGGTTATTTTTCTCTCCAAACTGCCATTTTTGCTCTGGAAGAAGCTGCTTGAATATTTGCACACTAGTGGTTTCTGCTGGGAGACTAGCAATTCTCCTGGTAGAAATGTGATGCGTACACATGGCTCGAGCCATGGCTATGTAATTTTATGTGATGGTTGCCAGTTCTCCTTCAAGTAAAGGTCACTTTACCTCTCTGGCAATAGTTTCCCACTATAACCCTATTTTAAGCTTAGTAACAAATTATATGGAAAAACTGTCAGGCTGGCTAAAACAGTATAGAAAATAAGTTTGAATCTACCCAATAGCTACATTCATTACTCATTCAATTCCACTGTTGAATGAATTACACCAGGGGCAAACCTGATCCACGTTTTTTATTTTTCGTTATAACATCTCCAAAATAGTGCATACCTAGAGATGTTTGTCATCTATAGATACCTAAGCTGTTTTATTTAGCTATGCATATACATATTATTTATACACAGTTGTAGACAATGTCTATTCTTAAGGTAAGCTTAAGGCCTTTAGGTCTTTTTGAAAAAGTATATTTAGATATGGCTGTGATGTTTCAAAAATATTGGTTTTGACAAGGCCATTTCATCATTCACTAAGTGGGTTGTGGTGTCATCATAAAGTTCTTAACACCATGTCATTGCAAGTCTATGGAGAAGATGTCAAGATGTCAAAATATCTCAAAAGGGGAAAGAAGTGTCAATGCAGGTCAGCAGACATGGTGCTCTGTGGTGGAGACAAGGCAGAAGGATCTATGACTATACAATGCTGCCAGGGTAAGATGCCTTCAACCCAATGCTGCAATCAATAAAATAAATTAAGTACAAAAAGGGGCAACAAAATAAGGTGGAGCTTCCCAAAAGTGAAGCAACTTCAGATTTCAAAAGTTCTACTGTGCTTAAGCACTAAATCCACTATGGAAGGTCTCAAACTACTGAAAGACCAGTGAAGAAGTGTTTGGTTCACTCATACGAGTCAAGTACATGGAAAAGTTTGCCGGCTCAGTGCTATATTATTGCTGCCATGTTACGTATGCAAAGCCCTCCATTCACAAGGAAGAACATTAGAAGGTTCCCTATCACCACTTAATCTGTAATATTTGCAGTGTCTTACCTAGGAAGGGGGAAAGTCTTCCCTTTAGCTGCCCGGTTGCTTTATGTTGCAGGAACATCACAAAGCTTGGGGGGGGCTACCGTGGAAGGAAGGCCCCATCCTGTAGCATCGGTATACAGTAGAGCTCAGGGAACAGGGGCAGCCTTGTTGACAGGTTCTCTGGTGTTTGTTTCAAATTCAGTTTTATTAATTTAAACACAATAGCTCCCTCTCATAAAAGACTCATTATTCACACACATACATATACACAGTTTTGGATGAACTCTCCAGAAGTGCATGTGCCCAGACTGAGTAATCCCATAATCCTAATGGAGCGATGCGCATTTTTCCTCACTCCTACCGCTCGGTATCATTCAATAGCTTCCTTAATCATGGTCACGGTTCAATTTAAGTCCCATTTCTGCAAGTGGAGTAATATGGATGCACCCAGACAGTCATCTGGAACCCCCAGTGATGCGAATGGGACAGAGAAAACAATTTTCAAAAGCAACCAAGCAATTTAGAAACCTGCATCCCAATATCAAAAGTGACACAGGTCCCAGTTGATAAAGGTGTTTAAGCACTTAAAAATGTAGATAAGCACCTGTGGGGATTTTCAAAAGCACTTTGGTGCCTATCGCCCAAAGGTTAGTTAAGTACCTTTAGAAACCTGGCTCTCAGTGTTTAAATTGCTTTTGAAAGATGAGACTTGGGAGGTTTTGAAAATTATACTCCTTGTCTTTCTCTTTGTCCTGGTAAATGTTTTAGCCCATTATTTGGTGGTGCAAAACTGTATTATAATACCTAAATGAATCTCTCTCTAAATTAATTTATCAGAGCAAAACAGATAGCAAACCCAGCCATTGCACAGCACAACAAATAAATAGGGAATTGTCAGGGCCTTATTTTTTCCTCGCTAGTCTGTGCTAAAATCTCTCCCATCATTACTACAAGCAAGGTCAGTGAGCACAGCCGTACATGAGTGTGTATTTGCCTTTTGAAGCGGTTTCCAAACAGGGGAGCCAAATTCCCCACTGATGCAATTCTCCAGAAGCCACCCAAATTACCGCAGGGGCGAATTTGGCCTTGTGTATTTTGAATAAATAGTTAACTCTTCTCGGCTTGAAGAGCGATTATTGAAAAGTTTGCCTCCACATACAAATGCAAATGACAGCCGAAGAACACGTGAATGTTAATCTTTCAAACTAAGTACGTAGACAAATGCTAGTCATTAGAAACATTTCCGTGCATTTATATTAGGCTGTCCTCTAAAAGACTTTTCAGACAAATATGTCATCAAGATATTCAAAACCATGTAATCTTATCCAAAGTTTCATCTATCAACAGTACAGTTTTCATCTCTCGCAGCTGTGTGTCAGAATGTGCAGGCAGATTAGCCAGCTGATAGCAAGGGGGGCGGGGGTGATAGAAGAGAGGGGCTCTGTCATCCTTGAAACAAGACATACTGCAGAGGAGAAGAGATTTGTGTTGTTGTTGCTGTTTATTTGAGAGCTCCCCGAGAGCCTTTCGTAACAGGGCATGAGGGCTGGGGGGGTTGGGATTTGCAAAGACACAATGAAAGCTGGGTGCCCAACTCTCTTTGGTTGCCAGCGAGCATCAGATACCCTTTGATAATATCTTTCCCCGGGAGAACGAAGACTTCTCTCTTGCATATTTGGTGGCTGTGGCTTATCACTTCCTTCCTTTCCCCTCAGCATGAGTCAGATTTTCTCATTAGCTCGAGACCAAAGTAGCATGCATTAGCCCCAAATTAGAATTAGCCTCCACTCCAGCTACACCATTCACCTTCCTCAAAGGGCAAAGCCACAGATGCATTCCTTCCTCCTGCTGGAGGCTAAAGTGGTGTTAGCAGGGTTACTTTGTACAAAAAGTTTACCTCAACACTTTTCAGCAAGCAAATCCTGTTGTTTCAAGGGAAGAGATGAATGATGACATATCAGGGCTTCTGATAAAGATACAAAGAGATGGGACTAAAATATACAATAAAGCCTTGTGAAATGATTCTGCAATTTAAGATTCAATATGCTGCAGTTGTTGTGCATGAGACAATGCCTATGAATCCATGCATATGAATCCATGCATAATCTCTTGGCTTATTCATTTTCAAATACATTCCTTCAAGTGAATTTAACATTAGTAAAAAGCATTGGCTTGACAGGACTGGAATACTAGGCCAGGGTTTTCAAATATGGGGAGAGTGGGAGAGATTTTCAAAAACACAGGTGGCAATTAGGTACTTAATACCCAATGGAAATGACTGTGTATTAAGTAGCTGCAATTTGTGGCTTTAACAATGACTCCTTGGATACCTGAAGTTAGGCCCCTAAATCCTATATTTAGGCACCCAGATACAAGTGGTCTAATTTTCAGAGGGATTGAACCAACCCAGCCTGTGCTGAAGCCATTGACAGCTCTGCAAGTGTTCAGCTCCTCTGAAAATGGATTTGTATGCATTCAGGAACATAACTTCAGTTATCCAAATTTCAAGTTTTGGCTTCAAATCCTCTCTGTACAAGACAGATAAAAACACAGGTGGCGGCAGTGGCCAGCCAGTGGATCTCCAGCCTATTTTGTGGGTTTCAGTCTCTGGTTACAATGGCCATCTAGCCCTCATAACCACTGAATCCTCTACTACTCAGTGGCTGATAGCAACAAGGGTACCAATCATAAATGCCAGTTCTGGGATAAGGACATATTTCCAGCACAGCGGACTGAGACCACCTAATCTAATACTAGTCAGGACAATACCCAAAAGGTGCTAACACTGCCCAGTCATTCCCATCTAACTCTGGCTTTGTACCAGTTCCTGCTCCAAGAGTTCAAATGCCCCATATAAATCTATGCCACATAAAATACAAACATACACATGCATACATTTATTAAATATATATAGATAAAGCTATAGATATATAGAGAGATACAGATAAATCTACATCTCTATATATATCTATAGCTATATAGATATAGATAAATCTAGCTATATCTATCTATCTATCTATCTGTGTGTGTATGTTTGTCTGTATTTTTATTTTGTATCAGCCTTCATAGCAAATGCATCTTTATCATAGGAGCACAATGGTTAATTTATCTTTAGACACTCTGTGGCCATGAAAGTTTCTTTTGGCTTGAAGCTTGCCTCAGGATGGCCACAGCCCAGGAAGGATTCTTTAATATCAGATTTAGGGGAGTGCGGGGAGGGAATGCTAAAGACTGAATCCTTGTTCTGCTCAAGTCTCTGGCAACACTTCCATTGTTTCCAATGGGAGAAGGTTTTGGACCTAGAAAAGCAATCCCTAGGAACCCACCACAGTCATTTCTGAACGTTTTTTTTTCTTGCTTCACTATTTTTAACTCAAAACTAATTTTTAAGCTTAGCATTTCAAGGCCTTTAGTTCCTCACTGAGAACAGTGCCTTTGTGTCCTTTTAAAGAGAGTAAAGGAGGAGGAGAAGGCAAGATGCTGCTGCTTGATGAAGCAGTACGTTGTTTCAAGGCTCGTGTATGTCTACAGGCTCAGAGCACAGGCTTGGGAGCCTGACTGCCAGCCACGGTCTGCTGAGTCAAAAAAACACTGTCTAAAAATTGCCCTGAGTTTGTATTTGCCTAACAGAAATAACCTGTGTTTTCAAATGAGCCGGCATGCCCAAATATTCATTTGCTTCTTAGATGGTAATGGCTTTAGTGCCGCTGTTATGGTCTTTTGGGTATGGTGTGAAAGTTCCTCTGCGGATAGCATAGACATTTGTGTACTAAATGATGTATTAATCTGAGTGGTTCATTATATCCTTAAAAATTAATGCCTTCATATATATCCCATCCTAAATGTGGGTTGGACTGACCTCTCTCTGGACCCGTATGCTTAGGGACTCTTTATAGATGGAAAAGGGTGCACAGCGAGTCGTTTTCCTGGACAGCTTCAAACAGAGGGAGATGTGTTGGTCCAAATTGGTATTAGCCTTCCACGTCGCCTCCTGATTCACACAACATACTCACCTTTGCTGCCCCTCTGTAAGAGGGACTCGTGGCCAGCCAGGAGATTTTGTGAAGGGTGGGGAGCAGAGTTGGCATGTGGATACAGAACGCCCATAGAAAGGTCCCGGTCTCATCGAAACAATGGGGAATTTACAGGGATTGTCTGCTAGTCCCTAAGCCAACTCGACAGTAGGGCCAACCTGGTATAGGAGGAAATGACGTCCCCTCTGTTATAGGTTATTCCGCAGAAGAGAACAAAACAGCAGCAAGAGCTGTAAACTCAACAGAAATGAACCTATCCACACACCTAAGAAAGTCTGTAGGGCACATCAGCCCAATCTGTTATACTCACAGCTGAGGCTGATATTTCCTCTTTCACTCATATTATCAGGCTTTTTCCCCCCCTCTCAGAATGACTAGAGTCAAGGACGTGGTGTCAGTCTTATCTTTGAATTTCCTGGGTTTTGTCAGTGAGTGTGTCACAATGGCAATGTTATTAGCTGAGCTGTGCTGATAGGGACAGCGAGATTTTGTTAGACGTCTCAGAGCCTTATTAGAAACGGCCGCGTGTGGAATGTGATGCGATTGCCGGTACACTTTTCCCTATGTTCTTCCTTCCTTTCTGATGATGTTTTGATGAAGCCCTTTTCATAGGATAAGAGTACATGATAGATGGCTTTCCAGTTAAGACATTTATATCCCTCCAGTTGTACTGTATTAGCAGAACTTCACTGGCAGTGCAATTGCAATTTGCACATTGCCAGCGTAATTAAAACACATTGCAGTCTAACTCATTACAGATGGAGTCACACTGCACACATTTTCACTGTTGGCCTGTTCCACTCTGTAGTTTGGATCAAAAAAATAAAAATAAAAAACCTAGTCTTGTGTATATTCAGAGTCATGAAAAAACACACCAGAAGTGCTTCAGGGTGAGTGTCCTACTTTATACCAGGCGAGAGAGACAATGTAAGTTCAAGAAAGCAGATTGATCTCTTGATTACTGGGGACCATCTGTGCCCAAGAGTTTCTGCATTGCTATCCTTTCTCACCCCGTGAGGCTGACTCCGCTGTTATACCGAGGGAAGCGGCAGCTTAGGAAGACGCCAGGCACTTAAAGGAAAATCAAAGTGGTTGATTTAGGTGGTTGAAGCGGAGAGGCTGTCCGTGAGATGTGGACAACCCACTTCTCACCAGGAGGTACTTCAGACTAACAGGGACCACTTGAAGACTTGAAAATTGGTGGTGTTGGTGGAAGACATGGCCTGGAGAGATGATGAAATGGAGGCTGCAAGGAAACGTAAAGAGATTTCTTCAAAGATTTGTCACAACCCCCCACAAGGAAAGAAGTGCTTCTGCCACAACAGAGTCTGATGAGAAAAGCCATTTGCCACTGAAATATAATTTTAAAAATATACTTAATAACAATTAACACCACCAGCCTGTACTATCCACTTATCTAAACTGCTTGTTGATTATTTACTTTTCACCCAGTAACCTACCCACTAATTTCCACAAAAAAAAAAGACACAGGTCAGGCTTTTGCTACCAGAATTAGGTATTTTACTACCAGACAAAGATAAGCCAGAACGGTTATCAAGAAAAATAAGGGAGCCAGAGAGAACTGGGAAATCTTAGACATTGTATTAAAACAACAGTTTTTTGGGTGTTTGATTTACTATTCAACCGTGCACAGCTGCTGCTTGAGAAATAGGAAACATGCCAAGGGGAAGGGAGTGGGGGGAAAAAAAAAGACAGAGAGGGGGAAAGGAAGGATGTCTTCAGAATTAACTAGTTAACCAGATCTGAAAACGATGATGACTAACCCACTCTGGAAAGCTACTGGTGAGTGCTTCATCTGACTGTGCTTACCCATGCATGGGACATACAGCCCATATGAGGAAGTGGGCTCTTTTCGTGGCTTTTAGGTAGGATTAAGAACCACTCTATTTCTGACTAACCCTGAAGGCACCTGAAGTCTGCAGGTGCCTGATTTTTTTCAAATGAAACATGCTCAAAGTGCTTAAAGCTCTGCTTCCAAATATATTCAAGAGCAGTTCAGTCTGGATGGTGCTGAGCAGTTAGGAGCCCAGCTCATGCCTAAGATCAGAGCATGATTTGCAAACTAAACATTTCTTTTGAAAGGAAGGGCTCAAGTGAGTAAGTCCTAGTGAAGGTTCCTGGTCATAAATCTTGAGGCGTTTCCCTGTAATATGGGGTAAGGCACCTAAGTCTCTGAGAAGCATAGGAGGTATTGGTATTTCCTCTATTGGCCTGCTCAGGGAGTCCTTGCTGAACACGCTGGCTTTTATGTAATCCATAGGGACCTAACCCTCCCCATGCATTGTACAGGGAGACAAGGGCTTCTTTTAGGGCTGTGGATTCTACAAGGTGCCTAAAAGGAACAGACACATTGAGGCTTTGTGAATCCAGCCTTAAACCCTGCTTCATTAGAAAGATATGTCTCCCTCTGTCACCAGCTCCTAGCTTGTAATCTACCCTGACTATCAGTGCTTCCATTTGTATGTCTGTATTGCTCTGAAGGACCCCTAGATTGACTTTATACTACTCACTGGGCACATCTACACAAAATGCTAACTGCACAGTAGCCTAAACCTACTGCACAGTAGCATGCAGGACAAAAAACATGCTAACATGCTACTGTGCAGTAGTATTAGGCTACTGTGCAGTTAGCATCACTAAAAAGCCATGTACCAATGTTACTGGGCAGTAGTGCCAGCTTGGTTATACAAGTACTAAACTTAAGGCACCGTAACTATGGCGCATTCATGAATGTGTAGATGTGCCCACTGGTTACTAAAAGGCCACAACTTTACCAATTTCCAACGCTCAAAAATTTAAAGTATGTGCTATGCTGAAAGGGGATTATTCAAGCCTAGGTCTTTAACTAGTTATTCTTATTTCACTTCCTGTCAAATAGAAAGGGCCACCCATATGTCTCTACCAAAAATTCATCCCTTCTTGTCAGATTGCTCTGTTCACAAGAGAAAATGTGCTGCTGGGTCAAGACCTCCTGTAGCACAGTTTCAGTCTGGAGTGATCATTTATGGTTGAGTTATAAACTCCTGAGAACAAAGCCTTATGTAAATGCTAACAAACTTTTAGCTATGGGGCTGCTAGTAGGTTTGGCACCACTGTCCTATCAATAACATTAGTGACTGATTGTTCTCTAGAACCTTTCCAGATAATCAGCATTTAAACTGAGGAAGAGAGGGCTCTATTGGATTGCACTCTGAAGACTGCTGTTTGCATCTGCAACATTGTAAAAAGATTTCCCATTGTGTGATTATTCCAGAAGGCCTTGGTCTAGAATATTAAGCTTGAGAAATCATGTATGAGGGTCTTATCTTGCATACCTAATTGAGATGTTAGGGCACTACATTTAAACTATAAATTTGCAGACTAATTAAAGGCAATGACTTAGTTCTTATCAAGGGATTCATGGAGATCGCATGATGACCTGCCAGTATTGTAAAGCACAGATTAGACCAGAATGTACTACACCTTACGTTTATTTTCCTAGGGATGTATGTTGTCTTGGTGTAATCTTGCTTTATCCCCAGACCTATAAAACCTTTGTTATTCAGAGGGGATGTAACCTACAGATGCCTCCGAGACCTTTTCACCTGGCTGCAATGACCTGGTGGTCATAAACCTTACAGTTAATTTTTTTCCGGTTGTTTCTTTTCTCCACACTGTCTCCAACCAGCTATCTGATTAGTGGGAAACCATCACTTCTCTACATGGAAACATGCAGATGAAACGAACTGTGTCTTGTATATGGCTTAGTTGACTTTGTTTGGATGTACATGCAATTTTCTAATTGCCAATTCTAAGCATTGTTTCTCAAGATGCACACAGCACATTAGGTTAATTTATAAATTGTTGAACAAAAATCTTGAAGCACAGAATCATATCCAAACGGGTAGCTAAATTAAGAGGATACTGAAAATAGGTTTGCACCATCTTTGTGCAATGAATGTCAAGATTTCACATGCCATTGGAATGCCATGCGCAGGCACTAAATTAAAGGAAAGGAGGAGTTTATTTGACAGTGTTATGAGGAGGCAAACTGGAAACAAACATTTGACACTCAAGCACTGGAATGCTGTAAAAATTTAATTAGATGGATACATTAGTCATCCTTGCATTAAGGGGTTTGTATAGTGCATACAAAAACGCATGCTACAGGACTAAAGAAATGTTTAAATCCTTCCTGTAAATACCATTTCCCTCATTATTGGAAAATGTGGTCTCAGTGGGACCATTGGCTGTGTCTTTGTATTTACAAAACTATGTTTAGAATGCAATTAACAGCATTTCTGGGAGGGGTTTCTCTAACCAGAATAGGATACCCATTTTCTACAGAAGTTTGTCCTGAAGAACTGCTGCAAAGTAGATGGTGGCTGCTAGTTGGTTTAGTATAGTTGATAGTTTGATGTACTTTAGAATAATCTAGTGTAGTAGTGCATTTGATGAAGCCAGGATGACCGATATGCTTCACTGTGTTAAAGCTCTGCAAAATGTTCAGTGCAAATAACAAATGTGCTTGAAATGACCAGTTTGCAAGTGGAAATCATCAGCTTTCCTGAACATCCCAAGCTAGCAATGAACATTAACAGTTCGCACTCAGTTGGTAAAACTTACTGCAAATTTACTTGCTCTGTCTACCTGGTCATTAACATTATTAAATGCTTGCCTATGACATATTTTGCTTTTCATGGGACTAAATTTATTGGGGAAGATCACATGGTTCCAGTAATCAGAAAGGTCATCTCAGTACAACAGAAGCTGTTTTCATTCAGAGAAAGAGTTGAACTCTAGATCCAACTAGAGAAATCTAGGGATTTTTCCCCCCTAGCTCCTGTGTTTGTGTCTACATTTGCATGGCAGCTGCCTACTGTCAGTCTCTGTAACGCCCAAACTGCTGGGTGTTGTATCGCTTCTATTTCATACTGGGGCCACTGCAATTACTTTCAAGAGGGAAAACTTTGTTTCCTTATGAACAGATCTCAGATAAAGTCTCACCTTCACTTTTGATGAACCAGGAAACACATTTCATTCAAATTTCGCTGGCGGTTTGGAGCGTGGAGGAAAACAGACTTCTTTTGGGACCGGATCCAAAGTCTGTTAAAACCAACATGCGTTTCTGAAGCATGAACCTTCATCTGTTGGAGCATCAGTGCCAGCAGCCCAGTTCCAAAATAACAGACTTTGCAAACACATTTGAAACCATGCTTGGGAAGGTTTGCTCAATCCTAAAGGCACCAGCATTTTCAGCGCACAATTCTCTTTAAGCTCATTCACACCTCATAGACCAAGCAGGGTCTCAGAACAAACTGGAAGCAATATGCTCTTTTCAGGGTCCTTTACATCCAAAGTATTAGGATGACTTTCCTACATTTTCCTTAACTTTACTGTACATATGGAAAATACGAGAGCATTTTCATTTGACACCGTGCATTTAAGCAGCAAATAGGCAAGTCCATGTTTTAATACAAATACGTTCTCTATTTTAAACAGCATTTCACATGTGGTAGCATGTTCAGCACCCAAAATAATTGCATTAATAGGAAAAGCTCAAAACGTAAAAGATGAATCAAGTATGTATCGACTGAATATTTTGCCTCCATCCTTGTTTGGATCGCTCTGATGAAGTCATTGCATTGATTCCTGACTGCAAATGAAATAAGACGCTCGTACAGGAGATCAAGTCATTTTCCAAATCTCAACAGATTTGCCCAAAGCCCATTAGTGTGTGTAATCATGTGTAAGTGCATCAATGAGAAAGGTGCATAGCTTTGGAGAAAGTTCATTCTTATACTGGGAAATTATATATGTGCATATTTTGTGGTTCCTCTTCAGATATCAACATGGTTTCATATCGCTGCATGTCTCACTTCCTTTTGGAGACTATTCCAAATTAGAATAGATATAACATTTAGGTGTAGTGAGTCATATGAAAAGTCAAACAAAAACAGTTTCTCTCAGAGGACATATAATCTGATGAAGAGCATCCTCTGCTTTTACTTGGAACATTCACATGGGCGAAACCATTCAAAACTGAATAATATAGTCACTGGAGGTGCCATCTTCTTTAACTTCATCCAGTCTGGCCAGAGTCACCACAAATAGAAAATATTTACCCGAGAGAAATGGTGTGGCCTTCTTCACTTGGAAGGTTGTCCGACATGCTGGAATTGCTACATAATGAATAGATTAAACCTCCAAATAAGCTTACGCTGCGTGTAATGCAAGGTAGACCCTGGCTGTCCAACTGGCAGCCCATAAGCCACAGCTGGAATCCCCAGGTTTCCCCTCCCTATTCTGGCTGCCACTTCTTGTCCCCACCTCAGGGTGCAGGACAGTGTGGCAGCACAGGGAACGGAGAGCGACCTTGGGGCACATGGTGTGGTGGGGGAGTGGGGGGCCCATGTGGGTGCACAGTATAGGGGAAGGGGAGGACCATGAGCATGCAACATGGGTATGCCATGTAGTGATGGGGTGGGTTGAGGGCATGTGGTGCCCCTAGGCAGGGAGCATGCAGTACAGCAGTGGGGGTGACATCCATGGGGTATATGGCTGGGGGGAGGGAGGGCATGCCTCACCCTGGTGCAAGCCATGGGATGTGTGCTCCTTGTCCTCTTGGAAGCTGGACAGCCCTGATGTAGACATAGACACGTGTAAAAACTTCAGGCAGCTAGCAGCATTAACGTGATCCGGGAAGTCTTTGTATATTAAGAAGCCAGCTCTGTCTTCTGAGGAATTTCTGAGTTGCTTTGAAACATAATGATGTTTGTTCTGGAAGATTTGGCCACTAATAATCTGCTGATAGCTCATTATGACAGCTGGCACACATAACTATTACACTGGAAGAAGGGGTAAGGCCTGGAACTATTGCCTTTATCTCAACAATGTGGTTTTGAGCTTCAAACACATTTTATCATAGGTCAAGAGCTATATTTGCTGATAACTGTATCTAATTCATATATTGCTCGCCACCTCAGTCACAGAACCACCTTGACAAAATTTCAGGGAATTCAGGAAAATGCTATAGAGGTTGCTAATGAAGTTTGGAAGAATTTGTTTCAAAGGAAATCTGAAATAATGGTCAACTGACAGACTATTGTGCAAAAAAAGGTGTGAAATTGTTTGGAGCTTACCAAAAAAGTGTCACTAGGAACAATGAGATAAACTTAAACTCAGAAAAACTATGGCTGCACATCAGGAAAAATTCCTAATAATGAGGAACATTATATAATGAAAGGAAAGGAAAGGATGTCCCATTACATGGGTCACTTAAAATGATGTTGAACAAAGCACTCAAAAGGTGTTGCTGGGAACAGTAAGGTAATTGCAAAGAAAGCTATGAAAATAGCTAACAAGCTTCTGGGATTTCCAGTTTCCCTGGATTTGGCAAACTGGCATCACAGACATATTCAGCATCAGTTACTGTAACGGGTACAAGAGGCTGCACCCTGAGTGGGGTCTGTAAAAAAAAGAGAGGGAGGGAGACAGGGAGTGAGAGAGAGTATATTTGATCAATTAAAAAAAAAGAGAGAATATATTTGATATTATCATGGGATGAGAAATTGAGTTTATACAGTACACAACAAATACAAAACCGTATCAGGATCAGCAACCAAGGGCGTAGCATATTACAGCAGATAAGGTAACAGTTGTAAGCGTTTACAGTAACTAGGTTTACCATGATCTTGCAAAATCGTTCTCATACTGTTTAGCTGACAAAACCATTTGATTCATAATTTTAAATTCATGATGAAAAAGACTGTAAAAGCCTGGCTCAAGAACACCGCCATGTTCAGAGAACGTCACAATTTTCTTTTATTCCCAGTAAAATAAATTCATGTTTGGCCAATGACAGGTCTTATGAGGGTTGACTTTCCCAAGAAAGACTTGTGACCTGGACAGACTCAGAAGGAATTTGGTTCACTTTTCTTGTAGGCACAAAACCCCCCAAAAACCACCCTTTGGAAGGTACTTGATTGACAACCCCGGTAATAACATCCTCTCTTTATCTGTTGAAGAGGTACAGTGCAGATAATAATGGACTTCATTCACATGGCTCCAATCATTGTACATCACCCTGGTTTAAAGGAACCATCTCTAGAGGTTAAAAGGTATTTTCATCTTAAATCCATTGGGCACCTATGCATGAGTGTGGAGGCAACTGACTCGATTAAGAGAGTCTGCTGGAGCATGGCAATTACCATGCACCAGCAGCCCCGTGTCTTGGTATGAACATCCCTGTGCTTAAAAATAGTTGTGGGGGCACTTGAACTAAAGCTCATTGAAAGAGCTTTAATGTTGAACAACCTTTAGTTCAAGTGCCCCTGCCGCCATTTTTAAGCGCGGGATGCTGATACATTTCACACAGCGGCGCTTTAATTACAGCAGCTCTTGGAGCTGCTCTGTTTAAAGTGCTGTTCCCCCTCCCTCCCCTGGAGCACATGTAAAAGTGCCCATTAACTTGTGTAGTTTGCCTATTCATATTTTAGCAAGGGCTTCAAATAGGTAATTTGTTTTGGACGACAGGAGTTTGTCCATGAGAAACCAGACTGAGGTTCATCAACTCATTTCAGCACTGAACAGATGCAATCTTTGGTAATTTAGGTGGCTTAAAAACAAAAGTTCTAGAGTTAATAACCTCTCGGTCTCTTTAGCAGCCTCCTGAGCCAATACAACAAACTCAGCAGTTCTGTTGTACTTTAATGATTTAGCAAGGCATTCATATAGTCATGATAAAACATAAAGCTAGATAAAAGATACCACACTGCAGGACCTCTAAGGTTAACCATTTCAGAAGTGCCTAAATGTTTAATTTCCATTTTTTAAAAGTTTAATATATACTTTTGAAAAATGTTACCCCTAGCCCTTGTTTTCTTATAACAGGCAACTAGGTCCATGGAACAGTCAGAGAGATGATGGGTAAAACTTTCCATGTCAATAAGATTTCCATGCATAACTCACTTAAATATGTCTGAAAATTTGACTTGATGTCTATGTTTCCTCAAATAGCGACTTTTGGACCTTGGTCAGAACTTGTTTGTCATCATCCCTGGGCATAATTCAGACTTCTGAGAGGAGGACAGCAGTATTAGTTAAAACCAAAGTAACTAACCATTAACTTAAAAGTCAAAAATAAATCATGAGTGAACTGTAGGAGACAAAAGAAAGAACCCAACACTCGTTAAAGCATCAGGCTAAAGTAGTTCCAGCTCATTGGAAACCAGTTCCCCACTGAGTCCTGAAAGCTCAGAAAGTCGTGCGTGCATAGCTCCAGATAGGCAAAAGCAGATGTTGCATTCAGGGCTTCTCTCTGGAATTCAATTGCCGGTTTGGTTAGTTGTTTGAAAGAGTCACATGGGAAAGCAATGCCGATGAGACCTCTTTCTTGGTGAGAATTGTCAAATACTTGAGCAGCCTATTCACTTCTTACTGGAATAAACAGAAACAGTATTTGTAAATAAGAGGACACATAGTACCACATTAGGGACTCTTGCAAAAGACTTTCCATGAAAGGGAACCATTTGACCCAGAAGGAACATTAGCTGGCAGTCTTTCCACAGCCATGTTTCAAAGAGAAATTTGAAGCCACACTTGTATAATGCTCAGACATTAATCACCAAAAACAAGATTCTCATAAACAAAGTAATCCAAACTGGTAATCTAAATCCAGTCCTCCACCCTGGTTGAATACTACTCAGCACACAGCCCAGCAAGAACAGGGGGAGATCCTTTGCTGACGTAAGTCTGCTTAGCACTGTTGCCTGAGGATCTGGCCCCTCCTTTTGTAGCTTTGAACATGGACAACTTTTTGCCAGTACAAAACCCCCCACCAAGAAATCAAAGAAAAGAAGTAACAGCAAAGGGAGCAGAATGAAGTTGTGTTTGTGGAATAAATGGTTACATAATAAGCCTGTTGCCAGAGAGAGACGATCAATGTTGTTAAGACCAAGTCAATCGGCGTCAGTGCAAGTATAGAAATGCTTGAATTGATGACAAAACTCTGGGTCCAAGGGGAAACATCCTTCATCCTGTTGAAAAGCAAGGAAGAGGCTGCTGTGACCAGTTTTGGCACGCGTTCCTGGTCTTTACCTGGACAATTCCCAGCAGGTGTCATTCACCCCAGCCTTGTGTTTCCTCAAGTAGTGGCCTTGCTTCCATGTGAAACGCTTGCGGAGACGCTACGGAGAGTCGGTATCGACTGCTCCAGCCTCAACAAAATGGAAAAATATACATCTCCCGCTCCAGCCCATTGTTTGAAGGAGGCGAGGGAGAGAAATAAGCTACAAACAGGGCGGCTGTTAATGTAGCTAATGCTGCCTCTGAGGAAAAGTGGACTGGAGCGCTGGAACAAGGGGTGGATTCCAATACTGCAATTAGTGTACTATATAAACAACACTTAAGTGGCATATCTGTGAGTTAGTGGTAATCCATCTGAAATAGACAACTATTTTATGCAAGGAGGAATGAGGGAAACTATTTCCAAGTCAATTTAATAGCCTAGTCTGCAAACAATCTTCTTTTCTCTTGTTGCTGTTCTCCCCTTGTCTCTCCTTCTTGGCACGGTGCCTTTTCCCCCTAGCAGCAGCTGTGCACACTTGAATAGTAAATCAAACACCCTAAAAAACTGTTGTTCCAAAATCTTTTCAGAGCTTTCTTTCCTCCATTTCGGTTCTCTTTTCCTCACTAATGATTATGGCAATTGGCAATTCCTTTTTAATCTGATACTAAACTAATTTTGTGTTGCAAACAACTCCACTCAACACATCACAGTGCTGAGCGGTGGAAAGGACCTCCGAATTCTCCGAGTCCATCCCCCTGCTGAGATGGTTTATTGTGTATTTACTAGTATTATGCCCAATAGCATTTGTGTCCTATGTATTTTTCCATGTGCTCTAAGTCGGGGGTTTCCATCATATCCCCTGAGAGACTATTTCACTAAGAGGAGGTAGAGCATAATGAGGCTATATTTTCGCCTGGTGTAAGTCCGCATAATGGTACTGACTTTGGTGGAATGTGATCCTATTACAACAGCCAGGGACTGGACTCCAACACCTCAGCTATCAATAGTTTTGTTTTAAAAACTATTTCCACAACAATAAGCCTGGAGAATTTATATTTCTGAGGGCAGAGGGGAGTTGAATTTCAGCATACTGAAGTATTAGCACCATATCCATAAGAGTGTAATGTAGCGTGAAGAATGTGTTGGCTTAGAAACGGTATTTAAAGGCCTGTTTTTAGGGAACTGGTGTATAGATATAGCTACATGCATTATAAGGGGTCAAGATGGACAGCAGGAGTTAATGGATTTCTAAAGAGCTTGGGACACATACGCACAGCTTCTCACGGACCTGAAAGCAGACCGGCTGTCTAGCACAAGAAGGCCAATGGATGGACACAGCCTGAGAGTTGAGGGGGGCGTGCCATAACACAAGATCACAGCCTTCAAGGCAGATAGGTTGTCTAACACAGCAAGGACACATCTCGTGTTATGGCACTGGATGGTACCTGCTTCTTTGGTTTCCAGGCTAAGTGACGCCAGCTACAAGACCCCAGAGCAGCAGGGGGGCTGAGTCCTGGTTTTGGGCAAACAGACCAAATTAGGAGAAGGCCCGAAGGCTACGTGAACATGTGACCACAGAGAGACAGCCAACCAGAGATGGCCACGGATGAAGAGTCATCAGGAGTCATCAAGGAGGAAGGAGAATACAAAAACAAAGACCTGAGATTAACAAAGGGTCCCTCCCTTTGTCCCGTCCCTCCTTCTCTTTCCTGAGAGGCATCCCCATCCCCATCCACATCCCTTGGGAAGGGTCCCTGAGGTCACCATGGACCGAGGACATGCCAGCAGGCCATTTCATCCAACCCACTGGAGGGGACACTGGAGGTGGGATGCCGAGGCCCACAGACTGCAGACACCTAAGAGAGAACGCCTCAGAAATGGAGCCTGCATCCTGACCAGATGTACTTTGACTCTGATGACAGCCCTAGGACTGGTAGATATAGAATTGCTTGATTGTTTGTATTGTTGCTTTTCTGTCATCACTCTGTAAATCTGCCTATTATCAACTGGCAGGTGTTGTGGTCAGTGTGAGGGTTGTGCCTGCCTGGAACAAAAGTATAGGGGCTAGGTTCCTAAAATCCAGTGTAGCACATAGGATGAATATTTGAAAGCAATGATGACATACGTCACTGAACATTGGACACAACTATGTTGGATTTAATGTGCTGCTGACCATTGAAGTCAACACTGGGTGAGGCATATGGGGTGGCTGAAATGTGTCTGTCTCGGACATTTCCATGGCTGTTTGCTTTTGTGTCTTGAAGATATAGAATGTAATTCCCAGTGTCCCTTTGTTACAGTTGGCAGTTCAGGTGACAAAATATAGTTCCACTTTTCCCTCCTTTCCATATTTCATGACACAAAAAGCCCATGGATACCTTCTCCCTTTAGTTGGTCTTTGCAAAAGTGACGTGATAGAATAGTTTTGGCTGCGAAAGGACAATGTATTCTTTATTACAGAGAAAAACACAGTTCGAAAACTAGGGAAAACTCTGATTCATCAGCATGACTCATACATGGTATATAGCCTGCAATCCCTTCAGACGAGCTGTAAGCCCAGCAGCAAGTAGGTGCTTGTAGAGAGAGCACATTTTTCTATGTAAATGATACTTTTGAGGGCCCCGTCTTTGAAGCTGGTTACAAACCTCTCAAAAACAGGCCCTCAAATGCAGGAAAAAATGTCTATTAGCATTGGATAAAGATTTCCTCCCCCCCCACCCCACCCCAAGAAAGGCTCGAAGCCACAACTGAGATAATATTGTCATAGCAGACGACAACTTTAATTTCTAAGAAACCTTTTCAGCCCTCTGGGTGGACCTGTTACAATGGGCACTATCTGCTTATGACTAGCAAAGCTGAACTTTTTAGGAAATGGTTATAAGCGTGCCTCACACTTGGAGAGATTTTTACCACGGTGTTGTCAGAACATCCTACGAACCCTATTACAATTATAACAATTCACTGGGAAAATGTGCACTTATTTGAAAGTATGAATTTAATTGACTCTACGAGGTTTACAGGTGCTAAAGCAGCACACAGAGTGAGGGACTGATTCCTCACTGTGTTACTTCAGCTGCACATACAGCTGATGTTGATAGATATGTGTAAACTTGGGATAACCATGGGGAATTGGACTTACATTGCTGTATTAATCCCCTTTCCTAACAGATAGGTGACCAAATCAATTAGGGATTTTTCAGATTTAATGTGGGTGTTTTCTTTGTTGGGGTGGTTGTGGTGCAGATGGACAGTGTAACAATCTGCCTGGATCTTGGAGGATGGAATTCAGGTGGTAGATGGGTTGTGGTCAGAGGCAGCACCAGGAAATCAATCTGTGTGAGGATGGCTGGGATGCTACTTGAAGTCACAGCATCTCTGGGTGCTTGTACGTATGATGGTGGTTTAATCCCCAAGGTTTTATTCTATGCCCCCTAGATTGAAAAGGTGGGGCATAGAATAAAACTCTAAGGACTAAACCATTTAAATTTTTCTGTCATGTTATGGCAAGGGGCTTGATCCTTTTTTTGTTGTAGTTGTTGGATCTGGAGCCTGCTCGCAGCTGGGAGGTGAGCTGCCAGTGGGCTGAGCAGCTCCTGAGCTGCAGGGGAGCCTGGTTCCTCCTTCTGCAGCAGTGGCATCCCCCCAGGGCTGGCCAGGTGGGCTGTAAGTGGGCCACATGTTGCCCCAGCTCTCAGGGGCATGATCCAGCTTCCACACAAGCCTGCCCGGGCTCCCAGCGCCTCACACGCCACCCCAACTGCCTTCTGCCATCAACAGTGCTCCTGAGTCAAACCAGCCCCTTTCCAGCTGCAGCAAGCTTCTAGAAGCACAAGTGGTGAAAGGCCTGATCGTACTTTTGGCAGAGCCTGCCCACCCCCCTGCTGCTGGAAGGTGAGCTGCTGGTGGGCTGCAGAGTCCCTGAGATGTGGGCAGGGGGAATGGTCCTTCCCTCACAGTGGTGGCAGCCCCCAAAGCTACATGGGCAGTCTGCGAGCTGTCCAGGTGCTGCCCCAGCTCAGAGGTAGCACCTGACCCAATCTAACTGCTCCCCAAGTCCACCCAAGGAGCAGTGCATGGTGGACATGCAGTGTGCAGGCTCAGGGAACAGTTGGATTGAGCCGGGTACTACCTCCGAGCTGAGGCAGCACCCATCCTGCTAGCAGCCCATCCAGGCAGCCTCAGGGGTGTCACTACCATGGAGGGAAGGACTGGGGTCCCCTGCAGATCAGGGGCCACTCAACCCACTGGCAGCTCACCTCCCGGCTGTGGGAGAGGTGGGCAGGCTCTGCTAAAAGGAAAAAAAAACAAACACAAAAAAACAAGGATTGGGCCCCTGATCCTTTTTTTCCACAGGAGCCCGTCTCTCCTGTGGTCAGGGGGTCAGCTGACGGCTGCATCGTTGCAATTTGCAACATTGCAAGCTAAACTACATCCAGATATAATTTAGTTTACAATGATGGAAAGTCATTTAAAACCCACAAAAGTCTTGCACGTGTACACTGTGACACCATGAAGCCACACAAAGTGACAGTTTCATCATGCGTACAAGCACCATCTATAAACAGTCTTCTAATAGTGAGCCAATATCATTTTACAAGCTGGGTGTCTTTTCATGTTAGTTTGCAGCATGCAGTAGGCAAAACAAACAGTATACCTGCACATGGCTCACTTCCAGGGTATAAGTCTGATTGTGCAAGGTGCTAAATGCTTTCTGCCACATGCTACATGTTTTCCACACCCGTTGACTGGTGCTCAAAAGCCATGCCCAAAGAGGGTACAAACAATGCCTCCAGTCCTACTGTAGATTGTTTATATGGATCTGACTGGAGGACCTTCCAGTTTTCCACCTTTATATGCATCAAAATGATCATCTACACCCATCACTTCCATTTCAGCGTTTGAATGGTTATTGCTCTGATTGAATTTAAAATATGTGTTGCTGAATTCCTATCAGTAATGAAAAACAGTGATTGTTTCTCCAGGTCCCACATGGTTTGAAATGGAAACAAGATTACTCAATGGTATTATTTACATTAAGCATTTTCACAGATATCACAGTGGGTGATGAAATGTTGATTAGTACAATGATAGAAGCATGTGATGTACTCAGCTTATAGAACATACTGTGCACTTCTGCTCTCTCCCTATGAGACGCAAAACTCCTTATATTTATTGGTGTGCTTAACTTCCCTCATGATGCAGTGATTGGCAAGTCTAACGGAAAACTTGCCAGCTAATCAAAAAGCTGTTTATCTCTCTTCCTATATAAAAGCAGAATAGAAAGAGTTGTCCATGGCTCTGATTTAGAAAGCAACCATACAGACCACACCTAAGGCTCAAGATAAAAATATTGTGAAGGGGTTTTTAACTAGAGGTAGTAGGGAATTTTTTCAATGAATAATTTTTTCAGCAGAAAAAGCCAGTTAATGGAAACCAAAACTGGTTAAAAGTAAGAGCTGGTTTTGACAACATGTTCTGCTTTGAAAACAAAATTGGGAAAAAGTTTGTGTGGAACACAAAGCAGCTACCCCAAACCAGAGGATGCTGGTGTCATAGTTCTTTGCTCCTTGCAAAGTCAGCTGTGGGCCCTAAAAACTCTTTGAGGCCTTTGTTTTATGGAAATATTCCTGGATGTGAAAGTTTCAATTTTTTTTCCTGGATAGAACTCCATTATTCAGCATTTGTTTGCCATCACTAAACAAAAAAGTAAAATGCAGAATCATCCCTCAGTGATTTATGATACTGCTTGACTTGGCTTCACACAGTAGAAGGTATGCTTTATTTGTGGGGAAAAGTTGCATCAAACATTTTAACAGCAAACATTGGAACAGGAAACTTTTGGAAGGCTAGAGTGGAGAAGTATCAGTTACACTGCTTAAAATGGGTACAGAAGTATCCACCAAGTATCTCTGTATGTGCGAGCAAATTCCAGGTTCATGTTTGTGCAGACTCTACCTACACAATTGCATGGGGAACCATTATATATATATTGTCTACAAGGTGACAGGTGTGTTTTTTTCCCCTCAATGACCAATTAAATATTTTTATTCATGATTCCTGCCATAATATACAGGTTTTCATGAGCTATTAACTTTGTGTGTACCCAGATTGCACAATTAACCAGAACTGATCTCTTACACCTTTATTGCATTACTTCTAGAGAGCAAAGAAAAATGGATTGCTAGCGTAGGATAAGGGAATGGGTGAGGAGTTCAGCTATGTGGGGAATTTTGCCGTTGATAGTATGGACAGGATTTCACTCAGTCTATCT
>NW_017728998.1:11109832-11114453 GCF_001723915.1 Gavialis gangeticus | reverse complement strand
CTTTTCCTGACACTGGAGATCCCTCAATGACCAATTAAATATTTTTATTCATGATTCCTGCCATAATATACAGGTTTTCATGAGCTATTAACTTTGTGTGTACCCAGATTGCACAATTAACCAGAACTGATCTCTTACACCTTTATTGCATTACTTCTAGAGAGCAAAGAAAAATGGATTGCTAGCGTAGGATAAGGGAATGGGTGAGGAGTTCAGCTATGTGGGGAATTTTGCCGTTGATAGTATGGACAGGATTTCACTCAGTCTATCTCCTGCTGCTGCTGGCAGGTACTTTGAATACTCTTTGGAATGACTAATGTGTGAATTGAGGTGCCATATTTTTGGAGCCACAAATCTGAGACTAATCTAGATGCTCTGAATGCACAGAGCCTGCTCTGTTCCAGGGGGCTTTGCAATGGGGCATGATGAGCACAGGAGTCTATTTATTATCATTCTGCTGCTGCGGTTGCTGCGTCTGACAGCATGGGGTGCACATACAGAGCAGTGATATCTGGAGAGTGTTATAACCAGGCTTTGTCAACAGGAGGGTTCAACGCTGTCCGTGGCCTTCATTTTGCCTTTCAACAGGATAATTCAGTAACTAGCAAGTCTAGTTTCTATGTGAGATATGTGCAGTGCTTACAGATCTGTCTATAGATAGATAGAGAATGAGGGAGCAAGAGCAAGCGAGAGAGCGAGAGCATATATCAGAGTATGTTTTTTTCCCAGGGTTGTTTGCTATTGGTTTCTTACGTCTCATGTATTCCGATGTATGCAGACCATTAGAACAGAACCTTCTTGGGATGGAAAGATCAGCACTTTTCATTTTTCCATCTCTGCTCTTCCATTGCAGAAGAGTAAATGCTGCATATGTTTGTGTTCTTAATTATTCTCACAGGCTTTTGCAATTGCATTGCTAGAATTGTTGGTCCAACCAGAAGAGAGTACTTGTTCCCTGGCCACGGGCTAAGCTGTGTCACAAGAGGCAGGCCTACAATGCATTACAGTATGCACTGCATTACACTGTGCACTACAGTGCAAACATGTGTTGCCCATTTCTTTCCTTTCTGTTCATGCCAAATACCCTGCCAAAAGTCATGTAGAGGTGGTTAGAGCAGCAGTCAGAGTACCTGTGTCACTGGACCTGGCATGCTGGAGACCCACAGTCTGATTTCAGTGCTGTGAATGTCCTGGGAGTGGGCCAAACACTGCCTATGTGACATTTTTTCATACACTTGAAGAATGAGTACGTGTGCAGAATGTGTTTTCCCATCAGCAGTCTCTAACATGGTCCAATGCAGTGCAAACCTGCCTGAAGTCATAGCCCAAGGGAAGGGGTGGCAGGTATTGATCCTGGCCCAGGAAAGCACATCCACAGTTCCTTCCCTCCTCTCACCTTAGTCCACTGGAGCAGTGATTTGCCCTTTGCCTCTTCTAGCACCAAACCACTACAGGCCCCTATGACTGTGGTGACATAGTTGTCCTGGTGGGTGCATTAGCTTGGTTCTATTTTTCCTGTAGCTTGGATGTGTACAGCAATGAGCATATAGCACTGATACACTCCTGAGCACCCATACTCAACAGCTTAGTAGCTCACACAGGGTTCTTATAAGACAGGTCTGCAGTACAAATCGTGATCTATCCCAGTATGTGTGTTTGTGTATATGGATTCTCATTTGAGTTCACGGAGGTTATACACATAAATCTCTGCACAGTGAGAGGAGAAAATACACAACAGGGAAGTGCATCAGAATTTCATATGAAAACAATGAACATTTAGACTAAAATGCAAATAGCAGAACTGCATAATTTGTGGTTAGAAAGGCCAAGTGCTAGTCATTATTCAATTTCTTCCATGTCTTTCATCTAGACTTATGTATGAAAGCCAGAAGCAAACAACATTTTTACAGGGAGAAGAGTCTATTTTTATCATTAGGTTATATACCAAGGAAAGGGAGAGCGAGTGAATAATCAGATTTACCTCTCTAGATTGAAAGCAATAAATTACCATACAGCCAAGTCAATCATTAATCCAGTTATAATGTATAACTTCATAGCAAACACAAGCCACACACATTGAGAGTGAATTGTTTACAATAAAAAAGTTACATATTAAAACATACTTATAATCATAATCTTCTGCAAACACCCTCTTCAAGAGGAAAAACACAAGTTTTGGGCTTTGTAATAATGTGGGTTGATTCTGTATAATGGAAAGTGCCACATGTAACAAGGCCAATGTATAATCACATATTATGGGGGAGGTATTCTTGCAGGGAAAAAACAGCTACCCACAAAAGAAAGCGTTCAACAGAACTTGTTCTCTCCCTCTCCCTCTCTCTGTGTCAAAGGAATTCATTGTCATCTTTCAAAACACACATGCAAAAAAAAAAGTTTCATTGAAAACAAAACGTATGATTTAATCTGACCTGACCAGCGATTCATTTTATCCCCATGAAGGTTAGCCTGGTGACATCACACTGCCTCACGCCATTGGACCACAGGCATTAATTGTAAGCTCTAGAAAAGACTTGGCATTCAACTGCAGAATGGGAAAGTCCACACATGTCAGATGACTGATCTGGGAGAGCTGACAAACAGTTTTGTATGCCCTCTTGCTCTTTGAGATCCAGAGCCCAGCTCTGGCTTTACATCGGACAAATATGCTGCCTCTAGAAACATGTCAAAGTGGCAAGAAACCAAAACTTGGCACTTGCATTGAGCTCATTTCTTGAAGGTCTGGTAGTGCTTCACAGTGGAAGGCAAGTCTCATCCTATTGCCCATGGTCTTTGAGGGGTAGAAAGTGACTCTGCTACATGAAGCGCCATCTCAAAATTGCACAGAAAGTTTCTGCCAAAACCCAGAGGCCCTGATTCTCTCTTACACTTGTACCATGAAAAGATATTTCCCTCATTTCTTGCCTGTGCCACTGGTTAAAAGAGAAAGGAAAACTGAAATGAAGAAATGATGAAGCCCCTTCTGAATGATGCAGCTGTTTTCTTAGCAGCATATAACACAATTTAGTCGATAAGGTGCAACTCTACCTTGCATAAAATATGGCTAGTGAGAGATGGAAAACATGTTCAGATTTGGATACTGGAAAAACAAATGTCAGGGTACCTCTGCACAATTCGAGCTTCATCACACACAAGCAATAAATCATACAATGTGAACACCGGTTTTATGATCTACATAAATTCAGTGGTACTCATAACAGTTTCTGTACCGCTTCTTGAGTACCATGATGATGGACCTATATGGAGTATAACAGATAGGAAGAGAGCTGGGTATGAACATCCAAATACATAAATTATAATGAGTCGTCTTCTTTCGCATGACATTTTAGGATTACAAAATTCACACATTAATACCTCATTTGATAACCATTCAACTGCTTCAGGGGTAGCTGCATGCATAGATTCTAGACCACCATTAAATGATCTAACTGGGCAATCGTTCACAAAGTGTTGTACCATCTGAAAAATCACACTACAATTGCAACATTATAATGAGTTAAAAGCAGGGAGATTTACCACACATCATTTGTTCCATAGCAACTGGTTTGTTCAGTGTTTCACCCAGTGCAAAAGCTCCTGTCATGTATTATTTAGGGCTAAATTACCCTGGATTAGCTTTTACTTACTGCATACTGGGAGTGGGCAAAGAAAACAGCTACTGTGGAATAGCTAATGCCTGGTAAGTCACCACTTCTAATTGGGAATCATTTGTTCTCCTGACTATGCCCATAACTAGACAGGCTCCCACTACACCATGAATGTACTGTGACCAGCAGGCCCCCTCAAGTACTCTGCACTGATCTTGGAGGGCTGCCTTTTGCCATAGAGCAGGTACATCTACCCCTGGGGGGTACACAAGAGAAATTGTGTAATGGCAGATTTAATTTTCATTCTAATACTTGGCATTTAAGTGTTTAAAATATAAAATGTATGATGGTAGGGTTACATGGGCAGCTGGTAAATCTGGAGGGGGAACATGATAAGGAAAAATTTGGGAACCTCTGCCATACAGCAACCAGCCATGTTTGCACATCCCCGCAGGTGGGCTAATTAGTGTGGGAAGCAGGGACCATCCCTTTTACTTAGCACTGCTAATTAGCTTGCCTGAAACACATAAAGGATGCAGATACACTGCTTCTGGGTTGGTAAGCAGATGGGGCCAGCTTGTGCCCAAAGGACAGGCTCTGTGCTGTGCAGTGGGATAGAAGTCTCAACACAAACTCCATCGCAGGTCTGGACAAGACGAGTTGCATGGCACATGGACGTTTCACAGGGAAAACAGAAACCACAACCCAAGCAAACTCTTGCGAGGGTGTAGTAAAACCTCAAAATGTTTGAAAAGAAATTTCTATGATGTGCCCGAGTGACATAACCTGCCTGAGATTTAATGTCCCCACAGTATACGGAGCACATTTCAAGTAGAAGGGGTACAAACAACATGATTCACTTCCTTACAATCAAAACCAGAAAACTGTCTTGCCAAATGCATGACCAGAGGGATAGCCTTGCCCACTATTGAGTCAAAGACATATAGAAGATGAAGATATGCTGGTTTATTATTGCAAGAGTGAGTGAGGATTTAGTTAGGGAGCTTCTGGAGGGG
>NW_017728998.1:11099843-11109764 GCF_001723915.1 Gavialis gangeticus | reverse complement strand
AGGGGGTTGGACTTGAAGATCTACAAGGTCCCTTCCGACCCGACTTCTATGATAAGATAAACCTGGTTGAATGTAGTATCAGACATTACTGATTTGGGTCAAACCAATTTATGAAACTTCTGTCCCAGACCCCTTCCTGGTTCAAGTTAAATCACAGTCCTGCAGCATCCCAGCATGCTTTGCAGTCCCAGGGTGGGCTGTGCTGCCTGCTCCAGCAGAGGAGGGCTGTGGGGGAGGGCAACAAACTCCGCCCTACCTCCCCAGCAAATACCAGCTGAGGTCTGGGGCCAGGGAAGCAGTTTAAACACCCCTTCCTCCCCTCAAACATACTGCTGGCTGTGACTGTAGACTACAAATCCCAGAGGCACCTGGAAGCAGGAAGAAGTGATAAGCAACCCTGCAGAGTCCTGCTTCTGTGAGTCTGGACTGCAAATCCCAGAGACCTCACGGGCAGCAGGAAGAGGAAGCAAACACACAGCTCATGCTGGCTGTGTCAGAGAGCTGTGCTCTAGTACCCTCTGGCTTCTGGCTTGAGCCACTGCAGGCATACGGTTACATTTTCTGAATCAAAAGTAAATGTGTGTCTAGTTGTTTTGCAGTTGAATCTCTGCAGCTTAGACTAACCTGCAAAGACTGAATCAATTCAGCCTTGGGCTTTTTGACTGTGTGCATTTAGCCCAAACAGCCAGGTTGGAGTTGCCCTCCTTTTGCAGCCAGTAGACAGCATTGTACATATGTAGTTAGCATACAAACAACATGTCTTTATTACTTCTGTGCAACATTGAATTTTTTCTACCCCATGGTAATTGCTTTTTGACATGGGTGCTCCAGTTCAATTGTGAAGACACTGAGGCTAAGTACAGATAGCCAAAAAAGCCTGAGGCTAAATTGATTAAGTCTTTGCAGCTTAGTCTAAGCTGCAGAGATTAAACTGAAACAGAAGTGAACAGAAATTTGCCTTTATTTCAGGAAATGCAGCCTCATGCTTGCAGTGGCTCAAGCCGGAAG
Source organism: Gavialis gangeticus (assembly GCF_001723915.1). Taxonomy (NCBI): domain Eukaryota; kingdom Metazoa; phylum Chordata; order Crocodylia; family Gavialidae; genus Gavialis; species Gavialis gangeticus. The sequence continues at coordinate 11,108,756 of NW_017728998.1, read as the reverse complement.
CCAGAGGGTGCTAGAGCATGGCTCTGTGGCATATAGCCAGCATGGGTTGTGGGTTTGCTTCCTCTTCCTGATGCCACCAAGGTCTCTGGGGATCTACAGTCCAAAATTACTACAGCAGGACTCTGCAGAGTCTCTCATCACTTCTTTTTCCTGCTTCCAGGTACTTCTGGGATTTGTAGTCCACAGTTGCAGCCAGCAGTAAATGTGCATGGGGGAAGAGGTATTTAACCCCACCCCCAGGGTTTGCCTGGTAGGGGGCCAGTCCCCTCCTCATAGATTGGGCTGCATCCCCAGCTGGGTTTGCTCCCCCCACCCCTTTGTCAGCCAGCCCTCACTGCTCCAGCTAGGGAGCAGAGGTTGTGGGGCCAGCCCTGCTCTCTGTAGCAGACAGCACAGCCCAGCCCAGCCCAGGGCTGCAAAGCATGTTGGGATGCTGCAGGACGGTGATTTAACTTGAACCAGGAAGGGGCCTGGGACAGAAGTTTCATAAACCAGTTTGACCCAGATCAGTTAAGTCCAATACTACATTCAGCCAGGTTTATCTTAAACCAGTTTTAGTCATTTCAAACTGTTTTACGTGCCCTGAGCTTCTGTTCTGTTACAGGTTTAAACCAGTTTTTGATTACTTAAACTGGTTTATGTATAACTTCTGTCCCTAGCCTGGAGGAGGCTGGAAGGGGAAATATTGAGGAGTGGATCATAGGTACTGATCAGTTGGTTAAAACATCTCAACAAAAAATACTATTTTGCCAGAACTACAATATTTTGGGAAACAGTGATTTCAATGGGAAAGTTTCTCAAGCAAAGCAGAGACTTTTAGCTCCCATATTCCAGATCAGTGCCCCATCTTCCAGGCTACTGGCTATGCTGGATAGATCGGTCTCTCTCACTCTCATCCTTCAGAAAAAAAAAGCTTTTTGCAGGTTCTTAGTTTTGTCGTGCACTGCAATAACAACAACATGAAAATTTTCATGAAGTAGAAATGTTTTCTGGCCAGCCCTCATCCGCTTACATAGGCAAGGAAAATAATTGCCTCTCAAACCCGGTGATAATATTATGCTTGCAAGATCTTGTTTATTGCCATCGGTTGAGAAGGGATGTGAGTCAATCTTCTATCTCAGTTTCACTTCAATCACTTATTCCTTTGGTTTAGTGAAACCTAAGTAGCTGTTAGAGCTTGCAGTCCTCAGGGTGCCTGTGTTTTGTAGCGGATAACTTAATTTCCAAAACAAATAATTGCAGCTAAGATTCTAAGTGTCACCCTTCCTAGGGGGGTCTTATGCATATGCAAAACTAAAAATTGTGATGATCAGTCTCCATGAAAGCTGGCTACAAAAGTCTTAAAAGGACTTACATAGTGTTCCCTCTTTTTATAGCTAGGACAAGTCATCTCCAAACTGCTGTCGTCTTCTCTGATCTACCATAGAAGGCCAAATCTTGTTGTGGCGTTTTAGAGATCAAATCTGTATGAACAGCTCAAATTGATTTTGGATTTGAGATTCTCTCTTTCAGGGCCTGCAAAGGTATCTGTGTATTTGTAAGGATTTGACCTTCAACGTTTTCAGGATTTGACCCTTTCCCCTTAGTTTCAACACTGACCTACTTATACTGAGCCTGTGTGCATAACAGGGCCGACTTTTTCACTTGCAACGTGGGATATGTAACAGGGTTTATTCCCAAGCCATTTCAAATAGAAGGTATTGCTTTGTAGTGATACCACCAAAGCTGAGTTTGGAGAATATACTTGTTTAACGTCTGTGGTATGCATATTTTATATATATATATATGTGTGCACCTGTTCAAGAGAGAATGCAATGCAGGGCCATTTATAACAATAATGACAAATGACACAGCTTGAGTGGGAATTTGGGTCTGGTACATGTTACAGCATGCAATAGACTGATTGCTTCTTATATTGAAAGACTAGGACTCATTTGCAGAAGGCTCACACCAAGGCAGTCTTTGCTATTTCACCAGCACTGCTCCATTTTGATTTGGAGGTATCTAAAACCATTTCTCTGGTCACTGTAGGCTTGCCCTCTCTGCTGTGACACACACTTGTCTGATCCTCTCCTTTTATCATAGCTGGTCTTTCTTCTTTAATATAGACTATAACCAACTTGGGGCAAAGGACCATGTCTTTTCATTTCCCTGTATGGCATGAAAAACTCCTATAGCATTAGATAAATCACAAAAAATAACCAAGATAAAGAATGACAATATAGAAAAGCCAGCAGTTCTGCACTATGACTTTTAGGCAACCCTTTTCATTCAAGATAGATATTTATAGAGACGTTTGGTGACCCCTTGCCCCAATAAGTGTTTCTGATGGGCTAAGCATGTCCTTGTAGCCTGTTCATCCACTTGGCACGATGATGCATCTGTTTTTCCACGCACAATCAGAACCAGTCTACTTGCAGACAAAAACCATATCATTCAAAGGAAGATATTTAACTCCTTCTTATGTCTGGTGTCTATTGTATAAAAACACGTGGATTCAAAACGTAAGTAGGAGATGATGTTGGTCACTTTTGTCAATCAGCTGCATTTTCATAGATTTCATAGCCATTAGGGCTGGAAGGGACCTTGGATGATCATCGAGTCCAGCCCCCCCACCCAAAGGGCAGGAAGTCAGCTGGGGTCATAGGATCCCAGCAAGATAAGCATCCAATTTACTCTTGAAGGTGTTCAATGTAGGTGCCTGAACCACCTCCGATGGCAGGCTGTTCCAGACCTTGGGGGCTCAGACAGTAAAGAAATTCTTCCTTATGTCCAGCCTGAAACGGTCTCGCAGTAGTTTATGACCGTTCAACCTCGTCATCCCTTGGGGCGCTCTGGTGAACAAATGTTCCCCCAGATCCTGGTGGTCACCCCTGATAAACTTATAGGTGGCCACCAGATCACCCCTGAGCCTGCACTTTTCCAGGCTAAAGAGCCCCATGGCTCTCAGCCTGTCGTCGTAAGGTCTGTTTTCCTGACCTCTGATCATGCGTGTGGCTCTTCTGTGCACTCTCTCAGGCTTCTCCACATCCTTTCTGAATTGTGGAGCCCAAAAACTGGATGCAGTACTCCAGCTGCGGCCTCACCAAGGCCGAGTACAAGGGGAGAATGACATCCCGGGATTTGCTTAAGAACTTTAGACCACTAATATTGTGTGGAAAGAATTCATTATCCTATTTCTAATTTCCTTAATGCCATGCACCTCCCACCCTTCCATGAATAGTGTAAAAGGAACACTTAAAAAAGAACTGAATAAAACAATCAATACAAAGAGTCAGCTTTAATGTGGAAGTTCTCGGCAGGACATATTAAATAACACTGATTTGTCTAAAAACTATGCTTATAAAATCAGGCTGCTTCATTCTGAGCCATTTGTATTTTTAATTTCTTAAATCCTCTAGTCTGGACCTAAACACACTTCCCCTCTCTTCCTTCCCACCCCTTTTCCTTTTCAAATATGAAGGTTTCTTAGTTGGACTTGCTTTTAGTCCTGAGTGAGGGACACTGCAAACCAGGGTCTGAACTGTTACTTGGAAAGAGAAGCAGGCCCCTGGGTTCCCTTTTGCAGCAGGGTGAGAGAGTAAGTTGTATCCATCAGTCCTGTACCTGGCACTTCTCTGTCAACCCAGATCTGTGGATGGGAATCCAAGTCAGTCGAAACTCTGACCACTCCCGACCCATGTGCATGAGACTATCAGCTCACAGAACATGCTCTTTTCAGTGATTTGTAACCAATGATACCATTTCCCCTATTGTATTGTGGCCCAAACTCCGTTTCGTTGATGCCTGCAAGAAAAACCTTTGTGAGTTGTGCATTGATGGCCAATGCTGGGAATCAATCACTTCGCACTGCTGTGAGTAGAAAGCTGCCATGAAGCAGGGCTTACATCACTTCAAGATGGAAAGGGTCAACGAAGAGCTAGAGAAGAGGCATCTGAGGCAGGCAAGACAAAATGGTATTGGGCATGCCAGTGCAAACTCAACTGAGTTTGTACGTGCATCTTGTCGGAGGGTCTACCTCTCGCACATTGGACTCAGCCACTCAAAAAGCTGTGGTGGCACCCGGTATCCCACCAAAGGTGCAGCCCTGGTCTCCTAAGATGGATGGCTGCCAAGGATTGTGGCAGCAATGTACTTCTTTGCATGGATGCATGAGGCACACCACAGTCCAGCTTTAGGTTTTCCTGCAGACTGCACCAGTATCTGACTTTGGGCCTTTATGCCCCTACTACCTACCTCTACTGTCCCTAATCAGAGCCAAGGACAGGAGAGACGTATAGTAGGCGGACCCCATCTAGGAATCAGTTTGCCTGGTACTTGTTTCTCCTTCTGTATTTGATAGGCAACTGCAACACTGTAACAGATAGATAGGGAAAGGCAGCTTATAGGGCTTGGGCTTTTTAATGGTGGCCCTCAGAACTGAACCTAAATAACAGCATAATCATACCCTATGATTGCTTTTGCCAAATATGAATGCTTCTCATTCACCACAAAGCTTTCCCAGCAGAGATAGCCTGGGCAACATCTTATTTCTTCATTGCCAGCCAGTACTGCTGAGAAAGGCTAGAATGGAGCGTGCCAGAATCTGGAATTAGATACAAATTAATTACATGTAATTACTCAAGCCTGGATCATCAAATATCTGCTCAGGATTTTACACTTATTGTTGAGGTAATGATGTACAATTTGCAAGTACAATTATTGTAAATTACCCTATTGATAACTTCAGCCGTTCCATTGTATGCAATCACCTTGCCAGCTTCTTTGTGGTTTGCTCAAATAAAGGTTCTTTAACTGCATTGAACACATAGGTAGCACTGAAAATCAACTGCCTTTACCAAGATGTCTCTATTTCTAGGAACTGGTGAATTTGTAAATTATTATACATGATCAAATTAAAATGCTGCTACAACATCCAAGAGGTCAAAGTCATAAACCAGGTTTTTTCTTTGTTTCTTTCACTAAGAGCCTGTTATGATAGATTAATAAACTATCAACCCCTTAGTCTCCAGAACTATTAAGAGGCAGTGGAAACTAAACTACTGCCTCTCCATTTATTTCACCTTCTTAATATTTCTTATTTTTTAATTTGCAATTTGCATCTTGCTTTGCAAATCTCTATTATCTACCCATTAAATCTAGACTTGCCTACTGTACCACACAGAGGTGCTCTGAGGATTAATCAGCTAATGTTTTTAAAGGACTTAAAAATATAGATTGCTTTATATCTGCTGAAGAGTCTCTCTCAGATTTTCTCTAGTGCATGGATTAGTACATATATTAAAATAGAGATTGGAGGGGAAAAAGTGCCAAACAATGTACATAAAATGTGCAGGCAACATCAGATCTAGTTTGTATAGCCAATTGCCCTCGATTACTGCTCACACATTTTTGTGAGACTAATTTCTTAAACATACTGGCTGCATCTACATGAGATGCTGACAGCAAAGTTGTTACTGCACAGTCATTTAATACTTGCATACCCAAGTACTAAATGACTGCGCAGTAACCTGCATTACTATGCAGTAGCACCCCTACATTGCTTCATGGTGATGCTGATTGTGCAGTAGCTCATTACTACTGCACAGTAGCGTCACATCATGGTTCGTGCCCTGCAGCGCTACTGCACAGTAGTAACAAGCTACTAAGCAGTAAGTGTCTCATGTAGATGCAGTTGCTGTTTCCTACAAGGGAAATTTTAATTAGATATTAGGAAAAACACTCTCATGAGAAGGGTAATAAAGAACTGGAACAGGTTACCCAAAGGTGGTGGAAGCTCTGTCTTTGGAGGTTTGTAAGACCCAGCTAGACAAATCTTTGCTGGGATGATCTAGTTGGGGATGGTCCTGTTTTGAGCAGGGGTTGGACTAGCTGTGACCTCCTGAGGTTCCTGCCAACCCTCATTTTCTATGATTCACTGATTATAAGTTAGCCTATTGCTCAGCCCATAAATGCCAGAAAAGGACAAGCATAGCTCCATTGGAAGGGGAACATGGGGCAGCATGAAGAGGGGATGAGAAGGAAAATAGATGGGGACAGAAAACTAGAGGAAAAGAGGCTAAAAGAATCCAAACCCTTCTCATTTGAGCTCCTTTTGCTGAACCTTGTTTCTCCTCTCCCAGTTATCTCCTCTTAAGTCCTTCCCTTCTACCATGAGCTCTTTCACCTGCATGTTCCCTCCCTATCTCCTTTCACCCCTTTCTTTTCCATTTGTCCTGTGTAGGTTTGTTGTCTTTCTCCCACATAAAAGCCCCACTCACCCCTCCAACGCCAGCAGAATTGGGTGGTTCTTCAGAGTTTCATTGCTCATCTGTTCATTTCTCTGAAGCTGTGTGAGACTGTTTTCAAGGCTAATAATATAAAGCTACAGTGTGCCAAGGCCTAATTCAAACCAATCTTAGCATTATGACAATCGTTTAGAAGAGTCTTAATAGTCCATTTTCCTAGTTGTCATTGTCTACATTGAGTACATCTATGTGTGTGTGTGTGTGTGTGTGTGTGTGTGTGTGTGTGTGTGTGTGTGTACATAATGTCTCTGTGTATATATACATACCCTGTGCTTTCAGAGGTGTGCTCATCATTTATTTAAGAAGTTTATAACCTGACACTAAAAAAAATGATACTGACAGGCTCCAGCATGCCATAGTTGTTGAAATGTCACCTTTCAGATGCAGATATTGATTTACAGTTTGAGACCAAGTACACTGTATTCTGTACTAACAAACCAGGAAAAATTGTACTCAACATTCCTCAGTGAAGGAGAAGGCTAAGTCATGTTTGGTGTCATTTATCAGAAGACACGGTTTTGTTGGGTTTTTTTGTTTGTTTTTTTAAGCTTAATGGTTCTCCGTTGACTGATACACTTTTTGCCAAGCGTGACAAAAGACAGAAAGGAAAAGGAGGAAACAGGGAAGTTGCCAGTTTTGGGAGAACACTATATTTCCTAACTGTACAAGTCAAGATCTCAACATTTTCCCCCTGATTTGCCTATGGAACTGAATCTTTGGTTCTGCTCGGCCAAATCACACGGACTGCCTGACAGCTGCTATTGTAGAGCTCTCATAACACTGGAAGATCTTAAATTTTAGGGCAAGGGCAGGCAATTATTTTGGGTGGAGGGCTGCTGAAGGAGGTTTGGTGAGCTTTCGAGGGCTGTCACGCCTTGACAGGTGCCCTGCCCTGGTCACCATCTTGGGATTAGAAGTCCTGCCCCTCAACCCTGACCTTTGTCACTGGAAGTCCCCCCCTTTGCCTCCCAGAAATACTCCTTTTGGGAGGGGGTGCCGTCTTAAAAATATTTTTTGTAATAAAATTAAAATACTAGGTGTTTGACTTTTATTGTACAATTTATTTTTTTTCCAGTGCTGCCATGATTTGTGTTTGTGTTCTGTATATAAAGGTGATTGTATAGTGACTCAAATATAAATTCTTAGTCTTGTATATAGTGTGGGGGTGTGGTTGGGGGTATATGTGTGTGTATGGTGGGGTGTGGGGGGGTGTGTATGCTGGGGTGTGGGGTTTTGGTTGTATACAGAGGTTGTGGGGGCAGGGAGTGGGTGTGTGACATTTGTGGGATGTGAGGACTCCCCCTCACTCCCCCCATGATGCAGTAGCAGCAACAGACAGGGGCGCTCATGCCCGGTGTAGGCATTGGTGCCCGGTGGTGCATGGCTACAGCCAGCAATGCACATTGTAGTGAGGCTCACCTCTATCATCAGCATGTGCAGTCCCCATACTCACGTGCCACTAGATTTGAGCTCCACATGCTGAAGCCGGCTACCTTCCCTGCCCCCCTGCTGCACAGGTCCTGGGACTCCACAGGGAAGCTGGGGCTCCCCTCTACTGCTGGAATCATGCGTGTGCATGGTGTGTGCATGGTGGGGAGTGGCAGCGATAAAGGTGATTCTTGCCGCAATGTTCAGCACTGGTCAGAGCCATACACCGCTGGGCACCAGCTCCTGCACTGGACATAGGCACCCTGAGCACCCCTGCCTGCTGTTGCTGCTCCTTCCTGTGGGTCTGTGTGCAATGTGGGGAAAGTGTGTGTGTGTGGGGGGGTCCCCACACCCCCTCACCCTCCCTATGCCCACACCCTGCCCACCTGAGCTCCGTGCTGCTGCTCCCCTGGGCACAGGCTCCGCACTGCTGTCAGCCCCAGCCGCATGCTCCATGCTCCTGTGCAGCTGCAGCTCTGTCCCCATCCCTGCCACCTCCCTACTTGCTCTCTGGAGTGAGCACAACACCAGGAATGCTGAGCAGGTCCCCTGATGACTGCAGCAGCGGCAGCAGCAGCCTCACCTGGAAGCTGTGTGCTGGCTGGGGTGGGCCCTTCTGCCCATGAGGATGGGAGCGAGGCACAATAGGGTATGCTGGGGAGGGGGTGTATACACGGGTGCCTCACTCCCACCCTCATGGGTGGAAGGGCTGGGCGGGGTACAATTAGTTGGCAGGTGCTGCGGGCCATATGAAAGTACCTGGTGGGCCAGATCTCGCTTGCAGGCTGTATTTTGCCTGCCCCTGTTTTAGGGCCAAAATGAATCACTAAGTTTTCTCATTCGATTTCCACACAGGAAATGGAACTGGCCTCTGTACGTGTGCTCTCAGTAATGGAGAATCGAACCTTCGAGTCTAAAAGCATGACCCTCTACTATCTAAAATAGGCATCACAGTGAGGTGACATGCCAAGGCCCCCCAGCACGTCAATGCAGTGTTGGGGCTAGAACCATGTCACTGGACTCACGGTTGTGTGCTGGAACATGCTGTGGCAAGATGCCAGAAGAGTAAGGGCTGAACTCTGGTCCTGTTGAAGTCTATAACCCAACTCCTGTTGACTCCAAGGGGACTGGATACAGACCTTTCAAAGGACACCTATAGAATGATTACTGTAAACTTGTATTTGGAGGATGGTTGAGA
>NW_017728998.1:11076998-11094843 GCF_001723915.1 Gavialis gangeticus | reverse complement strand
ATGTCTCTCAAACCCTCAACTTGCATCTCCTGATCCTTCCTTCCGCCCCACATTGGTCCCTCCACCCCTGGATTGCCTCCCTGTGATCCAGTCAGCCCAAGAGTCCTGGAGGGAGCCGCTGGAGGGTCGTCCCCCCCCCTTCCTGCTTCTGGGCTCCCTGCAGACCATGTCATCCCCACATGCCTACATCTTGCCTTCACTGGGTACTCCAGCTGAAGAGGAGCAGTGGGGAGGGGGTGGAGAAGTGAGAGAAGGAGAAAGAAAATTAGTTCAATGTAATACAGTGGGACTCCACTTTAAATTGAAGGGAAGGATTGTGACCCAAGATGCAATGCAGAACCGAGTTTAAGGTTCTGCAGGTGTAAGCCAAAGCCAGATCAAAGAGCAGAGGCTGGACAGGAATCAATGTACAAGGCTTCCATGCTGGGGGTTGAATACTAAGTCAGCAACCTATCCTTGTTAAAACGAAGTTATAGAAATATAACCAGTAAACTGTTTGGGTAAATTGCATGATAGATAAGGATGGCAAAACTTTGTTTGTGCACAAGCACCATCTGGTCCGACTACTGCTCAACTGGAAGGGTATGGCAGTGGATGGACTGACCACTCAACACATGGCCTATTTCTTATATTTCTCCCCTAAGTGGCTAAATGACTAAAGAGTAGAGAGGTTAAATGACTAACTGAAGGTTATACAGGAGATCTTTACCTTGTGTCTAAAAATGATGACATTTATTTACCATGCCAGTTTAAGATGAGCTTTTCTCCTCATCTGGGGAATGTGGTTGGTAGTAAATTGAGCCTATTTGTTTTTCCTCGCTGATGCAGGATAAAATACCTACTAAAGACATCCATTGTTTTTCATTGTACCATGCTAAATGTAACCTTTGGATACAGTTACTGGTGCCTAGACTATCAAGTGGAATTCATGGTTCACATAAGTTTCAAAATCAGGCAATCATCTTTTCACATATACATCAGATTAGAGCACCAGAAGGGTCATGGCATCATCTGCTCATATTGCAGTAGACTCAGAGCAAGGCTTGGATGGTATCAAAATCCTGAAGTCTTGCCATAATCATCCCACTGGGATCTTAGCGACTGTTCTCTGGGCCAGAGATCCCCTGTACAAACCACAGCAGTAAGGTTAACATTGCAGTGCTGCATTTAAGAAACTTTACCCTCTTACTGTTTTTGAAGAAGGCTTTAATAGTTTCTGATCCCTGGCCTCTTTCTTCCCCTCAACCTTTTTTCTCCCCCCCATCTACTTTGTAGTGAGTGCTCAATTGCATCAGTGGAAGGATGTGCAATCAAACTTGCAACGAGACAGTAGTCTCTGATTGTCATCAGCTGCAGCTCATTATTCTCTCAAGGATTCCTTGTGCCAATCGATGATAAACAATGTGTAATCACTTGCAATTGATTGCAAATCAGTTTGCATAGACTGGCATGTGGAGTCCTTGACAGAATAACGAGCAATGCCTTTTGCCCACTCCTGAGCCTGTGTAGCCCATATACCATTATTTGACAGCTCTTTCCCTCTATTTGACTAAAATGCTAAGCATATTCTGCAGGATGTGCATAGCGTCTATCAGGACAAGACTGTATTTGCCAGTGCATGTGTTTGGCATGCAACTTTACTACACCAGGCACTAAACGTGGCTAATATGACTGCCTTTCCTGGGTAGGGATACATTTTCCTGGGAGGAAAATGTATCCCTATGTAATCCCTATGTACCACCCATGTAAAGTTATACAGATAAAATATGGGGAAGCATGTATATAATTTGGGCCTACAAAGCTGTGCATCAAGTCTCAGTGCACCTGCAGCCTAAACCTCTACATTCACTGCCACACCAGAGCTCAGACAACACAGTTATTAAATATGTGTTAGTCAAAAGAGCATCCTGGTGAAATAGCATGGGAAATGAGCACATGGCACCAGCTCATTCACTCCAGAACCATGTGGGGATTTTCAGTGTGCTCAGCTATGTTTTGTTACGTAGCATCCTCTTCTCTATACCAATCCTTTCATAGCTACGTCGGCATTTTAACTTTGCATATGTTTGTGGGTGAAATAAATTCATCCCCAGTCCTGTGATTACAATAGCACATCACATACATCTTGATTTCTGGGCCTAGGAGAAGAAAAGTTTGTGCAACTTGCTCATATCACGTGTTACTTAACTGAATTGATAGTGGCTAAGGCTTGACTTTCAACAAGCAGGGTCTTGGCCTGATCTTTCTATTTAAATAAGGAAAGAATAAAATTAGCATCCACTGAATATTTTGAATCCAGATAAGCATCTCTATTGATAGCATGCTTCCTTCTACCCAGCTCTAAAAGAAATCAGTTGGAAACTGCTGCAGCATTTTAATAGTACCTTGGAATCTGAGTCAGAGTAGAGTATGGGCCCCCAACGAGACCTTACTGGAGCTGTACCTCTAATCCCAACTGCGGATTTGGCATTATAAATATATGGACCCTAAGGGCAATATTTTTCACAGTTGGTGTAAGCTGGTGTAGCTCCATTGAACTAAAGGAGTGTTACGCCAATTGGTGGCAACTCAGGATCTAGCCCCAAACACGAGTGAGGTCATGGAAACGACTGCTGAATGAAAAATACAAAGCTAATAATTAAAGAAGCTTGTTGCTTTTGTGAATCTTTCCCCAGGCATTTCATTAATGATCCTCAGAGTGTTAAAGTACAACTGTGTAGCTACAATAGAGCTCAAGATTGCTCTCCTATGAGCAGCAGAAAACAGGTATCATTAAAGAGATAAAACATGTGAGCTGTCAGTAAAAGACTCCTACAGAAATTATTCCAGTGTAATGGGGGGGGGGGGGGAACCCTCATGTATTCATTTCAAGTTCCTTTTTGTCTTTGTTGACCAAAGCTGGCATACCAACTAAGGAAACAGGCAGGCAGTTTCTTTTATAACTCAAGAGCATACCTTTCAGTTTATAAGCAGAAACAGAAGGAGATATTTTCTTAAAAGTACAATCTCATCAGAGATCTGAAATATGCTGAAATCCTACAACTTTTTTGGGGGAGGTGGGGGGCAATTCACATATTTGGAAACTTGGTTTCAATTACTTACTTTAAAAAGAATTTCCCATCAGCGCACCTCCCCAGCCTCAAAACATACTGTAAAACTTTGCTCGGCTTTCAAAATGGTATGAACAGAGTGAAGGTTTGAGCCAAATTGTACTGAAGTCAAAGGTTTTATATGAGGGGAAGCTCTTCAACTGTTATAGCTCCACAATGGACAATGCCAATGTCCCTGTGGTCTTTAATGGACTTTGGATCAGACCCTTAGTCTCATTTCAAAATGAACCTGGCTTGCTGCGTTTAAATGTTCAGCTACGGCCAGAGCTAGTACAGGACAAGGCCTTACTGAACAGAAGAGTTATGGTATTCATCTCTTATCACTTCATAGACAAGCGAATACGTAAGATTCATTGCTACAAATGGGATACCTCATCAGTAATGTGGATTCATAGCTCTTAGCATCAGCTGGGCCTTAACAGCTGGTTTTCATTGCTTTTTGAGGTGCACATACACACAGTATCTCCCTTGTGAGCCAGAGGCCTCCTCTCTCGATTTGTTTTCCAAAAAAGATAACTTTCTGAATGCAGTAACTGCAGCCGGAGCTTGAATTAACTATTACAGACACAGACACATGGTGCACACAACCGCATAAGGCACCGGGCCATTTGAGTTACGGGACTGTAAACCTGCCATCGTTGGCAGGAGAGCAGTTATGAGACGTGCTTGTCTGCACTACTGAGGAGGAGAGTGATTTATAGCTTGTGTGCCTCTGCTCAAGGCTCGGGCTGGACAGACAACTTTATATTGGCTTTGTTACATGTCTACAGGCAGGACTTCACTAGCTAGCCTCTTGATAAAGTGATAATAAACTACCAGCCCTGTCGATGATACAGTGGTATCTTTTGCTGTGCCTACAAGATGCCTTGAGCATGAGGAGCTGCGACTCAATGTAAATTATGGCAGATGTCCTAGATTATTTTATTTACTTACTCTGGGGTCTGTGCACGACACACATAAAGCACTTTGCTTCCCCGCTATGATTCAAAATATTTGTTGGTTTACAAACACAATGGATGTGAATATTCTGTGAACCACTTGGTGAATAATTACACCCAGGTTTATATTAAGTGTTTTTCCTTCTGTTGTGCTCTGGCACAAAGATACAATTGTGGGCAACTGTGGCGGGTGTTTTCTTTCTTCTGGTGTGCGTCTTATGACTGGAAATGGCTTGTCAAGTGGACGACTTCATTACTAGCACCAAAAGAGGGAAAAGAGAGCTCTCGTCTTGGTTACAGATAAGTAATTCCAGCCCCTGCACTGAATGATTCAAAGTGTTAAGGGAGGATTTATATCTTCAGTGTGACAGTCGAGTTATACAGTACTCTCTTAGATGGAGAACGCTTATCTTGTGTATGATGTACTGAGCATCATTTTCTCCAGGTACTGTAAACCAGAATGGAGGGTGAGATGTACTTTAGAGAACTGGGATAAAGTTGTCCAAACATGGGAGGGGGGAGAAGGCGTAGTCTTTACAAATGCTAAAAATAAGTACAGAGTTATAGGTGGAGCAGAGAGACACCATTCACATCTGGAACTGGACTCTGCTCAACTTAGCCTGGGGCTTTGGGTTCAGGTGTGCAAGTTAATAAGAAAAAGGGCTTGTGTTCAGCAGCATTGAAATGTCCTGAAATTCCAGACATCTTTGGCCACAATACCACAAGAATCACTGTTTTCATGAGATTTCAGATGCATGTAAAATGGGAGCAGAACAGAGGCCCTCCTCCAGGACTGGAACTGACCCAGAACCAAAGCAGAGAGTTTCGATCCAAAGTCTCCAGATCCAAATGACCCTGTGAAATTCAAAGGAGTTTGGATTGCAAGATATTCTTTGGATCCTTTCTACCTAAATCCTAACAAATTAGAGGAAGAAAATACATTAAAATATCATGAGAACATGAGCAACCAAATGTGCCACCGATGATTCTCTATCTTTGTGACTACAGCATCCTTGACTTGCTACAGCACACATGGCTTTCTGTCAAGCGGTCTCCTATTATTGAGCAATGCTACATGCTGTTGGAAACCATTTGAAATGCCGTGATTTACTAAAACGTACTTGAAGGGCCCAATCCCACAAGTGATTACACACATGAGTAAGAATTCTGCAGCAGGGATATAATTGTCTGTTTCATTATGCAGATGATTTAGGGTAATATCTGTACACACAAATGTAATTTCTGGTTTCATTCCTGTGAAACCAAACCATGGTATATGCCATGTTATGGAAACTGCTAAAACCAGTGAAATCAAGTGCTACCGGTACATGGTTTGCATGAGTCTATGGAGCTGCTTTTCTCTGAGACTGAAGTCTAGTAGCTTAAAGGGTCTGCAAGGTAAATGAGAATCAGGCCCTTTATGCAGTGAAGTGTGTTATGGGATATTTAATGGCAAAGTGTGTTTAGAGCATCATTCCCTTGGGATGATGGCACCTCCTAAAAGCCATGGGGTGCATCTACATGAGACGTTAAACAAGCAGTAGATTAATCCTACTGTGCATTATCACATCATGGCAAAAAGTCATACTAATACGTTCATGCGGAGTAGAATTAGTCTACTACACATTAGCATCACTAAAAGACCATGCACTGGCACTACTGTGCATTTAGTACCTGTTATTACAGGTACTAAAGTTAATGTGCAATAACAATGGGACATTAATGCACGTGTAGACACTCCCATGGTTTACACCATGATAAGGGCCATTTAGGAACACAGGAACTGTCAGGCTGGGTTAGACCTAAGATCCATCTAGTCCAGTATCTTGTCTCCAACAGTAGCCAGTACCAGAGGCTTCGGTGCAAAAACATTACATGCGGCAGATGTGGAATAACCTTTACCATTACAAATTAGGTGTAAAAGGGTTTCAGTGTGAGTGAGTCTCTCAAGCTCTTAGAGTTTTATGTTGCATACAGCCGAGCCTAAAGGAAACTAGAAAAAAACCCCCAAAACATTATCTAGTTTGTGGTTTGGGGCCTAGCTCCAGCTCCTAAAGAGCTCTGAAAGGTCCACTTCAGCTTGAGCAGCCCTTTGGAAATTCTGCTTTTGTAGTGAAACCCAAAAGCTGGCAAAGCCTGTTGGATCTCAGGTTTCATCCTGAAAGACTTGTGTATCTCTAGCTCTGACCGAGAGTGCTTTGTTTCTTTCAAATAATAATTTTATTTCTTTATTTAAAAAAAAACCCACCAAGGGGACTGAAGAGTTAGGGTTCTTTATAGACCAAAACCGCACAGCATTCAATCCGGGAGAGTCTTTGCACAGAAGCTGTAAGCAAGATATTATGAAGCTGAGATGCAGCAAAGTCCTCAGTGAAAATGTTAACTGAATAAAGGGATATGGAGGGTTGTGTGTGCTCTGGCTATGGATGAAAGCACCTACTTCAGAAACACAGAATGAAATGAAGCATCTGTTGCACAACTTTGGTCTAAGAGTTTGCTTTTACATTAATCCCTTAAAGGAGGAGGTGGGTGCAGCATATACCACCTGTGGCTGAGGCATGCTTGCTGAAAAATATGACTAAGTCATAGATACCATTAGACAGATAACCAACATCCGGACCTTTGTAATCATATGGGTGTACACAGACTGCAGTTTTTTCCCTTGACCATATCTTATGTCTAGTTGGCCATCAGTTAATATAATATGGGAACATAGGATGGCTCAGTGGTTTGGTGAGAAAGAATAGAGATCAAGGGTTCAATTCCAGTTCATGTGGACAGGAATTAAAATCATTATGATCAGACAGATCATTAATGCCGCATTATTAGTGGCCTCGGTTCACTTCAATGTTTAGGAACATCAAGAGCACCTGCTGAGCTAGCTAGGGATTAAACTGGTATGGAGAATGGACAGAGACATATGGAAGAAGAGAACACGTAGGGGTTCTCGTTATAATAATACCCGTGTGAATTGGGGAAAGGCACTTGACCTACCTTATGCCTTGGTTCCTATCTGTAGAATGGGCAATAAGGGTGCTGTGAAAATTGGGTCCCTTACTGACTGTGTGGTGCTTGAATACAATACCAGAGGGTTCCTACTGAGATATTTCCTGTGTTGTTAAAAAAAAACTATTTACCTCAGAAATAGAGAATAATGAAACTGAGATTATAGGAAGATCTTATTTATACCTGGGTGGGAGGATCCCAGAGGATTATAAAAGTTTTCTGCACAAGTAATTTTATGGCTTTTTGTTCCATTTCACATTTGGGCCTTGGCAGGTTGGGAGGTATACTCAGAAACTGCACACTAATGTGGCTCAAAGAAATGAATAATAGTGAAACTTGGCTCTTCCTTCCTTTCTTATTTTTTTTTTTTAATCAAGAGCTTTTTATTTAAAAACAAAATTCCAGTGGAATAACAAGTGCTTAAAACATGTATTATTTATTTTCAGCAGAGTAAAATAGCCCCTACAGTATTTTGAAAGAATGTCTGTTTTATAGGTCTGCAGTGATAACATGCTGGAAGTAACTAACAATTATGTTATTTTTGTCCTCGCTAATAATGCTTAGGGAGCAATTGATGTTTCTTTTAGAGTTAATAAGAAGCATTTGCTGCAAAAGCAGGGAACTGTGGAGATGAAGCAATTGGCAAGAAATAGTATGTTTAAATACCATAAAACAGCCAGGATCCAAACAGGTGTGAGATAAAGCGGTATAAATAAACTGCTCTGTATGCAGCACATCACACAGCAGAGTTGTGTAAAAAAACTGCATGAAATAACTTCACTCCTATCCAGAGGAAAATATAACAAAACAGATCCTTGTGCCTCCTAATTAGTCTAAGCAGCTGGGAAAACATTTCTCTTGTGGAAACTTCTAAAAAGTTGAGTTGTTCTAGAAAAATGAAAAACAAAACAGTGGTCAGATAATCAAACCTTTCGGAGAAGCAGTTTCCAACTTTTGTAAACCTGCCCACCAGCGAAAAATCAGGATTCCTGAGAGACAAGGAGCTCTTTTTAAACCTTTGGAAAAGTATGCCCGACTCTGTAAATTAGCTCTGATTGGTTGGTCGTAGTCTGATTCTTGGTGTTATTTTTATTGGTGCTGCTTTCACAAACACAGAGGCATTGGTCTTTTCTTCATCCAAATATTTGGTTGCATTAAGGATTGTTTGGTTTAGATTGGAGATTTTTTTTTTGGGACCAATTGAATACAAAAGTTAAGTGGCATTTACAAACAGGAGGTGAAAATAACTGCAGACACTCACATGACTGATAAGTAAAGCTATGTAAAATATTGACAACAAAATTCATCTGTTTTCTGTTGTTCTTTCCAAATAAAAAAAACCCAGCTAGGTTTGTCAAGGTCCATGAGCCTTTCCTACAAGTGTGAGTCCAGGTTTGGGCCAGCTATGGGATCAGCTGTACTGGTGAATTAACCATGAGAATATGCTTTTGGCTCCTATGGATATGAATGTAGGAGAGACATCGGGATGTTATTGGAGTTTTACCTGGAGTCTCTGGACTCTTACAACCTCAAATGCAAAAGAAAATCAAGGCCTTTCTCTTCTATAGCTTGAAACCAACAAAAGTATACATGGGTGAAGTCCAGAAAGAGAAACTGCTGAATACGATAGCTTAAGTACTATGAGCTTTAAAATTCATTTTAGCCTCATTCGCCTTGTGAGTCAAATCCTTGCCCTGGTTTTGCTTGCTCTTTACCACGACTGTGGTGCAAACCAGCCACCTACCAGCCAGATCATCTCATCGCTCCTGACTCTCCTGGCCTACAGCAAAGAGAAGGCGAGGCCAGGAAAAAGGAGGCTGACTAATATTTTCTGGCCACTGGAACTACACTTTGGGATTGTAAGCAGTGCCACATAAATTAGACCAAATTTGCAGTCTTCTCTAAATAAATCCATGAACCGGCATGATTCCCACCAAGGGTTGGGAGGAAGGGGATGTAAAGCAACTGGTGGCGTCAACCCTGTGATCCTGTACTCAACCTTGCTTGACTGGCCCACAGGATCCCGTCCCAAGACCTCACCATTTGTTCTGTTATAATCTCCTCCCATTTGTTTTCCATAAGCTCGTACTCACATTTGGTCGGAGATAGGGGGCCTTTATGTTGGCAGTGGTAGTCCCCTGGATCCAAATGGAAATGGAGCCCGTGGTCTCAGTACGGTGCAAGCACAGTAATAGGCAGCTCTTTTCCTCCAGGAATTTGTGTGTTAAAAAGACACAACAAGTAGCAGAGGAAAGAGGTACCACGAATGAGCCGAGATAACGGGGCAATAGCCTGAACATACGTTTCCATCAGACACCTTGTAAGGGGCCAAATTTATTTCGGTGACTGGCAAGACAGGTTTCCCTCTGTGAGATCCACACGGCACACAGGAGCTCTTTCAGTTCCTGGCTACATATCTCCGTTCTTTAGCTCAAGCCGTAGCCATTTAGGCTGTCAGTTCGACAGGTCCCCAACTTCAATCCCTGGTGTGTCAGTCAAGGGGACGGCAATTGCTCAAGCGCCTTACAAGAACAGAGAAGTTTAAAGAAAAATTGAGAGCTACATGGGAATGAGCAGGCTTCTCTTTTTGAGTGGGCTCTTTTCTGTTAACCGCTGATGGACATGATAAAACTCCCTGCATGTGCTACTAATAAGTAAAGCAAAGGAAACCAGCGTTCTTTTACACTCCACACATGGGGCTGGTTGCTTTCATTCGTCGTTTCAGACATTATTTTTTTCTTGTAGCTAGTAGTATAAATAGACCCCATGCTTATCTGATCCTTCTCGTAATGTTTTTCATTAGAAAACCACAGTTAATTTTAGATAATTGTTAGAGATAATCTCAAATTTGTGTGTAATGTATGCCCCAGTTCTAAGAAAAACATGACACTTGTGGAAGGCACTGGTTGGCTTGCTTCCCTCCATTTATACACCCTGGTATGAGATCTCTTGTTCTTGTCAAATGAATGCGAGTATCTTAGACATTCAGACTCCTACCTCTCAAAGCAGATGAAAGTTTTTCTTGCTCAATATTTACAGTCTTCCATATTTTGTAACTACTTCTGAGCAGCCTGTTCAGGGACTGACTGTGTGCCTTGCTGAACAACTAGAAAAAAAAAGGGGGGGGGGGGTTCAGGAAGGCTCAGAAAAGGACTCTTAAAACTGACTCCCACTTGGAAGCTTAATTTCTTTCAACATCAACAGCATGAATTGCCGGCAGAATATAAGTAAGATATATTTTAAAGGCATTTTGTTATCGTACACCATTTAAAGTGTGATTTGCATTGCTAGAGATTTAGGAGGAACGAAATACCTAGATATATTCCGGGCACTTGGGCCAGGGGAGGGGAGGGGAAGGGAAGAGAGAAAGCAGTGTTTCCTAGCTCCAGATCAGCTATTTGCACACGAGTTTGAAATGGTTTTTCAAAACATTTACCAAAAACAGAGTCCACAGCAAAACCAGGATATATCCATTACGAAAAAAAAAAATCCAAAAAATTATCACCTCCCAAAAATCCTGAGAAGTCTGAGATGATATTTTCTAAACCAAACTGACATCAGAAATAAAATGGGGCAAAGCTAGTGAATATTTCCTTGAGCATTATATAATAGCTGCAGGAGTCTCTCTCTCTCTCACATGTTAGGCACTGGATAATAAATAAAACCTCTGCTCTTTATATCTTACTGTCTAATTAGATAAGATAGGTGAAGGCAGGAAAGGAGAAGTAGAGGGAGTGGAAAGAGAGGTAACAAGAGGGCATTGATCCAAGCCACTACAGGTGAGTAGCAGACTTGAGGGTTAGTATCCATAAGTTTTCCTTGTGCCTATTTTAACAGCTTATCCACTGGACTATACTGCCTCAAATTACTTCAGGTGCCTAGTGCTGTAGATCAGCGTTTCTCAACCCATGGGTCGCAACCCAAAAGTGTGTTGCAAGCATATATGAAGGGGTTGCGAGCAAACTTTAAAAATGGATTCTCCTTGAATATGGGCAACTGTGGCTTTTCCCTTGCAGGCCAGCCTGCAAGAGGCTGTTTGGGACCCCCCCATGCCCCACACACCCACTCCCTGCCCCACACACAGGGGGGCTGGGGGCAGCAGGTCGGGAGTGAGGGCCACTGGGTCGAGACTGGCCATTGATGTTTACAGATGGGTCCTGGTACAAAAAAGGCTGGCTGTAGACTGAAGGTGAAGAGGGGTCTACCTAAAGCAAGGAGGCAGGCTGCTGATTTCTTGGGCAGATTACCAGACCAGCTGCCATTTTAATGAGCTTATTATAGCAGGGCCATCCCATGCCTCTGATTCACTGAGGGCCTCAGGAGGCCCTGCCTTCCACTACTGATTGGCTGGGGGCTGTCCATCTTGCGGCCCCACCTCTCACTGCTGATTGGTGGAGAGATGCGCAGCTGCCTCTCAGCCAAATCAGCAACAAGTGTGGGGGGAGGCACCCAGCAGCCAGCTTGCCTGCTCCCCTTCATAGTTTCATGTTGGCAGCACCTCCTTCCCCTTCCCTGGCCAGGTCACAGCTGCCATGGGACCGCCAGCTCCCACTAGGGAACCAGCATTTCATTTTTAATATATATTTTTTCCCGTGGATTTCATGGACATCACGGACATTTTGTGAATTCTGCAAAATCTGTGATATTGCGATTTGAGCTGTTCCGTAAAGTACATAGTATTTTGTAGTACCGTACACACTTCAAATGCTGCTTTTCTGTCAAATTTGACAGGACGACTCCTTTTGACATCAAGAAAACTGGAATATTCTAGCATCCTGTTCTGAATTTTCAAGCTCCCTTTAGGACAAACCGTGCTCCCTCAGTGATGTCCTGTATTCACTGGAAACGATGCATATTTAAAGGTTGTGGTGAAATGTTAAACCCTTCAACTTTCAAGTATTGTTGACATTTATTGCGAAATCCTAACATTTTTCTAATAGTGGAGTCCTTAGACAAAAGCTTGAATAATCAGTCCTTCCAAGTGTGTCATTTTATATCCTCTGTTTACAGTATGTGTGGATAGAAATGGATCCAAGCCTATAAGTGAAATTCTGATTACTATGTCAAGAAGCCTAGGTGGCTGGGGAGATTTCTTTGGGCAGAGAATCCAGGAAATCTGCTTACGTGTCCCCAGGATAATACAGAAACTGTTGTGTTCAAATTTAGTGTTAATCACCTTCAAAAAAAATATTTGTACTTTAATGCACAGGCTTTAATAAAAATCAGCTCAGTTTCATTCTAACATTAACAAGGGAGAATGGAGGCTGTGATAGCTCCCTTCGTATCCAATAACTCCATTAATAAGCTTCAGTCCTTACCTTGCTATTCTAGTCCTGAACCTCAAATGAGCAGACGCTGTTAATTAGATCAGAAAGAGTGGTCATTTTTAAAAAAGTGATCCTTTAACTTCATTATCACTTGTGGATATAATGGTTTCAATCTAGGTTTAAGAAGTTAAAAACTAATATATGAACACCATGTAATAGGCTAGCCTTTGTATATTTAAATTAAGATAAAATGCCTATTATTTAGTGTGGCTGTTCCCGTTGCAAATGACTCTTTTTTTTTTTGTGAAACAGCAAATGAACAAACAACAGCAAACATGTAGCACCAAAAACATACTTCATGGCATAATAAAAAACCACTTAAACTACTGCAATGTACTAGCAATACATAGCAATAAATACTGTGTCTCTAAGGCAAACACGTTGCTTTGATTTAGTGGATTTAGCTAGGTTTGATTGAACAAATGGATCTGTTTTGAGTTTACTGGTTTTTAAAATATGAACTTAAGTATTTTGGCATCAGAAAGGCTCAACAACATGGCCAGCTTCATAGCCACGGAAAGGTAGCTGTAAATTAAAAAACACAAATCCACCTTCTTTTGTAAATCTACAAATGCTCAACTTCAGTAGAGGTGAACCTCATGAATGATCATGGATTGAGAAAGTGGACTTATTCTTTAGCAAATGTGATAGGTAAGAGGGCCAAACCCATGATGATGCTTTACTGTCAAAATACAAGGACACTGATAGCTTTAACAAGCACATTTACATTCAGTGAACACACGGTACATCTGCCAAAAGAAACCTTCTTTATGAAGCACATATCAGGTAAGTTTATAACTCCAGTCTCTCGCCTGCACAAAATGTCAATGAAATAGGTTTAAAAGTTAAACAATGCCCTGCTTTTCAAATGTCTATCTAGTTATTTATTCACAGAAAATAGTGAACCCTTCTTTTCTCTTCCTAGCAAACCATTGCAAAAGAAGGTGGAGGTTTGAATAAACCATTAGGCTAGGGACAGTAATTACACATAAATTGGTATAAGTGATTGCAAACTGGTTCAAGTCTGCAACACAACAGAAATTCAGTGCACATAAACCATTTTCAAAATGGCCAAACCTGGTTTAAGATAAACCTGGATGTATGTAGAATCAGACCTAACTGATTTAGGTTAAATCGATTTATTGGACTTTTGTGCCAGATCCTCTTCAGTTTCAAAGTTAACTTACAATCCCCCAGCATCCTAGGATGCTTTGCACCTCCCTTGCAAACCTCCCATTGCAGCATGGATGGGCTAGCTATGGCCCGAGCTGTCTGCTCCAGCAGAGCAGGAAGGCGTGCTCTAGCATTCCCCAGCTTCTGGCCTGGGCCACTGCAGGCATGTGGCTGCATTTCTAGAATCAAAAGTGAATGTCTGTTCACTTGCTTATTGGTTCAATCTACACAGTTTAGACTGACTTGAAAAGATTGAATTGGTTCAGCCTTGGGCTTTTTGACGGTCTGCACTTAGCCTTAAGGACTAGGAGTCAGTTGTGCAGAAAGTAACTGCAGGTTGTGGTGGGAATCCTAGCTTTCATCTTGTAGGTCTACATCACTGATTTACTGCTCCTAATAAAAATCTAGTTCTCAGATAGCAGGTTTTATTTGTAGACCTCAAAATGTTCAGCAAAATATCATTATCCTTATTTTACAGAGCTGAAGCACAGAGGTGGGAAATGACTTGGCCATTATCACTCATTAGATCAATAGTGAAGCTAAGGCTAGAACCCTGTCGGCCCTTATGCTGAGCTCAGCTCCCGTGAAAGGATGCATTTGAACCCATAATCTTTAGTGGGGCTACTCTGGATTTATGCTTGTGCTACCAAGTACAATTTGTCCTGTTGACCACACATGGCACTTTCCCTTTCAGTCTCCTGTCTGCTACTCTTCACTTGTAGGGACACTAGGGGTGTGTGAAACAGGCCGTATTTGATTTGGATTCGACCTGAATCAAGGACAGTGATTCAATTCATTGATTCGGATCACTGTCCCCAATTTGATTCAGCCAAAGCCAAATCTGAAGATTCAATTTTGATTCAGAGAATCAGCGATTTGGACATGGACACAACTTTAAATGTTTTTCCTACATACCTCGAGGTACCAGGCATGGCTTGTGAATGCTGCAGCACTTGGGAGGATGGAGTGTCCCACAGGAGCACAGGGGGACCTCCCACATGCGTTGAACCTGGAAGTGGATCGGAAGTACTTTTGCTCCACTGCCAGATCCTCTGCTGAGCATGCTGGAGGGGGGGCATACCTTTCTGGCTCGGCGATTGGCTATGGGGGGGACCCCAGGTGCTCCTCCTGACCCAGGAGGCACTGCTCGCCAAGCCGGGGGGCACAGGGCGCCCCCCCCAGTGCACTCCCCAGTGAACCTGGAAGTGGACTGGAAATGCTTCTGGTCCACTTCCAGGTCTGCTGCTGAGCACGCTGCGGAGCTCCCACACTCCTGTGGGACACTCCATCCACCCCATCATCGCAGCATTCACGAGCCGACTGGTACCTAGAGGTATATAGAAAAAAACATTTAAAGCTGTGTCTATGTCTGAATCACCAAATCTTTCTGAATCTCTCCGAATCAATGCAGAGGGTTCCGATTCGATTTGGAGAGATTAAAGGGTCTCCTGATTCAATTTGGATTTGGAGATTCAGCCACCAAATCAGGCTGAATTCCACCGAATCCAATCAGGGACCGAAGCTTCGCACAGCCCTAAGGGACACCACTTGGCAAATGGCTGTAAACTGTTTTAGGCACTGCAGAGGGCTACAGAACAAAGGACTATGGTGGTCTGCATTAAAAGAATGCTGATAAGTTACCTACAGCTGCAGAGCTCCACTTAAGCCAAGCCTGTATTTCATTGTTCTCCTCTGCTGCAATCACAGAGTGCTAATGAAGATGACAAAAAATGCATCCTGCTTTCCAAGTGCAGCATAGTACAGAGTAGTTTTGGCTTCTCTGTTCTAAACAAGACACTGATTAGCTAGTAATCAGCCAGCGATTAGCAAAGACAACTGGGTCACTTGAAGTTCAGCATGTGCATTATTTGCTGTGAGGCACTGGTATGCTAGCAACAAAATCAGACAAACGGATACTATTGTCCACTTACTTACTGATTTTGGCAAACTTTGTTTCCAAAAATCAATTTTCTCCCTATAATAAAAAAAAAATTCATATGCCTTAAGAGTATGGATGACAATAGGTGCATGGAAAACAGACAGACAGACTGATCTTGCACCTATACTGCATAATGGGACTAATGATACCAACCTCCTTTCTAAGCACTCCGAGATCTACAGATGTAAAGTAGGGCTATGTGAAATGGCACCGTTCCATTTTGACTTGTGTTTCAATGGAATGGCATTTCATTTTGAATTTTGTTTTGATTCGAAACCGGTGTTCCGTTTCGTTTTGTCGAAACAGCTAAACTGTTTCAACATTTTGCCCATAGGCTATACTGGGGAAGCTCAAAACAGCTTATAACTTTGTCATTTCTGGCCTGATTTGAATGAACCTTGCAGGAATGGTAGCCCTTTCTGAGGGCATAAAAACTACCAAGTTTCAAGGAGATAGGTCCAGGGGTTTCAGGGAAACTGCACCTCAAATTCTTGAAAGCAAAAAACTCATGTCAGTTGTATGTGTTAAGCCACAGCAAGGTCAAAAACTGCAGGGATGGTAGCCCCTGCCAAGGCAATGAAGCCTGCCAAGTTTCAAGGAGATAGGTGCAGGAGTTTGGGGGAAAGTGCACCTCAAGCTGCGGACAAGGAAACCTCATGACACGGGTGACAGTGTGTGTGTTAAGGTGCAGCAGGGTGAAAACTACAGGCATGCTAGGCCCTGCTGAGGCCATGAAGCCTGCCAGCTGTTGAGGAGATAGGTGCAGGGGCTTCTGGGTTCTGGGGCCCTGCACCTCTGGCTGCTGACAGGCAAAACTCGTGTCATGGGTGCTTGTAGGACTGTGACTGTGTTGGGACACAGGGGGGTGAAAACTGCAGGCCTGCTAGGCCCTCTGCAGCTATGAAGCCTGCCAGCTGTCAAGGAGATAGGTGCAGGGGGAATCTGGGTTCTGGGGCCCTGCACTTCCAGATGATGACAGGCAAAACTCATGACATGGGTGGGTGATATTGTGTGTGTGTGTGTGTGTGTGTTCATGTGCATCCTCACTCAACTGACACCAAGGCAGAAAGCAGGGCAGTTCAAACAATGCTGCCTTTTATGCAGTTTTTCTATCCTTCCTCCAGAGCACTGGGATTGGAAGGGACATCAGGGAATGATCACAGTCACTGGCCAGCTACACAATCAGCAATGAGAGCAGTCCTTCCCCCTCCTTTTCCTTACTTTAAGTTTCTGTTTCCCTGCAGGCAAGCCCAGCTTCGGCTTCTGCCTTGTTTCATTTCAAGGCCTTTTCGAAGCTCTCTGTTTCATTTTGATTTCACTGTTTCGAGCTTGAAACGAGTCAAAACAGCATCGAAACGAAACTGCCGGTGAAATTTTGCACAGCCCTAATGTAAAGCACTCTATTAAAATCCAGGTGTTGTTATTAAATGGCCTTGCCATATAGTACAGACTTGCAGTAACATTTCAGCATGCAAACTTACTGAAATAATTACATGTTATAATGAGACCACTGTAAACAGAATCCACCATGACGTTCTGCCAAGCAGCTATTCGGCTAGGTGTCTCATCAATGGCTCATGCCAGGTTTGCATAATGTACAGACAACACAACAGCTTTTTCTTGAGCAAAATCTTATATGGAATTTGCACTGAATTAAACATGATCCAATGTGTGGCCCTTACTCAGACCCTGCTGACTTGGATCCCTCACAATTTTCAGTGCAGCATCTTGGTAGATAATAAGTAATACATATTCAAATAGTAATTTTGCATCATTCTGTTGCTGCTTCATTTGGATTGACCCTCCCTGTAAATACATAAGGCACAGCCTGACATATGGACCACTCAAAAAACTCTAAACTTGTAGATGCCTCCCCCATTTGAAACATTAGCTTCTGAAAGTCAGTTTTAACCTGTAATTGAAGGGAAATTTGAGATCATTTTTGGAATTAGAAGGAACTCTGTGTTATATTCCTGATTCATATCCCAATATAAGCTGAGTATATACAGATCAAGTGGGCAATTATGGATACAGCTTGGCTTATATGCCACTATAAACCCCTGTTTACATTAGGCTACAATGTCCTATGCATTTCCTTATAGAAAATTCCAAGACAGGGGAAACATTTGACCGGAAAAGAGTATAAGTGTGACATTTTGGAGTAACTTCACACACAGTAAAAGGATCAGAGGTCTTATGCAAAGACTGTGGCCTTGAAAATTAAGAGGAACTCAGAATCCAGCCACTACAACACTAAGCGATCTGAAGGGGAGATGCATCATTCACACAAGGGCTGCCCCTAAATAAAACCCCTTTGCTTCTTCAGAAACCACGCTGGCATTGATTGGCTTC
>NW_017728998.1:11058902-11066219 GCF_001723915.1 Gavialis gangeticus | reverse complement strand
TGACAATACAAATAACATGGCATAGCAATACCAGTGATTAAATACTAGAAGCTTTGTGTGAAACAAGAAAAGCCTGACTGCGATCTTTAATGCTACACAGGGCTTGGCTGATTCTGTAGATTCCCTGAAGGAAAACCGAGGAAAAGAAGAGGTATCACACATGAGTAAAATATGGTACAAGATTATGGCAATATCTGATCAAAGAGGGCAGACAGTCTGGTTTTGCCATGCACATGCTTTGGACCTAATGTATTGGAAGAAATGTGATATTAAGCCATGGAACAGTAACAAAGAGTGTAGACATTCACAAGAACTAAAGCAAGAATGAGGAATGAGTATTTCTAAATCTCCTCTTGAGCACTAAGGGCCCCTCTAGACATTCAGATAAGGGCACAATAGGATCTGATGTGTGATCCACTCAATCATGACTCCAGCCATTGCAGACATGTGGGATCCAGCATCAGATCCTATCACGTCTTATTGTCGGTACAGGGGGAGTCTGGGATCACCATCCCGGGCTTCCTTTGCACCGGCAAGTAGCAAGGTCCTGCAGATGCAAGTCCTATAGCTGATGGGACTCACAGCCCTGGCAGTGCCTTATGGCTGCTGGGATGGACGAGTGCAGTCTTGGTCCCAGGAGCAACCCACAGCTGGTGGGACTCTCAGTCCTGGCAGCGCCCCACGACTGCCGTAGCTGGCAGGATTCTCGGTCCTGGCAGCTGTGGGTTGCTGCTGGGGCTGAGAGTCCCCTCAGCTGCAGGCCTCCCAACGACAGTTGTGCAAGGAGCACACTTCCATGTGGGAGTCTCGTCAGCAGGGGAAAACCCTGCTACATGTACAGATAAAGCTGGATAGTAACCAGCTATTGGCCAGATACAGACATTACTTTTTAACCAGTATAAGGGATCGGAAACCAATCTATACTGGTAACTGTATCAGAACAGAAGTTCGCTACACAGACTGATTTAAAAATGGCAGAACCTGATCTAAGATTTGCCCCCTTGCCCCACATCAAGGGGTGAATGTGTGTTCTGCCACTTGCAGAAAACCACATAGCTTAGATCAGTCCTGCCTCAGGCTTGAAGTTATGGCACATTGTCCAGCTCTAACCTTTTAGCTTCTTGGACCTTTTATGGTGCAATAGTTACCAGAGCTGACCCCAGCAGGGTGCAGGGCCCGGAGCAAATCAGCTTGTGCAGGGCCCTACTCCTGCTCCCTTCCTGTGCACCCTGGATGTGAAGCTGCCGTGGGTGGCAGAGCTGGTGGTAGGGGTGAGGGAGGTAGCGAGCGGCTGGACATGAAGCCAGGGGCAGCGGCTCAGAGTCACCATGGCCACTCTGCCTGGCTCCACGGGGCCCCCCAAAACGTGGGGCCCAGGGCAATCGCCCCAATTCAGGGGACAGCCCTTATAGTTACTTTGCTCATGTAGTTGTTCTAAATTAATTGCACGGTTAAGCAGTTAATTGCATAATACAGGTAATGTGTTAAAGGGGGCCTAAAAATATGCATTAAAACTGCATATCCATACCACCATTGCCAGACTTCTCTCCATTTCTTTTTCCTTTCCCTACAAAGAGAGTGTGCATAGAGATGGGGAACTCATCATAACCTTTATTAAAATATGATTATTTAACAGAATAGGATGATGCATAGGAATATGGGGTAGGAAGGATCTTGCCTTCTTACTTGAATGGAAAATGAAATATTATGGCCTCGCTATTATAACAAGAGCTGATAATCAAGAAGTCATTAGGAACCTTATGAGAAAACAGGTTGAGGAAATAAGGCATAAGGTAGTAAGACTTTGCAGGAATTAGCGTCTCTGTGCTACTTTGAGAAATCCACTTAAGGGGTTGAATTTCCCTTTACTCAGAGAGTTGGTCAAGAAATCAACAATATCCAATAAAGAAACATTCTTAAAATTTGTTCACAACAAGAAAGCTAGTGATTGTGTATGGGGAAGTAATAAGGCTGAAAAACGTACAAACGAGAAGCATTAATTGCTTCTCACACGCAGAGATCATTGTATGTGTTGATGTGAAAGGATGCTATAAATACGTTTATTGCCCTGAGTTGGAAATCTACATTATTCACTGTAAATCATCTGCATTTGCTTGAATATGTGCTACCCATAAAAGGGCACATCTTTCAGAGAGATGTAGAAAAGAGAACCTAACACAACCTCAGCTGAATCAAGTGATTAAAGAAAAGAGCATTTTGCGACCCAAGAAAAAAGGATTTAGGGACAAATTGACACATTTCACTCAGTTGGGGGGAATATTAAGAACCTAACTTTGTACCTTAGCCCCATCTCTTATATTGACCAGGTAGGTCAGAGAGATGGGTGTGCACTGAAAGCAACAACAATGATCAAAGACTGTCTGATAATTTACAAAAGTGGATAAAGTGATGAGGCTGTAAATATTACACACAGGCTTTTCAGGAAATACCTGAGCATGCATATGTAGTTTGGCCTGGGCCTTCTCTCTTTTTACAGCAGATCTGAGTTGACTTAACTCCACTGAGCCCAGTCTGAGTTAACTGTCAGGGAACAGAAGCATTTGCAGACTCACTGTTTTTATTTTTTATGGACTGACATTATGGGCATTTCAGTAGCATACATGGAGCAGGATTTTCACAGTCCCATAAGGGGATCTAGATGGCCATTCCCTGTTAATTTTAGAAAGCAGAAATGCTTATAAATAGTGACACGATGACCTTTGATATAATAAAAGGGATAAAGAGCAAAGAGCAGCCACAAAGAGGAATGGCCACTGTGCCTTGATCAATGCTGGAGTTTCAGCATTTGATTACTCGTAGAATTGAATGGATTGATACAGTCAACTGGAATGTCTAGCAGATCAAGGGTAAGGATGACAATAGGTGCAGGGAAAACAGACAGACTAATTTTGCATCTATTCGTCAGTCTTCCCAGATATAAACAATGGGATTTTTTAAATTGAAAATTATCTTAGCAACTACTGTACAGTTTGAGTAAGGAAAGCAAACAGAAGACGTCTAGTACGCTTCTACTGTAGTATGTTACTAGAAGTTCAGGGTACATGGAAAGTATTAGTCTCCTGAAGCTGGAAGTACAGATTTCCCAGAATGCACCTCATTATAAATAATGACACGTGCTTCTCCAAGACCAACAGGTTATGTTAAAAAAGATACTTTGAGTACTGTGCAGCACTGGCTATTATGGACCAGCTCAGTTGGCATATAATCACTTTTGAGGAAAATGCATTGCAGAACATCATTTCTCAAAGATTTAAGTTATTAAGGAAGATTAAGGAATTTCTCTCTGGAAAAGAGACTTCAGCAGTGACCTAATTGAAGTTTTTAACATTCTCAAGGGAAGTAATAAAAATTAGTTCATGCAAATTCTTCATACTTTCAAAGAATGCAAACACAAGAGAACATTACTGAAAAAATAAGATTTGAGATCAAAAAAGAATTTAGAACAAAAAAAGGGGAAAGAGAGAAAGCGAATCATTTGGATTGGAGAGGACTAGTGCTGCCAGGTCATTTAATCTATCCCCCGTCCTTAAATCATAGCAAGATTGATTTCCTTATCCTTAAATAATCCCTAATAGATGGGTATCTAGTTGAGCCAATGACGACAATCCCACAACCTCCCTTGGCAGCTTGTACTTTCAGAAGAATAAACATATTGAATAAATTATCAAAAAAGGGCTACTGTAGGCAAGGAGAATCAATTAAATCAACAGAAAGCTTGTTAATATAGAAAAAGGGGCTGAGAGAGATGGAAGAAAAATAAACTAATAGACCAGAAGACTGTGGTAGATCCTGCCCCCCCCCCTTATTATTATTTTACTTCTCTTTTTAATAAAATATACAAAGAGGGCATCCACATATAGCTCTGGGCATCCTAGGGGTAACTTAAAGATCAAACAATGTAAAACAGCACTGGTAGCAAGCAAAACGAAGCACATAAAATAGCAACAGACCCACCCCACAAACATATGTGAACAGTTTGCTTCTAAAAACTGGAAAGTTTTTCCATACTTGGAAAGGATTGCGGGGGGGGGGTACATATAGCAACACATTCATGAATTGAACAGCATATATAAAAAGTAGCCTTGTCAATGTGAATCAGATGCATTAAACTTAGATTTTCAAGGATATGGGATATGTACACATTTAGGCTCCAATCATGATCTTACTAACAGGCACATATTTAACTTCATACATATTAAGTCTTGAGAGCAGTAGGCATATACATATGACTGCAGACTACTCACTGGGGCTCTACATGCAACTCTAATTGAAGTCAGAGTTTATGGCTGTGGCCTAAGTAAAACTCTGTCAAGAGTAAGGCAGCCCATTTTTATTCAGTCACTTGCATGTTTCTCGGATTGTATGCTTTATATATTGTTCCAGGCCGTATACTTGGATAGGGGTTTGAAGTAAGTTTAATTGGTAAGGTTATTGTCTCCTTCTTGGATAAACAGAAATGTAGTGTCAACCAAAAATGTGTTAGTCCTTTTGATCATGCTTTGAAAAACGTGTGTCCTCCTTGTTGCATGCAAATGTAACCTCAGTTATTTATCTGTGTCTTTGATGATCCTGCCTCCAATGTATTATTGTAACATACTCTATTTTGGGCTAGATTTGAAGATGAACTGGAAACTTCACATAGAGGTATTTTTATTAGGGGTCTGTTTTAATTTCTTCTTCAAAACAGCACTGAGTTCCTGTTAATTTGAGGATGCAAAGCAAATTCTTAATCTGATTTTATAAAGCAATTTCAATTTGGGTATTGGGCACCAGGTAAAATGGCTGTAGCTAATTGTTTTCTGCAGGACTTTGCTTTCTGGTTAAATCCACTTGCCTACTCTTGCTCCATTAAAGCCCTGTAGATAGGCCGCAGGCCTTTCCAACAGAGTAGAGATAGGTCTTGGATGTTTCCTGTCCATTGGATTAGCTCATTTCTCTTCATTGCATTCAATATTTACATTATTTTCCTATGTGCAATTTTGTATTCCAAGAAGGGCAAGAAACATTTATAACAGATGCATTTAATAGAGATGGAGAAAAATAAAACAGTTGCAAAAATGGGAAAAATGCTTCACCGTTTACAAGTCACAAATAAACATGCTGGGTTTCGAGAGAGGCGGTGGTAACTATCACACAAATAATGGACTTTTTTAGAACCCTTATAGATTTTCCAAACCAATATGACAGATCCTATAACGTTTGCCCTGCTGTTCAGTGCATACATATGGAACATTTGATCATTTTTATTCCTACCATCGTCGTCATTCCACGAGTCCCGTTGATTTAGTTTATTTTTGGTTCAGCTCCACTTTTACAACTTTGCTATTTATTTAGGCTGTTATCCATAGAATTATTGGTACTCTCTTGCTTATAAGCTCTACTTTCCAAGACATTTTAAGCGATCTGCAAACTGTAGCCTCTATAAGTACTTATTTTAGTCACATCTACTGTATAGTTCTGTATAGGCATTAAAGCTTAACAGAGTTACAGGGTCATTTCTATGTAGTTTTCAAATGAAGCAAAATACTCTTTAAAATGAAAAATGGTAAATATGATCACTTCTCTGTATTTCTAATGCAGCTTTAATTTATGAAGCTCATAGATAAATCTGAAATAAATAGTTTGTCCTTGTATAGCCATTGCTTAGGTACTCCCATATGCAATAAATACAAACTAACTTTGCTTTTACTGACCAGGTAAACCTAGATTTCCCCAGAGCCATGCTGTCATTGAGTGCTTTCACATTCATACAATACGGACTTATATTTTTCAGCCTCTTAACCCCTTTAACACTAAGATTTGAGCTTCAGTTTTACTGTAAAATACATTCTGCTTTGAAATCCACCTTGGAAGGGTTACTGAAAATTCAAACGACCTTACCGCAGCCTAAGATCCACTGAGGGAAAAAGATGACAATTAAGACAAAGATTTTATTTTCCAGTATTTATACTGCCCTCAATCCTAATAAATATTTAAGTGAAACTCAATTCAACTTAATTTGAGGATTATGTAAACTGGATAAGTTATCAGTTTTGTCAAAGTCAACTTTTTTGCTCAGCTTAAAAATCTTTGCGTTAGACCAAAAGGATTCTTTCTCCCTCAACGATAAGTTTTTGTCTCCAGGCTTGCTTGTGTAATTGTTGTATGAATGCAATTTTACTTTCCCCCCCTTTTGTCGGAAAACAGATGGGGAAGAACTTATCTGCAGTTGGGATTTGCTGCATATAATTTATTTCACAGGATAAAGCGAAAGATAACTGTGAGCTCCGCACAAGCCAAGCTTCACAAATGCCATCGCCTCCAAATTATATATATTTTTTAAATTATAGTTATGAAAACTATAACTATATGGGTAGAGAGCCACTAAGGCATTTTTCAGGTTTTCATGTAGGCTAAAAGCTTCTCTGCAAGCATACAGAGCGTTCCAAATGTTCCCTCTTGACTGGGAGGCTCCTGCAAATCGAAAGAGATTGAGTCTCCTATTTCCTCACTTTCTGCAGTGTTTTGTATTGAAGAAACAATTTACACATCTAAAAGAACTGCTCACGTTTCCACCTGATGGATATGATCTTGTGTAACTTTGCTGTATAGTCGTATGATATAAGCAGGGATGGAAATCATTCTGACACTAGTGCGTTGCGACTGTGGCTTTTTTAGTGAAACTTTTCTAGTATTTCTGACCATTTTAGCATTTGAATTTTATTCCTTTTCATTAACACGGTAGGAAAATCACATTGCTTCCAGAATGTGTTGATATGAGTTGGGATGCTCTTGTGGCTAACAGTGAGTCAAGACCTGGACCACTACCAATCTTTTCTTGCATTGAATTGTGTTCCTTTTTCTTCCTCCCTAAGGAAGCAGCTTTTATTGGCCTCCATGGTCTTGTATTAACTTACATCATACTTTCATGGCAAATGGATCGCTGTAAAAGAATACAAACAATGCCGTACAAATTAACATCATACTTAAATGAATCAATTGAAATGCATATGCGGGGCAGTGTGGAAAGGATTTGTGTAAGAAGGACGTTCAAATTATGTGTCTTATAAATCACACTTCCACCCTGTGCTCGGGGAGTGATGAAATCAAATGACACTTTTGATGCAATTGCTGAAAAAGCCACAGCAGAAGTTGAACGCAATAAGCAAGCATCACCTTGCACACCTGTTTTAACAATGACAGCATCCGCACCATGCTACAGTTGCTTGTTCGGCCCTGGTAAGGATGCATGGAAACCAAAAGGAGGTTTTAAAGGCTTCAAAGAGAAGTTAGTTCTCAGTGATTTTCTAAACCGGT
>NW_017728998.1:11051077-11053902 GCF_001723915.1 Gavialis gangeticus | reverse complement strand
CCCTGGTAAGGATGCATGGAAACCAAAAGGAGGTTTTAAAGGCTTCAAAGAGAAGTTAGTTCTCAGTGATTTTCTAAACCGGTTAGCCTTTGACATGCTGCACCTGTGGCTGAGAGGGTTGACTGGTCATAGGCGTACTTCCTTTCCTGCCCATTCAGCAGGGCCTTAGAAGAACACAGGCTGTAGTACGGGTCCAGCACACACTATCCAGTAGACGCTTTGCTCTATATAGGCACAATGCTCATCCCCACAATGCATCTACCCTGTTAATATAACTTTCCTCCTGGTCCCTGGATTGTCATGTGTCCCAGAGGCATAATTTAGCCCAGAAGGCTCTGTTCACCTTTCCTTGCTTTTATTCTCTGGGATTAGTACAGGATTACTGGCTACTGAAACAGTCGAGCTTTATAACATACTGAAGTTAAGGGCTCATTACAGCGTTTCACAACATGCGCACAACTTCCCCTTATGGTGACTCATGATTTTTTCTCAGCGAGTCAAACTACAGTTCAGCTTGGAAGCTGAGGGCATTAAACCAGGTTTATAACCACAAAGTTTTGCCCTGTGGTATTTGCATCCTGGCTTTAAGGACCACTTCTGAAACTCTGTGCAGTTTGCTGCTTTGTTTCCCTGGTCTTATAGGACCTGATCCAAAACCCATTGAAGTCAATAGAAGTCTATTCATTGGTATAGCCTAGCTTTGGATCAGGCTGGTACAATGTGTTGCTCACTGTGATGATAAAAAGCAAATGACACTGAACATGCTCAGCATTTCCAATGGCACTGGTGTAAAAAGGAAAGCGGCTCTTTCTGGCTGACTGATCATCCTGCACGGTCTATAGAAACATGAACCAGACACAGTGCTTATCCAGTTCATCTTTCTGCTCTATCAGGTCAATGCAGGAGATCACAAAATGAGAAAATTCAGTGGTCGCTCTTCTTTAAGATATGTGTGAACGGCCACTGTTTCTAAGCCAGAAAAACATTCTTGTAACAGTGGGTTCCCAGACAGACACGGCTAGGGGGAAATGCCACTTGCTCAGAACAGCTACCTTGCTCTAGCCTCCGGGAACCACACCACTGCCTCGAGCCTTGAATTTTGCTTCTCCCTGAACCCCAAATCCATGTAAGTGCTAAAAAAAAGGAAGCTCCTGAATACTGGTCAAGTGTTTCCTAAGAGTGAAAGTCAGGTGCTTAATATCATGGCAATCTGGTCCAGACGACATCAGATCTTTTTGAAGGGGTAATGCCTATTGCTTAATGAGCAGCAAAGCTGGATTTTTGTGTGCGCGCCGTTTTATACATCTCCGTTCCCTATGTGGCACACCACTATAAGGAGCAGCGTCTGATCATTCAATTCATGCCAAAATGCCACGTCTCTCTTACCAATCACTTTGAGCCCTACGAAGTTCTTACTAACATTGACAATAAATAATGTGTCTGGGAAACAGAACAATAGCTTCTCCCAAAGCTTCTTGAAAAATGGAAGTCCCTTTCCTTTTACCAAGAAGAAGAATTTGGGTCCTCAGCCCATTTAAATTCACCACCACTATTGCGGATACTTTTTATCTAGATAAAAAGTCAACAATAGATTTACCTGCAGTAGCAATCACATTAGCACAACTGCACTTATGTCCATCTCTGCATTCGGAGAACCGAGTAAAGAGCAGTGAACTGTGCAGACTTAATTGCTGTTAACAGTTTTTAGTCTGGATACTTTGACACACTATTTTCTATTATGTATTAAAAGAGAACCCAAAAAAGATTGTAAATAAGAACAAAAACAAAACAAAACAAAACAAAACAAAAAAAACCCCAACAACAACAGAAACACAGGAAGGAAGAGACACAACATTAGGTTTGTGAACATTATGAGTTATGTTGTCTTGTTGAGTCCTTGGCTATAGTGTTTGACTCATATCACTACCTATTTGTTTACAAGGGGAACATGTGCCACCTTAAATCTCCTCTCTCCCTGACGGACACAGGACCTGTATTGGTTCATGATTTCCTACTCTTCATTTGGAGCTGTTTGTCTTTGTGTTTCAGCT
The DNA here is from genome assembly GCF_001723915.1 of Gavialis gangeticus. Classification (NCBI taxonomy): domain Eukaryota; kingdom Metazoa; phylum Chordata; order Crocodylia; family Gavialidae; genus Gavialis; species Gavialis gangeticus. Next base: position 11,051,851 of record NW_017728998.1, on the reverse strand, counting down.
CGATACATGTGCATCGTGTACACCATGGTCTGTCAGTCTACATCAGGCTGCATCTTATCACTTATAGAAACAAATTAAGGCAACATGATTGAACTGCAGATGTATATCGCACGCCATTATAAAGTTAATAAAACTTTGGTTTTGATGGAAAGTATATTTGATGTGCACAAAAACCACTCTTCGGATCATATTTTCTCCTCTCCTGGCAGGTTAGAATAATTATTTTTAAGTATGTAAAATTTGAGACTTACAAGCTAACTCAGTTAATATAATTTTATTGAAATATACTTCTAAAAAACTGTCCATTTTGATTTTTTTTACCCCTCACTGTTTACATGAGTATCCTATGGCTATCTTCTTTGCAAGATTATTCCTATTTCTCATTTATTTCACCAATTATTTTACATTCTTCGAAAGACCCATTCTGACATGAGGAGAGATAAGCAAGCTCTTGATAACCCGTTACAGCTACCCTGGCATTTGATTAAATTAAGCCACTTTCATAGCAACCAGAAGCAAGCAATTGGGGTTGGATAAAATAAGAACCAATCCAAACTTTAGCCTGCATCTTAATCTGAATTCCAGGTAATCATTTTTTTTGAGGTACCAACATCTTTTTTAAATTGTTATTTTTAGATGCCTTATGACTTGGTGGGGCAGAAAAACAAAAGTGTTGAAATGCGAAATGAAAAGCAGTTCAGCTTTCAATCCATCCTAAATAAAGCTGGCATGCGGTACAGCTGGATGAGCAGGGGTAAATTTCTGGAGGAACGA
>NW_017728998.1:11043375-11046077 GCF_001723915.1 Gavialis gangeticus | reverse complement strand
TTCAATCCATCCTAAATAAAGCTGGCATGCGGTACAGCTGGATGAGCAGGGGTAAATTTCTGGAGGAATGATGGCCTTCAATTTCAAGCATAGAGCCGGGAATCAGAAAATACCAGGGTCCTGTCCCCACCTCTGTCGTACATTTGTAAGTGTGACTGCGTAAGCTGCTGAAAGGCCCTTTTTCAGCAAGGTACTTTAAGCACGTACCTAACTTTTAGCACAAGCAGTTTCTCAGAATTCGGCTGAAGTTAACAGGACTGTTCACGTATTTAATGTTAGAGCTGCGGGGAAAAAGGATTTTTCGGTTTGTTGGCCAAGTCAAAAAAAAGTTTGCAAAGCAGTTCAGTTTGGGAATTTCTTTTTTATTTTCTCCGAGTGAAATAAAAAAAAATCTAAGAGGTTTCACTTCAAATCACTCTGAAATGCTTTGTTCACCCCAAAGCAAAATGACATGTTGTTTTTGGCTTATTAGGATGTATAATATTTACGATAACCATCTGTTTTGATTTTTAATTAGGTGGGAAATGATCTTTCAAAAACCACACCATGAAATGTTTTGGTTTGAAAATGGTGAAATGTTTAAAAAACATCTCGGAAAACTTCTCCCAGTATTTTCCAGCCAAAAGGGATACAATTTGACCTAAAGTCGTGAGTGATTTTGGCCCCCCAATGCATTTTTTGAGAAATTTACTCTTCATTGAAAAACAAATTCACCCAGCTCTACTTAAAAGTACCTTAACTGAGTCAAATCCTCAATATCAGTTAGCTCATTCTCCAGCTAGAAAAGATAAGGATGATGAAACTGCTGCACCTAATAGGGATGTTTTGTGCATCTACTTGTTAATGGTTTGTAGCGTGAAAATGTCTGTGGTGCCTAGATACCAGATTGCTTGACATTTTAAGGGGACAAATAAAGTTTCACTGAATTCAGAAGGAATCTTTCCACTGACTTTAATGGAAAGTCTTTAATAACTAACTAGCTAGATCAATAGAGATAATAGAAAAAATAGGATAGAGTGCTTTGTAATCATAGAGGGCACTGTGTAAGTACAAACTACCACTACTACTATTATTATAGCTATTTAGTTGAGTTTATATCTATTGTATTTGAGTTCAAATTAATAAAATGAACATGGATATTCCATTTTGCCTGCCAGTCAGGAGTAAACACAAATCTACAAGATACCATGGGGACTGTTGCACAGAGCTCATTTTTCATGTCCAAATAATTATGGTAATTATGGCAATAATAATTCTCCTCCATAGCAAGAGGCCTGATATGACTTTTGCAGTCAATATAATCATTAGGCACAACTCACTCTGTCCCTTGCTCGCTCGGATGGAGTTTCAGGACTATCTCCAACAATCAGGTGTCAGGTTTTTCAGACTGAAATTTTCGTTTTTCATTATATTTGACATGTTTGCGACGGAGGTTTGCTACAGACTCGTAGCCTATGGCATTGGGCAGGAGAGATGAGGTTCCTCTGAAATTTAGAGCAAACATACACAAAAAGAAAATGTATAAAACATCGAAATGACAGCTTGCTGAGGTGGCTTTTTGTCAGAACAGCTTTAGCATGGTCACACGTTGATGTGCAGTAGCTGACACAGTTTGCTGTGATGTGGGGAAACAAAATCAATGCTCGATGCGCCTAGCAGACCAGAATTTGCTACAAGAACAGATTTCCAAAGCAGGTACAACAGGTGAGCCAACAAAACGTCTCATGTACCAAGTGACATGTCCACGCAGCATGCCTGCATCAAATAACCTATTCAACTTTGCTGAGATGAGTTCAAAGTCCTGATCAATGACCTGCCGCTCATGTCCATCCCTGTTTTCACAGTATTGTTCTACCCTATGCGAACAACACCACAAAACTAGGTCAAAGCTAATAAAAGAAACCCAGAGACAGAATGCGAGTATAGGATTTGGGGAAAATCCTGCCTCAGTTTGATGGATGATTCTCTCATTGTCTTCAGTGGAGCCAGAGTTTTGCCCTTATCTATAGAGACAAACAGACGGGTGCTGGTAATGTGAGTGTCACGTCTCCCAGGTATTATTTTAACAAGTACAATATTTGAATAGCTGGGATAGCTTTGAAACATCCTTTCTAAGAGTTCCCTACACTTCAACCCTGCAAAGAGTTACTCACATGCTTAACTTTAGCTTATTAAAACTGAGTGTGTGCTGATATCTTTACAGTGTCAGGGGCCTAGGTTTCAATCATTCTCCGTCCAGCTGATTTTGCGAGAGTAGCAAGGACATGGGAGTTACTAGCATAAAATGATGTGGTGCAGAGGTGGTGGCATCCAGGAGTGGGAAAAATATTCCAGTTCACAAAGTGTCTTGTGATTCTTGAGAATCTCTCTTTTATTATTCCGCTTCCATTTTACACAGTCTGAGCTGGCACAAAAAAACTTTTCGGATTAGCGATCGTGTGAAAGATGTTCTGGAAAAGAGGTTGGCAAGATACGCCCCTATTTTCATCATCCCTAAAGGTAGCTTCTCCACTTGAAAATGGGGAATTATAAATTATTCCTGCTAATTATTGCAGCCTGTAATAATGTTGAGATAGGGGAGGTTTTGTGTTCTCACCGCTTTTAGTAGATACGTTGCATCTCTTTCATTTATGTTCGTGTAGGCTTTATGTTAATATGCCTACTGGCATGCAACAGGTGACCTGTTATAATCTGGTGGGGGG
>NW_017728998.1:11034392-11038375 GCF_001723915.1 Gavialis gangeticus | reverse complement strand
GCAGCCTGTAATAATGTTGAGATAGGGGAGGTTTTGTGTTCTCACCGCTTTTAGTAGATACGTTGCATCTCTTTCATTTATGTTCGTGTAGGCTTTATGTTAATATGCCTACTGGCATGCAACAGGTGACCTGTTATAATCTGGTGGGGGGGGGGAGGAGAATAAAAATATCTAGAAAAGGAATACAATTGATTTGTGCACTTGGCTTTTTAAATAGCAAAACAGAACCTATCTTAGCTGTCACCACATATTTCAGCCTTCTTTGTTCTTAACTTTCACTCCGAGCTCATTTCTAATGCTGCAGGGGAATCTCTTTACCAAGGATATAAGGAAATGTATACATGAGTATGATGATTATGCCCACTTTGTGGGCAAGAATATGCCCACTTTTTGGCAGCTGTGAATCACGAGGGGAAAAAAGGCTTAAATGACAGATTCCAGGCTCCTAGTCTCTCAGGTCTGTGGGCTGAAAGGAAAATTAATGACACATAGCAGTTGACAAAAATGAGTTGTACTTCATTGTCTGGAGTGTAGGGCCCCCAAAAGATCGAATGTACTGTACATCTTGTACAACAACCCCTCCATTAAAATGACCATGCCATCACCGGCTGTTACCAGCATGTCTAGATACTAAGGAAATAGAGAAAAAAAATTGTAGGCAACTTGGGGGAAAAAATGGTCGTTTTCCATGACAACTTTTAGCGAACATCGTAAGTTATTTGAATGCTTTATCTGTGTACAAGACACTTCACAGCCCGCTCCCCCGCATCTGTATACTGGCAAGTATAAAACTGTATGCTTTTGAGTTTTCGATTAAAAGTGACCTAAGCACTTTCTATGTTTTGACTTATGAATGAGAAAGAGAGGAACAGGAGAAAAAATAATTGGATGATCCACAGTTGCTTACATTCAACACAATAATAATAATTTGAACAAGGATGATGAGTAGAAGGAGAAGAAAGGGCTGAGAATAAATGCAAGCCCCAGTCGTGGAATCCGGTCTTAGCGCATCACTTAGGCTTGGAGGGACAGACACATTGACTGACACGTCTCTCCTCTTGTCTCTGCTCTCCAAGCATAGGTGAATAGGCTAGATTTCATCATTTCAGGAAATTATAGGTGCAACTGCACTCTTGCATGCAGGGGTGTCAAACTCATCCGGGCCCACAAGCTGGATGAAAGGCACAGGGCCCATGGACGCCCTGCCTGTATGCCTGGACTAGCACACACGGCTCCTGGTATGGGATGCTGGCCCCAGCAAGTGCCGTGGGCCCAGGACCTGGCCTCAGTGAGCACCATGGATGGCGTGCGTTCCCGGCGCTGCATGGGGCAGCAGGTGGTCCAACGGGGCAGCACTGGGGGGCTGGATTATGGCGCTCCACAGACTAGATCTGGTCTGCGAGCTCCAAATCTGACCCTCTGCCTTTAGTTTCAACAAACCCATGTGTAGTTACACAGGGGAGAAGTGCAGCTTTGCCCATTTTATGTCCAGAGAGACCAGCTTTATGCACAAAAGAGGAAACGTTTGGCGTTCTCTTGCAGCGGTACAATGTGTTGCAATCCCGTCCATCCTGGGACTCTGGGGGAATTTCTCCTTCTTCCTATGGTTCCAGAAAAGCTGGCATCCTTGCTATTCTTGGCGCTCTCTTTTCTTTCTCATTTTTGATTCTGTTGATCAAAGACCATCTCTGTTGATTTGTGGGGGAGAAGAACGCACACAACAACCCCCCTTCCCCTCCTATTTAGAATGGATGAGAGGAGACCAGGGAACTGTTAAAGAAATAGCTAGTTCGAACGTCAGTCTTTTCCATCCTTACCATTCTTTCCATGTGTATTTTTAAAACCCAGCATTTTATTTTGCTCTTTCAGAAATGCCAGTAACCGTTGAGCCACGAAAGTCCTTTGCAAATGGACTGTGAAAGAGTTAACAATGCCCTTTCATGCAAAACCGCAAACAACCAGGGGGGGAGAAAAAAAAAAGTTTTTAACTGAGAAGTGGAAAGGATCCAAATTCGAGCCGAGAGTAGAAGCAAAGGGAGAGTATGAAATGCACAAATCATCCCGGAGTTCACCGAGTTGATAAAGTTATTAAAAAGAAAAAGGGCGAGAGAAGAAAAAAACCCCCACAACTTTCAGTTCTGTCCTATCCCTTTAGGCTGTGCAAACAGAGAGAGAGAGACCAGAACAAGTCTGACAGGATAACAATCTACAGCAGCTCTATTCCCTCGGGGCGAGACGGGGAGAAAGAGCGTGGCACAAGCTTTTTCTCTTCGGCTGCTCTCTGCTGCGTTCTTGGCATGAGCTGCTTGGGTTTTGCTTGCACAAACTCGGCACTTCTCGGGCTTTAAAAAAAAGAAATTATTATTATTAGCAAGTGGGAGAAGAGAAGCATTAACACAGGCCAGAGGGATTCTGGATCAGGCCAGAGCGTAGGGGTGGGGTTTCCAGGGCCTCTAGCCAGCCATTGGGCCATCCGCTTAGCAACAGTATGAAAAGGGCCAACCGGAGCATTTATCCACTCGGGCCCCGTTCCAGGGACTTTGTGCCAAATGCTTAACTCCTCTGCCAAGAAAACAAACAAGGGCACTTTTAAAAATTTCAGAGTTAAAGGGTCCCCCCCCTCGCTTCTCCTCCACGAACGGTCTGCGCTCACACAGTTAATGATCGCTTTCCCTTGATTGCAGGAGTTCAAACTGCAGGGGATTCAAACTTTTGCAGGTTGAAACAGTAGCTCCTACTTTCACTGTCTATGGCCATACCACTTTCCACATTGCAACAGCGGAGAGAGTTTGAGCTCTTTAACGTTCCCTTATTCCTTATTAAACATTGCTCCCGATCGGGGGAGAATCACCGCAGTCAGGGCCAGCCTTCTCTTTACGTTCACATTTATATACCTTGCTTGCTAATGCGATCTACTTGTATAACGTCCAAAGCCTTTTAGCTCCTATTCTGTTTTCTCATGTTTTACCACTTTCTTTTCCCATGTCCTTTATGGAATTGAAATAAAGACAAGGAATTTAATACACAAAAAGTGGGCTTGTAGTTATAAGTTTGTCCCCAAAGAGGAATTAGAAATCATTTTTGGAATATTCTCTGCCTTTTATTAAAGACATATTTTTAGAACATGCTTAGAAATTAGTCTACGTGAGTGCTCAAGTTGGGGACTCTCCAAAATATTGCTGATGAGAAATCCTGTATATATTTAGGCAGTCGCCAGCCCTGAATTCTGACAGTGAACTGTGTCTTCTTTTCTTGTAAAGCAGAAAAGCAGAAAATTAAGGGCCCATTTCCAAGAAGCGGTGATGTCCTCAGCTCTCCACAGCTGAGGCCCCGCTCACGTGAATGAGGATTGTAGGAGTGGAGGGTTGCATTTAACCTCCCAAGAAACAAAGAGAAAATCTTGGTTTTTTGCTCTTGGACATTATGGGTAGTGTTGAAGTGATACAGCACATCCTGAAAAACACTGGCCCTCTTGCAAGATTAGGCCCTAACACAGGGGCAGGAAATTATTTCAGATGGAGGGCTGCTTAACGAGTTCTGGTGAGCTGTCGAGGGCCGCAAAGGTATCCCCACCCCTTGACCGGTGCCCCCCTCCCTGGTCACCATCTTGGGTTCAGAAGTCCTGCCCCCTAACCCTTGACCTTTGCCACTTGAAGTCCCTTTCCTCGTCCCCACAAGTAAATCAGGCCAAAACCATTTTTAAAAAATAAAATGAAAGTATGTTATTGTTAATGTATATATCAAACATTGACAATAATGTATTTTAATTTTATTTAAAAAAAAAAATTTTGTCCTGATTTCTGTGTGATTGTGTATATAGAGGTGATTGCATAATAGCTCAAAATGAAGTCTTACCTCCTGTATATTGGGTGGAGGGCTGTGGGTGTGTGTGTGTTTGGGAGGGCATGGATGTGGGTGTGTGGGTATAGGGGGGTATGTGTGGATGGGTATGGGTTTCTGGGGGGCTGTGGGATGTGTGTGGG
>NW_017728998.1:11016952-11034364 GCF_001723915.1 Gavialis gangeticus | reverse complement strand
CTGTCTCTCACCCCATTCTCATTAGGAAGCTGGGGGACTGTGGCGTAGACACCCATACAGTCCAATGGGTCGCCAACTGGCTAGAGAGTCGCACCCAGGGGGAGGATGTGGGTGGGTGCTGTGTTTGTGGGGTGCCTGATTGGGTGTGGGTGTGGGTGTGGGGGAGGGTGTAGTTATGGTGGGGTGTGCATAGGAGCCCCCGCGTGCACCCCGCTAAACCGGTCAGTACCCACTCCCACCCTGCAACAGCCCAGAGCCCGCATGCCCTGCAGTGCCTCCCTGCCACCGCCAGCAACATGCAGCCCCAGTCCTGCCCTGTACCTGCTCTGGACTCATCCCCACTGGAGTGGATCAGCAGGAACCCGGGCACAGTCGCAACATAACCTGACCCACCCCACGCCTGCTCCACATCACCCACCCGTGCCGTGTCCTGCCGACCCTGGGCACGCAGTGGGGCTGGGGCAGCTCCGCAGCTGGAGTGCCTTTCTAGGTAGCCCAGATGGTGGCTCTGGCTGCTGCTGCTGCTGACCCAGCCCTGCGGTACTGGTGGGGACCGGCATTGCACAGCCCCGACCCCACAGCTCCGGGCTCGCCCACCTAGGCTCAGCAGCAGTGGCATGGGACACAAGCTGTTGCTCAGCATGGGTGGGGGTGGGTGGGAAAATTGCTCCCTCCCCCCCTCACCACTGCCAGGCTGGTTTTGCTGCAGCTACCCAGAGCCTGCATCAGGCGGCCCTGCATCTGTTTTGTGCTGCCACCGCTGCCCTGCTAGGCAGCTTGACAAAGGGCAACCCAGCATGGCATGGGCTCTGGGTGGCTGCAGCAGGAACAGCCCAGTGGTGTTGAGGGGGTGGTGTTGCTTTTCCCCCACCCTGAGCAACAGCTTCCACACCACCACTGCTGAGCCTGGGAGAGTGAGCCCAGAGCAGGCGTGGGGCGCATGGGGTCAGGGCTATGTGCATGGGTCCCTACCCGTAGCATGGGGCTGGGGGCCAGTGGCAGTGGCAGCCAGGAGCTGCTGCCACCTGGGCTGCCTAGAAAGGCAGTCTAGCTGCAGACCCACTCCAGTCTGGCTGCGTGCCCAGGGGGAGGCAAGACATGCCACAGCTGAACTGTGGCCAGGCAGGACTGAGGGACCCACCGTAGCCATACAAAGACCCACCGCGGGCCATATTTTGCCCACTCCTGCCCTAACAGCTCAATTTTATCTTGCATTTCTTGTGCAAGAAGTTGCATTAACTTTAGTTGGACTATTCACATGGCTGAGGATGGTCAAGTTAAATCTCACTGAAGAGTGACCTTATGTCCATAGGATAAAGCAGGGCACTTGGAGTCATGATTCCTGGTTTCACTTCCTGGCTCTATCACCAATTTTCTGGATGACCCTGGGTAAATCACTTAATCACGAGATTAAGTTTACCCAGGGCAGATGTGTTGTGAGGCTTAAACAATGTTTGTGAAGTGCCCTGAGGAGGAAAGAAGCTATGCACTTGCAAACTATTGGTAGAGCTGGCTGCCTCTACATCTGACTTAAATGCTCAGAGAACTGTTTGGGCAACCACACGCTGACACTGCACATTTCATTGACACGTCTTTGGCTCTTGCCTGTGTACTTCTTACCACCATGCACACAATCGTGGAAATTATGCGAGTAAAAAGGACATTAGATTAGTTTACACAAACCTTTTTCTGAAAATGTGGCAAGGGTTTTTCTGAATGTCATGACTGCGCAGGTCTCAGCTATTGCATTATCTTTAGGTAACTATAGCTTTGATATAGCCAGGTGCTTAGTTAAATTGAGATTCCCTTTGGGTTTCTAATTTTCCTCCTCTAAAAAGATATGGGAAGTTTCCAGAGAAAACCACCTCTGAAAAAAATTGAGTTTTCCTATTATGCTTAAGTGGGGACAGGATTTGATTGCCTAAATCTGCAACAAATAGTGATGGTTTTCTGTCAGGATACCTGAAGAGATGCTTCACTGAATAATCAATCTCTTGGGTTAATAAAACCCAACTGAAGGATCTCTTGTGAAATTTTTGGTACCCCATCCTTTTAGACAGGTTAGAAATAACCTAGTAGTAATGTGTGTGTGTCTACTTCCACTCCCAACCAGAACAAGGAAATACAAAGGCACATAAATGAAAACAACAGGAACCTCACAAAAAAAGAAAAAAAAAAGATTTTGGGTTGAGTTTGGGCAAAGGTTCACAGTAGGGAGAGAAGGGAAGGTGCTTCCTATTTATCTTAACCGGTTCTGCTTATCTTTGACTAGAAATTGTTTTGAGGGATGAGGAAGTTCAGTGAAAAATCAATTTTGTTTTGCACAGGACACAGCAGTGTTCACATTTAATCAAATTAACATCCCTTCTACACCAACACGTTAAACGACACACAGCTCAGTGGGGATTTACCTGACTAGGGACTGTAACAAAGCAGAAAGAGGATTGCAGTATGTTGCCCTATATTGTGTTATATTTAAACGGCCCATGCGTTACGTCAGTGATTCCCATATACATTAATTGGTCTTATAACACCTGGTTACACTATATAGTGTAATTTGCCAGGAAGTTGATATGCATGCATTTCATAACATGGTTTATATAATCTATTATTAAAGAATAAGGCTGCATCTGTAATTATAGTAGAAAATATATTTTACTGACTTTTACATAAAAGCATGCAGTACGCACCACACAGTGAGCAAAGTAGTACCAGCCCTCAGAAGGCAGCAATTCACATACTTTATGTTCCTTTTGGGAATAAAGTAACAGGTACAAAAATCAACTGCCATTTAATGAGTATTGAACTAAACCCTCAGATTCAATTGTCCCTATATTTTCTAGAAGGGACAGTTTAGTTTGGGATGATGTGGCCTAGATGAGTTGACTGTGTGCAACTTGACTGAGCAGATGTCCCTGGGTAGATTCAGAGTCCTATCTACTCCCAAGTGATAAAAATAAGTTTTGTGCTGGTTTTTACTTCTGCTTGCACTGCAGAATCTGCACTGCTATAGAAGAGTGAGCTGGAAAATGCCCTCGTGCAGGCTCATCCAAAATGTTAAATCAGCTGCAAATTTCAGAGGTTCATTTTGGCAAGGAATAAAGCCTGCAAGAGCCTAGGTTGACTGTCACATCGCAGGCCAGGAAGGGGAAAAGTTACCTTGGCAGCTCCTGGTCCTGAGTTAGCTGGTTCACTAGAGCTGCACACCAGCCGAGTATCTTGGCCTTCCTACTTCCAGCAAAACTCCCCATCCTGCTGTTCATTTCCAGGAAATAGGATGTTGCTACGGCCCAAGCTGCCTTTCTCAGACTGACCCTTCAGACCCTTCCCCCTTGTCCTGTAGCTTAACTCCGAAAATATCCAACCCCCTACACCCAAACCCCCATACTGATCTATTATCATGCGTGTATCTATTGTGTATTTAGATACCAAGCACGTGAGGTTTGCTGCACTTTTATCCTGGCCTTGAAATCCATAGAAACACAGCATGAATGTGGTGAAAAAACCTTGGGCATTGTAAATTAATTACAGCTTGAACCTTTTTCCATTTATGGTGAGCTTTCTCCTTCCCTCCCAGCCCCCAGGGTATTGCACTGTAAAACACTCTCTGTAATAGGTTTTATCTCATTCTGCCTCCCCTCCATTTTTCCAGCTTCTCTAGCGAATATTTGTCTCTTCTACCTGCTGCCCTGTTAAATCAGCCTCCAAGGCAGTGACATATGCCAGATCGCGGGTGCTGTCACTTTAATTCCCGGTGCTCATATTTTTCTCCTCTGAGTGGGGAGGTGGGGGCAGATGTTTTAGAGCACGGGGCCTTTTGCTGGCTGGCACGCCGAAGTCCTGATGTCTGCTGCTAATTACTGGAGTTGAAATCTTGGCCTTCGCTGACTGTGCCCAGAGTTAAACAGCAGGTTTCTCCCAACTGCCGTGGCATCCAGGTGTTCGATCTTGTTCGAAACGAAACCCCGCACTCAGCTACATAGCATTTCAGCTGAATTCTTCCTATGTAAATCTGATTTTTGCCTGGAAACAGACCTCCAGAATACGTGATGGTGGGCTTCAGCTGCCCTGCCCTGTCTCCTTTCCACTATCTAGCAATTGTTCCTCTAAGGCATGGAAACGGTGGGCCTCAAAATGCAACAGAGATACCACAGTTCCCCTGTGCAAATGAGGAGCGGTCATTGAGACACCATGAAGGGAAATCCCTCCGTCTCCTGTGTACTCCCAGGTGGATGTGGGGTAGGGAGGGGGAAGGAACTGTAAATAGGCCAGGCAACGGGAACAGAAGTGGGGCATTTTTGTTGCACAACGCATAGACCTTTCGGCTAAAAGCTGTACACGGGGAGCGTATACATTGGGCCATGCCCATTTTGGAAGGAGACGGCCATGTGGACAAACCAACAGGGACATGCTCTGCTGGGTTTCCCTCTAACGCAGGTGTGTGCTGAGCAAAATCATTTCACTCTGTGTTTCCATAAGGAACGAGATCTCTACCCTATTGTATGTCGGGAGCGCTCCAAAGCTATTGAAGTCAGTGGAAAAAATCCCAAAGGCCTGGGACGTTACAATTTCACAGGGGCAGATTTCCAATCTCTAGCTGGCATGGCAAGGATGCCAAGCCTTTTCCTGCCAGTGTGACTAGGCGACCGTATTGTTCTGCTGGCATCTTTTATTTGAAGAGGAGCGAAATCCTAAAGCTTTCAACAGGTTGTTAAAAATCCCAGTTATATAAACCACCTTCTAGCCTCCGATGCCAAATTGGATGCACAGCTCTCAGGTCTTCCTCAGGGCAGGGGAAATGGAAAGCTGATCCAGACTGAAGCTTGAGAAAAAAATATAGCTGTGATGTATTCGTGGGACTAGAAGTTTGAGTTGAGACTGATATTAATAAGAAAAATACAAGAGGGAAGAAAACAGGGCAGTCACTGGTTAATAATGCAGAAAGGAGGTGCAGGAAGGATTGCACTGTATGGAAGAGGGATAAAATGGAGCTCAGCCAGGGTCACCGGTCTCTCTCCCACCTCCTAAGGCTGTACAGGGGGGACTCTGGAGGCTCTAGGATTCAGATGATGCCTCTCTTCTCCTTCCTAACATACATCTGTTGGAAAAAATTGCCGAGGAGGCAGCCAGAGACTCCACTGCAGAAGCAGTGAGTGCAGGGATTTTTGGTCATTCAGAGGCTTTGAACAGACTTTCTTTGCCTCTTGTGTGCTTCCTCCACCTCCTCCCTCCTCCTGGGTGTGGTGTTCAGTAATCTGTGCCCAAGACACTTGGAAGAAGATCATCTTTATTCAGCGAGGCAGCTCCGACTGCCCCTGCTTAACAGAACATCTGCTTCTGCAGTGCCCTTCTCTCAGGCTCCTTGCATCTGGAAAGCTAAACCTCCTAAAATATACGCTTCCTGATAACGCGTCTTCCTTTTCCAGCCACAATGCTCACCAATGAATGACATTTATTGAGCTCGAGTCCAAATACTTAACCAACCTAAACTTACTGGGAGTGTTCAGTTAATCCCTGCAGTACCTTGCACTGTCACTGGGAGGACAAGCCTCTTTTGAACTCTCACTGCTACTGTTGTCGAGATGTGGTAAAGCTGGTTTCTTCTAGCAGCGCTAAAGCCCGGGCTTTGCTTGTTGTAACCTATTGTGGTTGCTGCCTAACTGAGACCTCTTGGGACAAATGACCAACTTGATGCCCCTCGTTTCCCTCCCGTCTGGAACTCGAGGTGGGAGCATTTATTTTTTCACCTCTATGCAGTTTGGGGTTACACAACTTCATAGGACAGCAAGGCAATTTCTTGTGATACCACTGCTAATTGCAACCATCAGTTTAATAGATTCATAGATGTTAGGGTCTGAAGGGACCTTATCAAATCATCGAGCCTGACCCCCTGCCCTGGGCAGGAAAGAGCGCTGGAGTCAGCGCTGCCCACCCCCCCGGCACCCATGAATTTGTAGGTGGCCACAAGATCACCTCTAAGCCTTCTTTTTTGGAGGCTGAAGAGATCCAGGTCCCCTAGTTTCTCCTCATAGGACTTGGCCTGCAAACCCTTAACCATGTGAGTGGCCCTTCTCTGGACCCTCCCTAGGTTATCCACATCCTTCCTTTCCATCATAAGTAGGAGCTGTACCATGTTTGTGAAATTGTGGCAGCTCCCAAACCCCCAAATCATGCATAGATGCATTATCTTTGCTCAGTTTTATCACCCTCCCCACACATCTGAAAAGCCCAATTTTTCTTCCATTATAGGCATTTGAATGCTCAGTTTTCTGCGAAACAAAATGCCTGCAAAGGATAGACAATCTTTCATTGGTGCTATAGGAGAACTGAACACTGTCAAGTACAGACCAGTCTGACATCCCTATTTTCCCCCCCAATAGTTTTTTTTTGAGCACCATTTTTCACCAGCCTGCTACACTAGGAATAACAACTAGTGACTACAAGCCTAAACCAAAACGTCAGGACAAATTCCTTAACTCAGGCCTCTAACCTCAGTCCATTGTTTGCCTTTACTATGGTGAGGATGCCACATCTAGAAATAAATACTTTTGACAGAAACAGTCACCTGTTTAGTGGTAGCATCTTCCTGCAAGAATATCTGATGGAGATGAGAATAGTATGTAGAATAAACAGGAATTTATGCTGACTGGGAAAAAAAGCTATATCTATGCATACATTTCTAGAAGGCCAATATTTCCTATGCTTTGATGAGAAAGCCTTGTGCTTAGCTTGGCCTGCACATTCCCTATGTAGAACAAGCCATGACTATGCTTTTAATGTCTGAAGCCGTTCCTTTAAAAAAAGGTTCAATCCTTCATTGACTTTCACCTAACTTTTAAACCGATTTTTCTATAACACCTCGGGGATCACCATTCTAGCATCTCAAAATGAAATCTCATCTAGAACGGAGAGCGCCCGTCTGGAGCGTTGAAGGGGCTGAGAACATGTCATGTTGGCTATTTAGTGCTAATAACCTGCAGATCTTATGAAGGTTTTCACCTTGAGCTTTTAATCTGGCACATTTCATACAACTTATTTTTTTTTGTTATTAAATTCATGCACGGGATCAGTGCTTGAGTAGTTAGGACATGTCTCCAAAGATCAAGAAGCCTGAGTCTGAGCCTTGTTTCATAGTTATACTGAAGGCCACCTCTATTTGGTCCAACTGTAAATGGGTACCTGGTCATTGGACTGGGGAATCAGCCTGGGTGATGGAAAAGGTCTTCTGTTTCCCATGCTCCTAGATACAGAAAATGACCTGCTGTAAAAAGCCTACTAACCTGATGAGCCACATATGCTTGGGATGGACCTTTGTCCTTGATCTTTGATAAATGTAGTGCTTAGCTCTGGGCCCTGCCCCACTGTGCTTTTGTCCAATGTTCTGGACAGTGTCACCAACCACCAAGTCTTTCTCTATATTTGATTTGCAAATCACGTATTTGAAACTGAAAGTAATCTCTGTGCTCTTGAGGACGAGAGGGTGTTTGTCAGGCCCCTCTTGGCAATGGTAGTCGGTGATTTATGGCTGGCTTTCCCTTGAACAAGACTTCCCATAACACATGACTCTTTATGTGTATGGGCTAAAGCCAAAGCCTCTTTTCTCCAACTGAGCATACTGACACTCATTCAGGAGTGGTTAGAGCTCTTGATACATATGTTGTTGATCTCCAGTTTTGAGCATATTGCTGAAAGAGGAATGCACAGATGCACAGCATTTCCATTTTTTTAATTGTTCAGCTTTAGCCACTCTGGCTTTATTCGAAGTTGCCTAGCTTCACTAATCATGTTGTTCTGCTGTTTCCCCCCCTCCCTAGAATCAGACTCATCTATATAAACTGTAATATTCTCCTTTCCATCAATAGTTCTGGGTCTCAGCCATGAGTTCGGGTTTTTTTTAATTGCTCCAGTCATTTTACTGTCCTCTGTACACTGGTGGCTTTCACCTGTGTTGCTTACATATGAGACGCAGTGCAACCAACTGATGGCGGATGAGAAAAGCTCATCTCTAGCTGAGAACTGCCAACTCGTACTTACAAAAGTACACTTGGGATTAGGCATTGAAGTGAGACTTCACAAAGGGCATTATTCCAGCTTCACAGGGGGGAGAAGTTATCAAGGGAGATTCCACTTCTCTGAATGCAGATCTCTTTTGCTAATGAGAAAAATATCAGAGAGACTGAGTGATAGATTAGAGTCAGCTTTATTAATAAGATGTACAAAAAAGCCTACTTGCAAATAAGGAAGGTGGGAATTCTCTCTCCAGGGGAAGAGCAAAGGTAGGTTTAAGCTGCCTTTGAACCACCCAGAAGATGGGCTGCTCCTGGCACAATGAGGTCTCTGAAATTAGTAGAGTAGCCAATGGGGTTTCTCTACATGCACTGAAATTTCCTTGCATTGTTCTGCCTCTTTTCCCATGCTTAGCCACACCCCCAACATACCCGGGGAAGACTGTGAGAGGTGAAGCATAGCATCACCTGCCCTGATCTTACAGCCTCCACATGCATTCTGTACAGACAATTTCCATCTCCTTAAAGGCCCCCTCATGCCTCCACTTCGGGGTCAAGGACCTCGTCAGAGAATTGTACCTGCCCTTAAGAACATTTCTGCAAATCCAAGAAGGAGATGATAGGCACAGCAGCCTGGCTACGTGCCACTTGTTATCGCTCAGAGGCGAAGGCAAGTGAACGAATGTTTTCACTCGCCCTAAATACCTGTGTGAATACTGGAAAAAAAAATGCTGCACAAATGTTTGCTTGAATTTCAATCTGAGCTTGCTCCAGTTGCGCTAGTGCAAACTGGCAGGCTTGGTGCTTGCATCTACCAAATTTCAAGCATGCATACCTGCTTTTTTCTCTACCTCCGGCGCATTTCAGATAGCCTGGGCTAGCTACCTGATTCACTACAGGAACAAGAGTTCTCAGACATTTCTCCTGGCACTAAGGCAACTAATAAATGAGCCTGACAAGGCTGCAGCCCCCACCCTTAGCAAGGGGGAGAACTACTCGCACGCACAATTATATTATATGTGATATCCAAAAATTACAGAGCAATAAATATAATGCGCTTGGGTGTATGGTGTAGGGGATGGGGGTAGGACAGTGCCTAACCTAGCAAAGGGACACAGCTCCTGGAGTCCCAACACAGAAGCAATTAAATGAGCCAGTTAGCACCTGCTGGAAGAGGGGCAGTGCATACGCTCTGCATGACGTATACGTTCCAGTTAACAACTCAGCACCAAGCCACGTGCTACTTGGAGAGCCTAAAGAGGAAGTAAAGGAGTGCGCAGCCCTGCAATGAGAGATGAACCCCTCCCACAAGGGAGAAAGGCAAGCCAGTTGGGAGCAGCTGGTAGGCATCCCACAAACCAAAAAAGGAAAAACAAATTGCAGAGAGCAAATCGTTCCCCCCCAGATTATTCGCACTCTTGCAATTCTAGTGTTCGTGTCTTGGGTCAGTGGAAATGCTAATGACCCCATGTAATAATCACTCTTGGACAACTCCATATAGCTCTAGCCTAAGACATGCTCCCATTCAGAATTTTGCATGGTCTTCGTTACCTTGCAGGTGCCAAATTCAGCTGGGTCGCCTGCTTTGCGTCTCAGGCTGGCAAGCAAGCCAAAGCAAGTCATCTGGCGCAGGGGGGTAGATAGGTGTACTTACATGTGTGCATACATATATGATAACAAGCGCTTGAGACAATCCCACAGGTTGTCTTTGATGATTTGAACTATTTTCCTTTGGCCACAGACTCCCTCTGGCTGAGGTGATGCAGGATTCACAGCTCTGCTGGGGAGCTGAAGAGCTGGTTAGATATATTGAAAAAAACCAAACCAAAAAAAAAAAAAACATGACGTGGGCAGAGCTGAGTACTTTCATAGGGAAGTGCATTGGTTTGCCTGACTTCCAGAGTTTCTGACATGGCCTAGAGGGTATGGTGACCACCACAGAGAGTGGCTCAGCAGCAGTGTCTACTACAGAAATACAAGAGGGGACTCCTGGTCTGAAGTCTGCATGACACACTGACGTTCACCGCAGTGACCAGAACAATAAAAACAAGCAAGCGTGTGAAGGCTTGCTTGAAAAAAGAACTTGCCTTTCTCTCTATTATCATTACCCTCTTCCCAGCTTGCTGCTCTGCCACCCCCACCCTCCTCTTATGTGCAATGACTTGGTTCATCGGTCCCTCGGGCCACTCCTTCTGGGTGTGGTGCAAACTGAGCTGTGCTTCCCTTGGGCAGCGATGTGCTAAGGCTTCAGGATGCGCTGACTCAGTGGGGCAAGGCTAATTTTAAGCAGTAGTTCCAGACAGCTTTGCCTAGTGCAAAATGTACCTCTGCCAGATAGACCCAACCACTAACTTCTTTTCCACACAGACTCTGGAGCCTGAATAAAGCAGACCTGGCCGTGCCAGAAGGCTGGCACAGCAATTCAGGGCGTGGGCAGTACAAAAACAGACCTGCCTCCTCAACATCTGGATCAGCTGGGAGCTGGGCACAACACGTGCCGTTTCCCAGCGCAACTCCAAGCACCTCCAAAACCTGCTATAATTAATACGGGAGGTGGCTACCACGGTGGGACTCGAGGAAGAATATGGGCACCCCAGGCAAGCCCTGTTCCCAGCCAGACTTGCCATGCCATTTCTGTGGCACCAAAGGTCCCCGGTGTATGGTCTCAACAATACACCCTAAAAGCTGACAGATTCAGGTGACTGCAGACTAAATGAGGGCAGAGAGCAAGCTCCGAAGCCAAAAGCAGTGCCCACAGAAGCAGTCCTCTCTTTTGTAGAGACACTGCAGCTGACACGTTGCTGCTCGTTGCCAGCATCCCTTGGGAAGAGAGGTGCCTTTCAGGTAGACAAGCTTTTTAGAGCTTTCTGGGCCTGGTCCCAAGCCTGCTGAAGTAGAGGGGAAATCTTTCCATTGATTCCAAGAGATTTGGATTAGGCCCAAATGTGAAAGCCAACACCATAAACTCCACCTGGAAGCCAATAAGCAGCCAAGTACCGGCCGTGGAGCATGGGTGTCATGTGCTCGCAGCAAGCTTCCCTGCTTACTAAGCAGGCTGCTGCATTCTGCATCGGCTTCAGTTTCCCAGTGGATTTCAGAACGAGCTCCTTTACTGCATTGCAGTTGTCTAAGTCTTCAGGTGACAAAGACAAAGGACATGGATAATTGTGGCAATGACCACATCCAACAGAAAAGGTCATAACCCTCCCAGTCAGGAAGAGGTGGAAAAAAAGGACAAAAATCAACGAATGAGTAACGTCCCGTATACAGTAGTGGGGTGTCACTGTTCTTAGCCAATTATGCTAAATGCTTCAAAAATCTTTTATCCCCTCACAACCAAATGGAACAAAATGATGACACAATGGTCTTAAAGCTTTAATCAGCAGGTCAAGCCAAGCCTTTTATTCCTTTGTATGTTCCAGTCAATGGAAAGTTATTGCTTAATTAACCCCCTTGAATGAATACCTGATAATTAATAAACCTATATACTGTACCCCAAGGCTTTGAGTTTAAGAAGTCTCCTCTGTTCAAGTATGAAAAAAGAAAACATGCTGAACTAATGGGAAATAATTCCGGTAGAAGGCAAACCAATTAGGATTAGTGAATTCCATTTCATTTAAAGTTCGAAGATAGAGAAGTAATTTATCTAGTAAATTAATAGTGTTGGTGACTTTCCTAATATATTAGCAAGTCTTTCGTATCATATTAGTGAAAACCAAGCTGGCTAATACAATAAAAGACTTATTATAAAGGTATGAAGGTTACTAATGTGATAAGATTTTTTGCATCCAATTAGTATTAAAAGAACATGTTTCTAAAATGGGTTTTTATATTTATTTATATCATTCCTGGTGCACGTCACAAGCCATATTTTATTTTAATAAATTAATTCTCCTCCTAACTTGGGAGTGAGTGTACAGGGGATATCTCCCCAGCCAAGAACTGTGCATGTGAAAGAGTGTATATACGCTTGAGTGCACGTGTATTAATGATTCAGATGTTCAGGGTGTGGCTGCATTGCTTTAGCAAATCTGAAGCAGTTTGGTATTTTTCTAACCCTGGGCAAGCTACAGATTAGGCTGCTGTACCTGACTATGCCAAAGCCTAAATGCTTCCTAGAAATTACTTTGCCATTGGTCATAACTAGTCCAGTTTTGTGCCTCTACCAGTTACTGTTATTCACCTCCTTCAAAGGAAAGTGAAAGATCCCAATAGCACTGCATTTGTGGAATAAATTACTCGGTGGTGTAACTAGGGTGGGATGGATAGGGCAACTGCTCCAGTGATGTGGAGGGTGGGGGCGTGGAGAGGGGTGGAAAAAAAGGCTGCTACTGCAGCCACACAATTGCACCAGAGCACAGAGCAATCAGAAGTTGCCACTGCCCCTAGGTACAGGAGGACCCAGGTGCCTGGCTATGTTGTTATACCTCAAACTACCCATAAATGGTGTTTCTGCTTAACCTCCATTAGCTAGAGATTGGGCTATGGTATGAAGCTGGAGGAAGAATATGGAAACCCTGTTTCTATAGATATAAATGGATATTTCTATATCTTTCCCAGATGCTTATTTTAATCCTTACCATTTAATACCTTTAATCCAAGCATTCAGAGGCAACCTTTTCTGGACCCTGCTCAGGTCTTTGTCTCATCTTGAAGCAATGGGTTCCAGAGGTCCATTGCATGAAAAATTACTTCCTGTTGTTACTTTAAAAATCTGCTGCCTTTCACATCATGTTCATAAAAAAAACACATGAACTCTTGTGTGAGCTCTCAGTTACTTCCCCTTTGGTTTCATTTGGGGGGGAAGAGAGTTTTGCTTTTGGTTCTAATTGGACCAAAGACTATATCTGGTGCCCCAAGCCAACCTTTCTGAACCTGAAATGAGCATTCAGCTAGGTTCGACTTGGAGGAATGAACAGAAATGTAGATCTGTACATACTTTATCTTGCATTTTAACAGTGCATGTATGTTTCTGTATTTAGCTTTGTACCAGGTTTTACCTTCTCTGCTGAACCTGTGGAGTCTGTAGCTGTTATCCTTGGAAATAAAGCTTTCAGACTCCCATAAAACCCCTTCTTATGGTGTTTGCACTGGGAGTTTACAGAAGAATCAGAAATGTACACACAGGTGCTTAAAGATCAATTGTATTAGAGAATATAATTGGTGCTATTTTTCATCTTTAAAGTTCCTGCAAGGGTAGTTTTCCTAGGCAGATTGAATTAGTAAAGTAGAAACAGATGCAGTCGATTGTCCATCGTTCAATTAGAGCTATGGGTTATAAAGACTGATCACAATCAAGGGGGTTGGTAACGGGCAAAGATATATTCCTTCTTTGTTCCATAGGAATCGGTGCCGCAAACTGATGATGAATTTTATTTGCTGAAGACCCTGGAAATCCTGAAGGTTTGGATTGCAGTCCCATTTCTTGTTACTTCACTTACATTAAAAAAACAAAAATACAGTGAACCATTGGATCCTTGCCTGAAACACCACCATAACTCCAAGCCAATATAGAAACGGTGGAAATTGGAAAGATCTGAGGTGGATGGCAAAAAAAGGGTGAGAAACATGGCAGGATTTAATACAAGAAGTGGCAAAGATTAGGGTTATTCCACCTAGGATAGAGAAGCTGATCGAGCCCTCTTTTTAAATTTGTCCTATAAAATAAGACAAGGAGAACACTCAATGTAAGAAAAGGTCAAACCTTTTAGGAACAAAAAAGGCAGGTGAATGTTATGTAGTTGAGTCAGTCTTTGGTATCTTCTATTACAGAAGATGAAATCAATTGCTATACATCATTTTAATAAAGAGCCTGGCACTTTTATCAACAGCTGCTATGCAAGCAGAGGTAATGATAAAGCAAATGATGTTTGTGCATCAGAATGTATATTTATTGCCCTCACAGGTCAGGAAGGAATCCAGGTCCCCTACACACCACAACGTAAAGTTGACTTGAAGTATTTGTTGCCATTCACTGAATTATTAACTATCGGTTTACACATTGCATTTACAGGTGAGCCTTGGACTACAACATGTTGAGCTGGGACAGAGCAGCCCTGGCTGGCAGGGGGCCCAGGGCATCAGCCCAGGGCTGCTCTGACTTGGCTCAATGTGCTGCGGAGGGGCTGGCTGGGGCACGGGGGTGTTCCCATTCAGGGCTAGCCAGCAGGCAGCCCCCACACTGAAGCACCCTTGTGCCCCAGCCAGCCAGGTCAACATCTACACATGCATTGCTGTGCATGAAAAAATACTGCAGTAAAAGGCAACTCTGCAGTAAAAGTCTCATATAGACGCATCTGCTGAGATGTTAGCTTTTCACTCAGTCCTACCAGTGGCCCTCTTGTGTTCAGGTAAAATGTCATTCCCGTCAAAATTCATTGGATATGGCTCTGATGCTCTTGTTCAGAGGCTTAACAGAGGATTTCAGTTTGGGTCTGCCAAGTCCAGGGTCCAAATTATGGGGGAGCACAGCGGGGTGAGCCCCCGTATAAGAGATGAGAGCCCCTCATGGCCAGTTGTCACATTCATAGATTCATAGTTCTTCCCCTTCCCCCCGTAACGTGGGTTCCCCCCACCGCAACCGCCCAGAGACCGTGCACCTAGGCGCACAGTCCTCAGCCCACCCTAGACAGCCCAGGTGGTGGTGGTGGCGGGTCCTTCTGGCTGCCCCCACCACTGGCCCTGGCCCTATGGTACCGGTAGAGACCCATGCACACAGCCCCAACCCAGGCCAATTTTTTTTGCAGACTCCCCACCCCAAGAGTCAAACCCTGGTCAAGCCATGATTTTTCACGAACACTGAAATGACCTACAGCTTAAATCATGGCAATAATCAAGACACAGAGCATGACACAGGAACATAAGATGTGAAGGAGTAGGCTGAAGGAGGGGAGAGAAAAACAAATAAAGCCAGATGCATAAACAGCAGCAAACTTGAAGACTTGTGCAGGGTCTTAATGAGCCAGAAGCTAGAGGTCATGAAGCTCAAGAGAAAGCTAGTGAAAGGAATTAGGCAGATGTGTCCCAAAGAAGTAATTTCCACAGACGTGAAAAGGGAGCAAAGTTAAAAACAGGAAGAAGGCTAGATAGGAGGAAGTGGGAATAGCTGAAGTAAGGGATAGTGTCGCTGGGGACAATGGTCACAGCCAGAGGACTAGAAAGGACAGGGATAAACTGGTTTTTGAATGACTGTAGTCATCCTGGATGCAGGGAGGGAAAGAGAAAGGGACTAAACATAGGGCGCATCTACACATGCCCGGGGCTGCACGTTTGGTACTGCACCGCCTTGGAGGCGCGTGGATTTTTTTAGACGCTATGTGACTGCTACGGTGACATAGCATCTCGTGTGCACAAACCCACCAAAACTATCTACCTGGTGCCTTGGGAGGATGGTGGAGTAAGGGAAACTGGTGAGGAAAAACGGAGGACCCTTTGAAGAAAGGCAAGGAGTTTCCTCCACTGTCTGAATGTTATCTGACAATAAGATCAGGTTCAGCAATGTTTCTATGAACATTATCTGACCAAATGAGCTGCTGGAAAGAGAGAAAGGGAGAGGGAGGGAGTCCCAGAACCAAGAGCTGGGGACTTGGAAGACGAGCTGATTTCAGGTGTAATGAGTAGGGACAGTAGGTGAAGAACTGGGAAAATCCTAGCAGACTAGAGACAGATCTCCGAGGGAACTTGGAGAGCAGACGAGGTACAGGATACCGCTACTGGCACAGATGCTGGCCAGGCAATTGGAGAAGTTAAAAGATACATAAGGAGAAAAGAGTCATGAAAGCCTTAGGAGGAAGACGAGGAGGAGGAAATGACTGACTGCGTAACCCTGCACAGAGATAGAGGCTGCTGAGGCTCCAGAGGTCATGGAAACAGCACATGCAAGGGTGGATTGTGGGGGAAGGGGAAGAACGAGAACAGTCATCGGAAATCAGATGATTTGATAGGGAAACTTAAATGCAGAGGTCAAAAGGGAAAGCAGGGCTTGGTGAAAAATAAGCCAAGGGAGCACCCTAGCCTTGTTATTTTGCTCTTGGAGCCCTTGATCTAGCAGTTGCTAATGATAGACAATGCAGGAAATTACATTTGTATTAACCTCTAACACTGATGTAAAAATAGGCGTAATGCTATGTTTGTGGTGATTAATGCAGTGTGAAAAAGATAATTAAATGAGGCCTCGTTTACTTTTGCTTTCTATGCCTCACTGCTACAGTGGCTCCTGCTCAATCTCCTTGGAAATCTATTAGGTTTTGCTACCATTATTTTATCACTTCTCCTGCATCGAGTTAGACACACCTACCCAGAGCTGTGGGTTTCAGAGACTGATTCCCGGGGGTTCTGCCTTACTGCAGTACTGCCTGCTATTTTCTGCTCAGAGTATGTGACCACAGCTATGCAGTGGCTACACTTAACGCTTTTACTGGCCTTACTGGTTTTATCTCCCATTATATTTAACACCACCATCACCACAACCACCATCATCCCTTACCGCGAGAGCTGTTTGGAAAAAAGCACTGGAGAATGCAGCTCCGTGGAAGTTGAAGCACTCAGCAAAACGGAGTCAATTTAAATGAAATGTAATCTCTGCTATAACTGGAGAACAATTTCTGAGAACACCCTAAAGCTTGAAACAATTTTGCTTGCTTTAGTTTTGAAATCATGTCCCAATATTTCTTTTTAAATTTTGGATTAAAAAAAAAAAAAAAAGCAAAAATTGACGCAGACTTTTTCTGTTTCTTACAGAGACAGTGGAAATGTAGTGGGTTAGTTCCTAACTGAAGAGAAATATCAAAATCTGGGAATTCTTTATGAAACAAATACGTTCTTGTCTGCACGCCTTTATTTAGCACAGAACTAGCTTTACGTATCCAAAATACTTCACCGTATTTAACTCTTTAAGAATCAAGTCTAGTTCGATGTTCCTATAATCCCCACATTTTATATGTGAGGAAAGAGATGGGGAAGTGAAATGCTCCAGGCTATTCAGGGAAATCGGTGTCAGAGGCACTGTGAGTTCCCAGGACCTTTTGACAAGCAGACCTCTGTTCACTCCATGCCTCAAGCCAGCAAAACACCAAAAAAGACACCAGCACTAAAAAGGCTACAAACAGGTGTCATTTGGGTAGTGGGATCAGCTGTGTCAGGATGCGTCCCAGCCTAGCTGATCCAATTGATTGACGGAGACAGATGTCATTCAGAGCTATTGTCCCCCAGGATTAGGCCCCTGCTGCTCCGGGTGCCTGTCCCCAATCTGGGAGCACCCTGGGGAATCCTGTGTGTACTACGGTCTTCACTTGCAGATGTATACCTGCGGGGAAATTGCTGGGCCATGGGTCTGCAAGCGTGGAGCAGAGAATGCATGGGCTTCCCTTGCTCTCCAATGTGAAACATGTGCCTAGCAGGGGAATTT
>NW_017728998.1:11008700-11011952 GCF_001723915.1 Gavialis gangeticus | reverse complement strand
ACCCCTGTCCCCAATCTGGGAGCACCCTGGGGAATCCTGTGTGTACTACGGTCTTCACTTGCAGATGTATACCTGCGGGGAAATTGCTGGGCCATGGGTCTGCAAGCGTGGAGCAGAGAATGCATGGGCTTCCCTTGCTCTCCAATGTGAAACATGTGCCTAGCAGGGGAATTTCTGGGCCATGTGTCTGCAATCGCTGACCAGGGAATATATAGGGCTCCCTGCGGTGCCCCTGGGTTGGGTTCAGGAACCTGAGGTCCTTATCCCATGGGATCAAGCCCTGCCAGTGCCTGCCCAGGACAGCTGGAGAGCCTGGTCAGCCCCTGCTGCCCATGCTTTCATGCCATAACTAAACAGATGTCCACAATGAAAAGGCAGCACAAACTATTTCTAGGAATTGTTGCACCACTATTTTGGGGCATTTGGGGTACAACAAGGGGCATGGACATCTGTTTTTTTGTGCCACCATCTTTTTTTTTTTTTTTTGGTGACACACAGATGATGTCTATTTGTAGCTTAACCAAGGCTATTGTCTAGGGCAAGACCCTCAAAACTGGAATGTCCTTTCTGCCGTGGGCAGTTGCCACTCAGTTCTCTAGCTGTCTCTCCTTCAGCGTTAGCTACTATAAAAAGGCATTTCCCAGTTGCTTTAGTTTTAATAACATGTGGGTAAACTGATTCCCATCAGAGGAACTAGAAAGACCAATTCAGTTACTTTGTGATCTCACGTTATCTGATCTAGCTTGATGTAACTACCAGGTACATGTTTGCTGTTCTCTGAAGGGATATTACATCATTTAACCACCACAGTACAACTTATTATAAACCGCTTTGACAGCTTGAACTATCTTGACATAAAATTCATTTAAAAGTAAGGGGGGGGGAAAAAGACTTCTTTCCATCTTGGTAACTATCAAAAGCTAAATACAGAAGCATGATCTGCTTAACCAAAGACATACACGCCACATTTTTTAAACGCTACCCACTGCCCATATACCTCCCTGGATGGATAAGAAGACATGCACAAGCAACCCTCAGCTGACACAGAGTTCATGCAGTTTTTAAAACATTTCCTTTCTTTTTGCTGAGTAGGGGCGCAGGAAGAATAGAAAAGAAGCATTTGGAGTCTTAGCTGTCATAATATATGAAGATATCCACAGAGCTGCAGCTTGGGGAATTCTGCTGTTTAATCAATCTTGTTAGCAGGTGGCATGCGAAATAGGTAGCAACAGAATAAATAGCAGGCCATTTAGATGGGCTTACTATGAGCAATGATTGATATACATCAGGAGTTGAGCTTCCATTAGAAATCCTAGAGTTTTATCCAAGTAAACATATATGCTTTTCATATTGGCACACATTTGTCAACTGAGATGAGTTGGTGGCTCTTCTATCTGCAAAATGAACCAGAGCATGGGGCACTATTAGCACTGGCCTCCCCACACTGATCAAGCTAACAAGCTTCGTTCCCGGTTCAGCTAAATTGCCTCAGCCTTCAGGTCTCTTCAATCCTTGGCCACTCTTTTGAGGATGCCAGGAAGCAGGCCCAACTGCAGCAAGGCCTTTGGCAAGGTAGATAAAAGTTCACTGGGAGCTGCATTTCATGTAGGT
Organism: Gavialis gangeticus; assembly: GCF_001723915.1. Taxonomy (NCBI): domain Eukaryota; kingdom Metazoa; phylum Chordata; order Crocodylia; family Gavialidae; genus Gavialis; species Gavialis gangeticus. The sequence continues at coordinate 11,010,341 of NW_017728998.1, read as the reverse complement.
CAAATGAAGTTTCAAAATCAAATGAAAAATCTTTGGTCAGGAAACTGAGCAAGTGCTCACTTTTTTGTAAAATTCCCAGCCTGATCAGAAATTCTCCATCATGTAATATTGCCGTATTACGGCTTCTAAATCCAGATAAACCTGGAATCATGGAGATTTAAAGAAATGATATTAACCCCCCCCCCCAAACAAATAAAGATTGTAGGGAGCTGAGTATTTTTGGATTCCCCAAAAAGTTTGATGCAGCTTAGAACAGAGGTTTGGACTCCTTTTCTCCACATTACACATTATTCATGTGAAGGATGGAGAATAAAGAGTCAAGACCTGCTGGATTTGGCTGTCTAGTGTTGAATCATTTTGATCCACCTCTGACCCTTTTCTTTTCTAAGGGGATGCCTTTGTACAGCTTGGATCAGTGATAGGCAGGCATAGAGTAGGTGAGAACATCATGGGTAGACAGAGGGCCACACAATCCCCTTATTTATGATCCTATCCAAAATGTTAAGGCTAAAGATGAACCAAGTGCACATTGAAGACAAGAAGATTTTGAGTGGTAATAGGCAAGTCTCTGCAAATTAGATAAACTCTCTGTTCATGGCCGTATCTTCCTACTTTCACCCAACCTTGTGTGATCAGAAAATAATCCGTTAGCAAATCAGATTCCCAAATTACATTCATAGGTTTGAGCTTTGAATCATAGGATAGCAAAGAAAAGCACAGTAGCATTTGGCAATGAAAAATTTAACTTTTTAAAAAATGTACCTTTTTGAAGATCAAGCAATACCTAGTTAATTGATGCTCATCCTTGATATATTTGCAAGCTGCCACCAAGTCCCCCTGAAGTCTTCTCTTTTCCATGGGACTGTTCAGCTTGGAAAAGAGAAAACTTCGGCGGGATTTGGTGACAGCTTACAAATATATCAGGGGTGAGCATCAGGGATTAGGTGAACAACTATTCACCAAAGTGTCCCAGGGGAAAACCAGGAGTAATGGGTTATAAACTCCTAGAAAGTTTCAGACTGAATAGAAGGAAAAATTGCTTCATGGTTCATGTGACCCGACCCTGGAATAGACTCCCAGCGGGGGTGGTGCAGGCACCTACCCCGGAGATCTCCAAAAGGAGACTGGACCCTCATCTTGCTGGGGTTATTTGAGCCCAGCTGTCTTTCCAGCCCAGAGCAGGGGGGCTGGACCCGATGATGTCATGAGGTCCCTTCCAGCCCTAAACTTCTGTGAAACTGTAAATGAGTAGCAATGTGATGCTTGACCCTGGATGAAACAGTGGACATGTTTAGAAGTGCTTCTGACACTATCCCTTCATTACCAAGAGGTCACAGTCTTGGGAAGTAGACATGAGGGGTTTTTCTTGGAGACCATTTCCCTGTATTGTGGCTTGAAAAATCAGGGAATAAGAGATACTGTAGAATTATCAGATCCTGACAGGTGCTGCAGAAATGCTGTGGTATAAATATGCAGTGATGCAATAAGCTGGCAAATTAATATGGCTGGAAAAAAGGAGGAGAAAGAGGATGAAGAAAGCCCCCCCATCTCAGACTTCTTTTTCTGAAAGATGGTTATTCAGCCGTTTTCTTTGAACTTAGATGCTCAAGACCAGACAATGATTTTTTCATTCTAAATTAA
>NW_017728998.1:11006312-11008689 GCF_001723915.1 Gavialis gangeticus | reverse complement strand
TGCTCAAGACCAGACAATGATTTTTTCATTCTAAATTAAACAAAGGACCCTCCCGCCCGACCCCAACTGCTGCTATCTTGGGTGTGATCTAGCACGTGTACTCGGAGATAGAGGCGACGCTTTCATATGGCACTGTTTTCCTTCTGAGGACTAGAGATTTTGCCATCCTGAGGTTTCTATCCTGAAACCAATGCTTAGTTTCTCCTTGTTCTACAAAGGTAGAGTATGAGGAAGACCAGCTATCTCTGTAGCACCATCCATGGTGGGGATGTCCTCTGTGTGACAGAAGGAAGGACTACAGAGTAGGTAGACATCGGTGAGTGTTGGAAACACCCAAGCCACATGGAAATTTTCCTAGCAGATTCGAGAGCGTGTATTTGTGTGTGTGTGTGGGGCGGGGGGAGTGGGGAGAGGGAGAGCTAGAAAACTTGGGACTAGAAACCATGCCAGTTCTCCTGGTTTGCAGATGAAGGGATATTACATCCACTACAGTATGAATTTGATGGACTTCAACAGGGAACCTTACACAAATTTCCTTTTCCAACTGTTGTCCGTGGAAGGAGCTACTCGGGCAATTACATGCACCTTCCAGCTCATGGTGCTTTAGAAATATGAATGAATTCATTTGTAGATCATAGCCCGCTCAGATAGGAAGACATTAATCATGTATATAGATGGAGAAACAAAAAAAAAAAAAACTCGGAGAGATACATTCACACTTTCAAACATGGTTGCCAAACACTATAGTTATTCTCTGGCAGTGACCCAATTTGCATACTTGCAGTGGGGAAAAAACCGCTTTGATTAGAAATTTAGCTACCACTCTTATGTCTCTAAGCATGGAATTAGGAATTGGTATTAAATTGTCACATTTGAAATGGTTGGCCTAAATGACTTGTAGTGATGCTCTGATGCGCATAAAAAAACTCAATGGATAATCGCTCTTAAGAGCTGTGTCCACATAAGTGGAAATATCTAGTTTGCAGTGCCTCAAAGCCTTTTGAGGTGCTGCAAAACACAAGTGGTGCACGTGGATCTGTTCGCTGTGCTGCATATTTGCAGTGCGGCAGCAAAATTAGATACTGGAAAAATCCAGGTATCTAAAGAAACCGTGGGGAAAAAAAGCAGGGCGGTGCACCTGGCTGTAGCATGTGCTACCTGAAACCAGAGCCTGGCTGGCCAGAGCCGATTTCCATCTGCCAGGCAGGCTCTGCGTGCCCAGGTTACCACCACTGCCACCCCGGGCAAATCCACGTGCACACTCTTCTGAACGTGCCCAAGGTATCTGATGTTGAGTCATAGGCTTTAATTAGAAGCTTCTCTATCCTCTCTGTTTCATATGCCATCTCTTTGAATCCAGGGTGGATGTGAAGTAGGGGCTAGATGAGCACATGAACCTGCACGACACATTCCTGCATGTCTCGTCTCTTATGTTTCCAAAAGTCATCCATAGATTTTTATATTTTTTGGCCAAAGATTTATTCCTTGTCATTTAGATCTGCCTCTTCTGATCTCCTCCAGCCAAATTATGTGCAATATCAGCAGCTCATCTATGTGGAATTGGAGAATATATTTGGCATGCTCACTTACAAGGGTTGTTGAAGATGACTAACTTTTTTATACTGCACAAAAGAAGAGACAATAAATAGAGGAGTAGCAAATAGAGCCAGCATGTTATTTCCTTCCCTGTAAATAAGTAAACTATAGTACTTCTATTCCAGTAGTGAAACCTGGTACTGAACATATTCATGGGAAAGACATTTAGAGCACTCAGTGTTCACCCACGACATTGATGATGAAGGTTTAAGACAGCACGAATTATAGGGAACATGAAAGAAGCTCTGCTTCCCTCGAAGATGCCACCTGTTTAAACACCTGGGAAAAATTATTCATAGCACTTTACCAATACACAGACAGTAAAGAGCTCCATAGAAGAATTTTTGCTTGCATTAAAAAAAAAAAATTCTTCTTTCAGGTCTTTGTTCTGGAGCCCATCTTTCTCAGCACGCGTGGAATCAGTCAGGTTCTCATCTTATAGTTTAGAGTGAGAATGAAATCGTCTGCCTTTTCTCCTAGCTCAGCCACCCGAGTTCAATGTCTTTGTGCAACTCACTACCTGACCCTATAAAAGTACCATGATGATCAGAGTGTCCTTGAAACTCATGAGCTGAGCCTGTGAGGAGAGAGTATTCCCAAGATCAAACCTCTAATATTTTGAGCTTCTCCTTCGCAATATAGAAGAGTTTGTCTGCTGTTCAGGCATGCATTTAAAATGGCCAAGTCACTGGCATGTAAATGAACATAGAAGTGAAAAGTACTTCTACATCCTGTTTGCAGTAGAGGTTTTTAGCAGGTATAACCAGAAGATTTTTTTTTT
>NW_017728998.1:11000412-11006301 GCF_001723915.1 Gavialis gangeticus | reverse complement strand
AGAGGTTTTTAGCAGGTATAACCAGAAGATTTTTTTTTTTTTAAGTCTACAATTGCCCTGTTTAAAGCTAGTTCCAACTGGCTTTCAGTATGTTTCTACAGCTGATTTGTGAACACTCATTGCTGATCTCATATGCACTCTTTCACATAATATTATTGTGTATTAATGTGTCATCATAGACAGCAGAATATTAGAGTGTATTTTGTGTATACAGCAGCTGGGCAGGTGCTTTCAACCCCCCAGATATACCTAGCATATAATCCCTCTGGAAAGGGCTAGAGTTTAGATGCATCACAGAGAGCATGCCTACACATGCATTAATCCACCATAGTTACTGAGCATTAAGTTTAGTACCTGTCATGGTACTCAGTGCACAGTAACCAGCACTATTGCACAGTAGCACCAGCACGCGCCTTTTTAGTGATGCTAACGTGCAGTAGGCTAATTCTACTGTGCATTAGTGCACTAGGACGGCTTCTGCCATGATATGCTAATGCACAGTAGAATTAGTCTACTGCGCATTTAACGTCTCACATAGACATGCCCTAAAAAGGGTGGGGATAAATCAAACGTAGGTTGTTTCAATCCCCTGTTTGCCTGCTTCTGCTCCTCCAAGCCGTTTTGGTTCTGGCTTGGGGTTTTCCGAGGGATAATGTATGTATGTGTTTCCTTATGCTTATGAAATAGGTTTGTGGCTAATAATAGTATGGATTTCTAATCCATTCTCCCCTTATGTCTATGGCACATGAATGCTGAACATGTAGCCCAAGTTGGGAACTGTTAAAGGTTAAACTTTCCCCCAATACCTCTTTAATCACTAGGTTTCCTCCTGCTCTTTTCTCTCAGGAGAATACCTGGAACCCCTCTCACATTCCTTCAAAGCAGCAGGCAGCCTTTGAACAAATAGGAAATGACAACTACCTTTGGGGCACGGGATGTGGGGGGATGAAAGAGTGGCTAAAAGGCATAGACTTTTTCATGTCTTTTAAAAGGAAGGAAGAGTAAATGTTGTCCTGCCTCCTTCCCCAATCTTGTCCGAGTCTTTCCAACTTGTCACGGCTCTATTTCCAGCTCTGCCTGGTCTAGTCATCACTAAAGAAGGGCCCAAAGCAAAGGAATTGCAAAATAGGCTGAAGAATGCATACGGTTAATTTTTAATATTACTTATAACAGTATCAAGCTTGCAAGTGAGAGAGTATATTTGCTTTCCTAGAGGAAGAGAAGATGTCAGTGTAAGGGACAAAACATCCCCTTCTTTTGGCTAGGCCAGAAGCCCAGCCTTTGGGAATATGGTAGGGGGCTGATGGATTTGCCTTTGGCCTGCTGAAGTGTGCAAGAACATCACAGATTCACAGAGCTCTCACTGTGCAGGCTGTCCTCTTGGCATGTCCTAAATAAGGACTGTGAGATTTCATTGTAACGATATGCAGCTGGAGGAGAGAGAGGCTGTAAAGAAGAAAGTAGGCATTTACACTGGATGCCCTATTATAATTATACGTTATGAGAAAAGGACTAGGGAGAGTAAGAGGCAGGTAGATATGACTTGCAGTGTCACTGGTTCATATATTTGGCCCAGGGCCGGAGAGGAATGCATCCTTAAACTTCTCCCAAAGAAACTGAGCCTGTGCTTACTATTAGTTAGTGGCAGATGTTTGTGCTCCCTTTTGGAGGATACAACTACCTGGGTCAAAATTTGCACCTGTGTAATTTTTTCTAAGAGAATGGCAGTACAGATAACAGGTATGAGTCACAGAAATTGTAAGCACTTCATACGCTCCTGCTGGCATGTAGCCAGTGACACAAGCATGCTGGCTGGCTTCTGTGAGACAACGGTGGGTGCAAAAACACGAGGCAGGAGCCATCTTTTTAAAATGTATCTAAAATAAGTAGACTTAACTATTCTGGCAACTCTGTCCAGCAGATACCTACTGTCATCATCCCCGCTTTTGCAGTGGAGTAACAGCCCAGGACAAGTGCAGTCAATTGTCACCATCACAGCATCCTCGTGTAACCACCAGGGCTCTTGGCTTCCTCTCCAACTGATCAGACCATTGCGCTGGCCCAGCTTTTCCATTTTAATTTGCTTTTAAAAATACCTTCAAAGGGTAGAGAGACATTATCAGAACAAATAGGATGATTTAGTGCAGGTATTTCATATTTGTTTGCTCTACCGTCGCCAGAAGGTCTTTCAGGCTCCTTGTCATTTTGCGCTCTCTGACCTGAGTAACACTGATATTTATTGCTCATTTTCATTTAGCTCTTTGAAGCTCAATCCACTTAATGATCAAAAAACCTCACGCAATTTAGCAGATAACATTGCTGAAACTTGTTGGGAGATTTTAATAAGCCAAATGAACACTGGAGGGGCGTTTGGGCTGGCGGTCGTGTTCCTGGGTGATAAGGATCTAAGTCAGACCCACTCATTTTGGCACCCCAGCTATGTAGAAGTGTTCAAAGTGGACATACTTTTCGGCAGAGGCTGCTATAATGCTCATCTAAAGTGCCTGTCCAACTATCATAGCATCTGACTGGTCCGCAGTCTGTCACATTTATCCTCTCAACTCTCCTGCGAGGTAGAGAAATGCTATTGTTATCCCTCTTTTACAGATGAGGAGCTGATGCAGCTAATGATCAAGCAACTCGTCTGAAACCACAGAGGAAATCTGTAGTGGAACAAGGGATGGGATCTGGATATTCCTCTTTCCCTCGCACCCCAGCGCTGGATCAGCCTTGGTAGCACGTGAAGAGATGACCGTGTTGGCATTTGTTCTCCTGCAAATATTTCCAACTGCAAAAGTATCTACACCAGCCAGATTGTGTAAAGCTTGAATAAAAAATCCTCTTTGTGAAATGGCCAGCTATGGCAAGTTACAAATGCTATTAATATTCTTTTAGTCTCTGTGCTCCACAGTGAGAGGGTAACCCTTCTTTATAAGGAAATGGAGCAACTTGTGAGTAATGGGTAATTTCCTGATATACAAACACTGCAGCCCACCTTTCCCCCTCAGATCTTCAGGCCATGTCTTTTATCATAGGTTTTTCCCCTTGTGGAGAACCACGTTAAGGTTTTTTAGATAATGTAGGGTTCAATCCTAAACCCACATAAAGCAATAGGAAATATTTCCCCCTGGGTACAGATTATGCCACTATTGGAAGAATGTGTAGCAAGATATTGAATGTCTCTCCGATCTCCAGGGTTAGAAATCCTGATGTTTTTCACCTTTGCATCAGTAACTAAAGCGCTACATCAACTAGCACCCCACAAAACTAGAAGATTTTATATGAAACCGCTGCATTTTGTCCAGCTTTATTTATGATGTAAGGCCTTCACAGGAAGAATCAATTCCTTATGTAAAATCATCAATGGCTGCCTAGAAAAAAGGCCACGATTATTTGTTCATATTTGCATCATTTTATATACACTCAGAAAGCCCTGAAAAAGGTTGAGTGAGCATAAAACAAAGTTAAACTATATGGAAACTTTCCAGCCCCCACTCTCCAAGTCAGAACACAGGGTTAAATCTGTTTCTATTTAGACAAAACCCAACCAGTATTTTTATTATCCTGCCTGCAAAGCGTTGGATGTGCATGTGCGGAAAATGCATTGTCTCTTTAAATAAAAGGACTGTGGCTGGATTATTTGCCCCCCCCCCTTTTTTTTAAACCATGAACACAAAGTAACCATTTCTCCATAACACTGAACTTTTTGTGGCCTTCCTAGAAACAATAAAAATATCCAAAAATACACATCTCGTCAGAATAAATATTAACCACCCAGGCCTTTCAATACGAACAAAATAGCCTCTGTTATATCATTTCTTCTGTGATAATGCAAAAACCATCCCATGGGGTTAGAAGATGACTGTTTTCAAGGCTTCAGGGTGTCTTGCAATGCTCAATCTGACCAGGCTGCTCGCCAGGCTGGGTGAGTGGTTGTGTCTAAGAGCACAGAGCCTTAATCGCTTTCAACTTCTCTAATTCTTCACATTCCTTCCTAGCAAAATAACTGGCTGCCTTATAATGGCAGAAACATTTGGAGACTAAAAGAAACAAACAAAAAATAATCAATTTTCAAGGTCCACTTGCAGACGGAGGGAAATGTTTATGAAACATTTATTGTTCAGTTTCGGGAGAAAATCTTGTCATAATAGCAAAAGGGGAAGCATGGAAATTTGGAGAGGATTTCTTTCTTTCTTTTTTTTTTTGCATAAAAATACACCACTCTACAATTCATGTGATTGACTTTTCCAGCGAGGAGGGGAGCTACCCTTTTCCATCTCACCCAGGAAGCGTGGCATTCTTGGCAGTACAGAATCAGTAGCCAGTAATGAGATACCTCACATTAAAAAGGGTCTATCTATACTACAGTCGAAAGAGCCACAGCTACTTATGGAGAAGTACCTAAGTGGGCTTTAAGCTAGTTATCAGTGTAGCCACAGCTCAGTTCAAATGCTTACATAGCCAGGGTAGCTAGTTTAAAGCTACCTCTGCTATGTTGTCACAAGATGCAGGGACACCTGGCTTACAGCACGGCATGTGCTGAAAAGCCACAGCTAAAAAGCTGTTCTGAAAAGCCACAGAGTAAAAGTAAATCATATTGTAGTCTATCCAGCTGTTCTGAAAAGCCACAGAGTAAAAGTGAATCATATTGTAGTCTATCCAGTTCAAAGCTGATGCTATAGTTACTTGAGCCCTGTCGACCCATGGTCATAGCCTCCCAATATCTCCATCTGCTAGCACTGACTTGGGTGGGCTTTGTATTAAGCGCTAAGAAAATATTGGAACTCCAGGCTTTTAGAGCTTGGAGCTGAATTTTCTGGGCCCAAATTTGATGTCTTTCTGTTGGTACCACTGTCTGTGGAGTTCATCAGCGCAGATTGTTATACCCAGCAACTGGAGCAACATGCATATTCAACTAGAATGAGTAAACGTCCCTACGTGCTTGATATGTTTCTAGATATTGAGCAGAGAATGGCAACTATTGCCTTGGACTCTTGTGAATTTAAATAACGCTGCTTTAAAACTTGACAAATTCTTTCTGAACAGAAGTGAACACCCCACCACAGAATAGACTGGTCCTTAAGTAAGTACCTGTACAATAATCCTCTTTGCTACTGGGAGCTGAGATAGAGCAAATACTCTCACATTTTTTTTGCCCAGAGGGTTAAGCAGGTGACAGTGTTATAGAGGTGCCTAAAATGCTCTCAATGAGATTTGGACATATTTGGTTCCAGTGACTACTGTTGGGTGCAAGTGGAGGATTTTTTCCTGTGTGTAGAAACTTTGCTGAGAAGGGGACCTTCAAGAAGAGACCTTCAGGAAGACTCTTGGCAAAGAAGATGCATGAAGAAAAAACAAAGCAGCATTACAGAAAGAAAGAACTCCAAGAAGGCCACCCCCATCTTGCCATGATATTACATACAAGGTAAAGAAACTGGTAAAGATTCAGGCTACAGGCCTGAATCTGCAAGGTCATGCTTGAGCTAGCTGTAGCCTGGTGTCTGAAGATGATGCCATGGTCTGAGTACTACATCCAGCTTGAGATGTGAATAAGAATCCCACCGCACCTCTTGTACTTTGTAATTGGGAGCCCCTGATGGAATCACATTTCCAGGAATAGCATAGAACAGTGATTTCTACTGCTCCTTTGAAGGGCTAAGCACAGACAGTGAAAAAGCCCATAACCTAATTAATTCAGTCTTTGCAGGTTGGTCTAAGCTGCATAGATTGAACGCATACGTAAGTGAACAGACATTCACTTTTGATTCCGGAAATGCAGCCACCTGCCTGCAGTGACCCAGGCCCGAAGCTGGGGACACTAGAGTACACCTCCCTGCTTGGGCCAGGACTAGCCCGCCCACCCCGTTGAGGGTGGGGGTTGTAGGAGAG
>NW_017728998.1:10992876-10995412 GCF_001723915.1 Gavialis gangeticus | reverse complement strand
ACAGACATTCACTTTTGATTCCGGAAATGCAGCCACCTGCCTGCAGTGACCCAGGCCCGAAGCTGGGGACACTAGAGTACACCTCCCTGCTTGGGCCAGGACTAGCCCGCCCACCCCGTTGAGGGTGGGGGTTGTAGGAGAGGTGCAAAGTATTCTGGGATGCTGGGGGACTGTGAGTTAACTTGAATCTGGGAGGGATCTGGGACAGAAGTTCAATAAACCCATTTCACCTAAATCAGTTAGTCTGAGACTACATCCATCTAGGTGTATCTTAAACCAGTTTTGGTCATTTTGGAAGTAGTTTGTGTGCACTGAACTTCTGTTGTGTTACAGATTTGAATTGGCTTCTGATCGCTTATACCAGATTATGTGTAAATTCTGTCCCTAGTCTAGGAGACTACAGTAGTACCTCACCTCTTACAAAATGCTTTTCCTATTTAGGCTACAAAGTACACTGCCAGAGAGTTCAGTATCCATATTTTACTAATGGGGAAACTGAGGCACAGGAAAGGAAGTGGTTTGACTCAAGTTATTCAGCAGGTCAATGGCAAATCCAAGAACAGAACCCTGTTTTTCCTGAATCGCAGACTAGATTCTTCCGCACAAGGCTACTCTGCACCTAGAACGATTGAAGTTCTGCTAGAGAAATTATACTTATCACTAAAACCTAGTTTTACCTAACTTCTAGCTAAAAAGGAACATTTCTGGCTTTACAGAAGTTGGATCTGGTATTTCAGTCTTTAAGACTTGATTGGCATCAATCCAATCTTTGTGCGTTTCTGTGCACACATTGTTACCTTTACTTTGCATATCCAGTATTGCATGACTCCACACAAGTGAGTATTACATATGCATCTATTCAAAAAGAAGCCTATTTAGCTGTGTGCATATGAAAATGCCAGAGGGTATGCACTGGTTAATAGTCATACGAGTCAAATGCCCTGTGGTATAGTAGATCTTTCGCTATCAAACATGGCCAAGACTGAGCTCAGTTTCAGGTCTGCAAAGCCGTCGTCAGGTGTCTGTGTAAAAAAAAAAATAACACAACAAACCACAGACCTGTAGTTTGGTTCTGACTCTTGTGATTGATATCCAACTCCAACAAATGTTGCTGGGATCATGTCATTGTTTGACACCATCTTCTGATTTTTACACATTTTCATATAGGATGGGTTCCTATATATCTGTGGTTTTCCTATCAGTCTGTCGGTGTGCTTAGCAACATTATAGTGCCATGCTTTTGTGACTTCTCCTCAAAATGCACACTCTACCAAGACCTAGTTTTTAACAATGGCTTTGTGGACTGAAGTGGAAGGGAAAGGAATAAAATAGAAGGTAGCATAATGGAGCAGCTGGCCTTTCCCCTGCTTTACATTGGCTAGGCTATCTTAAGCTAGAAACGTTTCTAATTAAAACCTCATGAATTTATCGGAGTCTATTGAATGGGCTTCTAATCATAGCCAGTCATTTCATTTAAAAGATCTGTCTGGTGTCCACCAGGTTAGAGGTTCAGTGTTTTGTAAGGTTTATCTTCTGTTTGATCTGGACATGATCGTTATCTCCTCTAGGAGTACTTGAGGAATTTTTCTAAAAAATAAACTTGCATTGCCTTAATTTGAAAATATGCCTGGCGTTTCACTTCTAGTTAAATAACTTCATTTATTCTTTCCAGTTGCTGAAGAAGTGATACGTACAAATGAAAAGCACCCGTTCTAAAAATATTACTAGGAAATCTTTCTGATATTTTTATATTTTTCTTCTCATAGCATAACATTGCTGTTGCATGCTTTCTTGTGATGCAGTTTGGTAACATTCCCTCCAGGACACGTGCAACTAGGCTGAGAAGAATCTGAACTTTAGGAGTCCTGGAATGCCTGCAGTTCCCTTAAATTTCAGTAGAAACCCAAGTCCTGAACACTTCCCTAAGATCAGGCATGTAATGGGTGCCCCCTGCTTACGCCTTCCCTCCTCATGTCCTCACCATACTTAGAGCAACTCATGCCCCAACTCTTGCCTTTGACCCTCATCTATGTAGGGTCCCTACTCAACAACCGACTAGTAAGGTAGGATGGCATGCACAAAGCCATTCAGTGCATCTGTGAACGAGCAAAAGAATAGAGTTCAGATCCCCTGCCTCTCAGCCTTGCATTTTATCCCCACACTTCTGGACATAGCAAGTAAGAAGTTTTCAAAGCATCCAGCGGTAGCCTAAATCTGTTGGATGTGGTGGTTTAGCCAGAGGGGCTGGCCTAGGTAGTCTAATGAGGTCCCTTCCACCCTTGGTATCCTATGAACTCTCATTGGATGTAAATGGTAAAACTCCCATTGCCTAAATGGGAGGGAAGTTTCATTAACCCTAATATAGGGTCATATAGTCCTTTGGGAAACCATGCCTTCTGCTACACATGAGCTCGAGCTGCAAAAAGAGTGGTGCATTTCTTCATAAGTGTGGGATGGCTTATGGGATGAAATTGATTTTCTGCCACCTTTCCACGTTTCCAGAACAATACCCATAATTGTTTCTATTTTCCATCTG
>NW_017728998.1:10974683-10987876 GCF_001723915.1 Gavialis gangeticus | reverse complement strand
TATATATGTTATCCTCTTCCTTTACCCCCTTTTTCTGAAAGCTGACATATTTTCATGCTGGGTTTACATATTTGTGAACATTGTGGCCAAGAGCTAAAGGCCTTAATGTTGTAAAAGAATTCTGTAATGTTTAGCCTGAATTCTGAATTGATGAGTTTAATTATGACAAGCAACAGCTCTGTGTATAAAGTGTCAATGAATTGTTATTAGCAATGTTACACACAACATTGGAGTCTGCTTCTTGCATCCTACCACACCACAAAAGGCTAAATTTAGGTTTCTGATCATGAAGTGCTCTATCGTGACACCCCCTATAGCTTCTTCATGACCTCGGCCTTCTACAAGCATATTTAAAATGTGTCATTTTGCTGTCATTTTCCATCATCTGTTGCTGGGGACATGATTTCAGGGTCATCTGATGGCTATGGAGTATCAACCTGAACAGGAATTTTACTAAGAATATACCAAACGTTTTAAAATAAATGGAAAACCTGAGTGTTGTCTTGATTCCAGTACCTAGTTATTAACTGATTGTGGATAAAGAGATTATCTTTGAACTGAGACTGCTGCTGAAAATTTCGCAGTGGTAGACCAGCATGAGACTTGCTCTTTTGCTTAAAAGTAAGCATGTACTTAAGTCCAATTACTTGAATCAACAAAAACCATGCATCTTAAGTGTGCTTTGCATGTTAAGGAGACGCTGAAGTGCTTTTCTGGATTGGGGTCTTAATTGTCTTTTTAGGGCATGTTAGGTGAAGTCTGGGATAATTCTGTCCCACACCCTGAAGTGAGTACATCAGGGCTCGCTCCTCAAGCAGAATAAACTGGCATAGCTCCTTTAAGTCCTTGAGATTCTGATGGATAAATCTCTACAGTGATTTTTCCGTGAAACAATCCCTTACACATTTCCATTTATTTTATTTATTACTACTTACCACTTAAGAGCCTGATCCTGCAATCTTCATTATGGCGTAACTTCCACCTCCTGTCAGAGCGTTGCCAGCACATGGCCTACTGGATCGAGGCTTTAATTGACTGAGCAGCTACTATAACGTTGAAGAATAAATGGTACATATATTTCTTGGAATTTGTGTACAGCTCAATAGTGGTTGTTGTTAAGTACCGTACTAAACCAAACAGTCAGAACTAACGGAGCCATTCTGTTTAGCTGGGTATTACACATTTTACTTTCATGGGCTTTATGCTTTAATGGGAAGATTTTGTTGGCTTCATAAATTAGTCCATCACTCAGCAGTCAGACAGCATGGAAAGAGCAAAGGCTCTTTTGCATTCTCTTTAGGATTTTATTTTAAAATACATTCCCTACATATCTCCTTTTAAAAGGAGAGACATCTGTATCGGTTCCAAGTAGAGCATGCAGGGGGGCACTGCTTATTAATATGCTCTCCCCGCAAAAAGAAATTATGGGGAGACTTTTCAGCACAGACTCATGGACTTCAGTGGATGGCACTGGCCCTAATTATTCCACCATTATTTTCTCAACTTCATTTTCTGAGCCATTTTGCTTTCTGGTCATTTAAGTTTTGTTGTTTTCCAGAAATGGGGTTAAAACTAAAACAGAAGTTTTCAGAGTGCCAGCACTATGGCTTTTGAGCAGCTCCTTTAACTGGGGGTCAATGGTGACATGAGATATTTGCAGGGAAGTAAGAACTTCCTTCATGTCCACCTGTGAGCGAACTAGACCCACAGCAGGTGGGCAGGGAAGGGCGAAAGCCTTATTCTTAGGAAGCCTCTGCTTGCCAGCCAAAACACCTGACCCAAAAGAGACCAGCAGCAAATTACTACCCGCTGGAGTAGGTGGGTAGCAGGGAGGGAGCCATGTCTGAATTATCATAATGCCTTTGAGGCTAGTCCCATGGTGGACCTAACTCAGCCGTTGCCTCGACTCAGATTGTGCTTTTAGGCAGAGCTCAAAGTCCTTAAAGTTTCTTATGTAGGATCATTCTTAAGACTCCAACAATTAGCTAAAGATGTTAATCATGGCTATCCCATTAAATAAAAAGAAAATGAACACTTGAATGATTGAGATATTCACAGAGATCCAAATGTATATTCAAATAAAGCATGTACCTTATTGAATGCGTCCAATGCCGAGCTTTCCAGATTCAATATAAATAATTAGACCTGTCTCTCTTTAGACAAATTATCAGTGGGGAAAGCTTTAAAAAATATTTTCTTGTGAAATACGGTGCTATTTCTTTAAATAAAGGGCTCTGCCAGATCTGTGAAGCAGTTAGCTTAGCACCATTAATATAGAATACAGTCTATCAGCATTTAGTGAACTCTCCGTGACCCTTGTGGAAAGTAACTACTTTAGCTTATACTTATGAAAAATATTATTAAAAAATGCTGTTGAATTGGAAGCATCATTTATAGTAAATGTAAAAGCTGAGCAATATTGCCAGTTTACAAGTTGGGGACCACTCATCTTTTCTTTTTCCATGGGAAAGAGGAGATACCACCCCAAGAGCTGAAATGAAAAAATGGGAAGTTTTCAAAAGATTTCTTGTAAGCCAACTCTCACTCTCCTGACCATCATCGCCTCCTCTGTTCAGTGCACATCCCTGCTCTCTGCAGAAGTCATCTCCCAAGATAGGCCCACAGAGCAGTGATTGATACCCAGTTGTATTACAATGAGTTACCAAGGTGTGGGTATACTCAGACATGGTCTTCAAAAGCCATGGCTTATCCTACATGGGAGGACTTTTGGGCTCAGGAAGAATTTCTGAGATGTGGTTCAGGAGTATGCTTGTACTTCCTGCCTAGGGACAGAAGTTACATATAAACTGGTTTAGGTGATTGGAAACTGGTTTAAACCTGTAACAAAACAGAAGTTCAGTGCACATAAACCAGCTTCAAAATGGCTGAAACTGGTTTAGGATAAACCTGGCTGAATGTACTATTAGATTTAGCTGGTTTAGGTCAAACCAGTTTATGAAACTTCTGTCCCAGACCCCTGTCTCTGAAAACATAATTATATGTTACAATTATATGTTACAATGGTGTCACATCAGTGACATCTCAGTGATAAATGGGCAGCGCAATATTAACGTTGCTGGATGATCAAAATAGTTACGAGAGTACTTGTTACATCACCCCGTCAAGAAAATTTATACAAAAATTTTCCTGAACCTTGGCTAGCATATGAATAACAGTAAGAAAGTTACTCCAACCGATCTGACAACCGTTTAAGAGAACTAACCTCTGCTTATGGTTTTCATTTTATGTTTATACTATACAAAACACAACAGCCACAAACCATGTGTTAGCATCTGCTCGGGACTCATTAGTGAGCTGAATTAGCACTGCAGCCTGACCTGCTGAAAAGCTTAACCTTTAACCTTCCAAGCAGCGGTGGTAGCAATTTGCAGGCCATTCTTGCCGGGAGTGGCTGAAAAACATAGTTATTTACTTGTGTAAAGCCATAAAAGAAATGGATTGTCTGAGCTAAACTTACTTCCCAGTTCATAGTGCATGACACAAAATGCTAACATATGTTCAGCAAGTAATTCAGCCTGGGGACTGAGTGCTACTGCAAAATAGCCCATTTTTTTCTCAGCAGAGAAAGGACTGATTCTGTTCGTCTGGAATAAAAATGTTGAGAAATCAAGAGGGCTTCTTTCTAAGCCATGTTTATCAGAAACTGAAATGATAAGAAATGATTTGAAAATTCTTTGTAATTTCCCCATAAATTTGCCAAATTCTGGATGTAACAGTATTCATTATACTGTGGGGTATAAAACATATGTTTCCTCATACTGCTTCACCACCGCCACTCAACTCCGACCTGGGAGTGAGATAATCCAAGCCATCTTTCTGTCTTCAGCCTGTCTGTCAACAGTGTAAATGGCACTACTAGAAATGGGTTTTGCAGTGGAGACAGAATTACTGTCTCCCAGTGGTAGGTCTATTATGCTTGAAATACTTGAATTTTTATCTTAATGTAAGGTTGTGATTTTAAAAGCACGATTACTGAAATACTGGGGATGTGTGTGTGTACTTGATTCATATTGTGCGCAGCCTTCATATGCACACGTGTGTAGTCTTCATAAGAGCAGAGAGAAGCTTGACACCATGAATCAAGTACAACGTAAAGAGTCAGAAATCAGACGGCAAATTACAGAAGATCTGATAAGTATTCTTTTTCTATATACAATCTTACAATTTTAACCCATGTCATGATTGTTGACTTCCAACTCAGGATTTGTGAATGCTCACTGTTGAAAAAATACAGGTAGCGTATAACATTTTGTTTCAGGATTTCTTGTTCTCTCATGAGAACTGCTCACATTTAATCAAACAAACCTTAAAACTGTAGAGAATATGGTTAAATTAACTTGGTGTTTTTTAATATGGAGTTGTATGGTGAGTCATCTCCAGATTATGGTTGGATCTGGAAATGGATCTTCCTTTGTTGCCCTGACCTGTCTGAATGCATATACCACAGCAAGGCTATATCAGATCCGAACCCATAACTTTCCAGAATCCAGGAGTCACGTAAATCTAAGGTGCAGTTATGGCCCATGCCAGAGCAGGACTGGAGTTACTAGGTTCAGAGGCAAGCTTGCATGAAAATTTGTCCAAATTTCAGTGGGATTAGAGCTTGGTTTTACCATTCTGGCCTATCTGAAATCCCAGTGCGCGTGCGATCACGTACCACCATGGTTTACTGAGTAGGCAAGACCCCGATTCTGCTGGTGTTTCTATGCACATACATTAGTCATTCACATCTACACTGTAAATGACCTGTATCTATTTTTCTTTCTTACTTTGATTTGGTTTGAACGTGACTATTTTCCTTGCTTTCAGGACATGACGATAGGAAAGCAGAGACAATATATGAGGTTATTTTAGAAACCAATGGCAAAATGCTGGCTAAGCTGCACGTTTGAGACAAAGTGGGAAACTACACAGCAGTGGGGAACACTGATGGAGGTATTGTTGAATGTACCTATTTTTTATGACTAAATAGGGAAGTGATGTGGTCCAGTAAATGATCATTGCACACAAAATGGTTTTACTTAAACTGCCGTTAGTTTCTGAAACACTCGCATACATTTTTGCCACACAGTAAAGAAACAGCAGACACACAAGGTTTCTTTCTCTCTTACTTGAGAAGATTTACATTATCCAGAAAAGCTCAAAAGCCCTAGATGAGCCGGGAAAGGGTTTGAAAGGGATGTGGGGGAGCAGCACACTACATATATTGATGCTTTTTCATTGCTCTCACACACATACCATAGGCAGCTGTAGCCTACAAATGTTAGGTTAAAATGTGACACAAGCCCTGGGTTATATCAGAGGGTATGAAAGGATGACATGATAAGCAATGGAGGATAGTGCTTAGCAGAGCAGAGAAATAAAGGTTCGATTTGCCATAATTTCAGGCATGTTTTTGAATCTTGGCTTTGGAACGGCATTGAAATGCTGCTTTTTACTTTATTTGTAGAATTAGGGGCAACGTGGCGGATCGTTTCATTAAAAATAATAACAATATTGTCTTCCAGACAGGGGGACAAGCCAAGCACACCAGGTCACCCAATAGTAGGTTAAAGAAGAAAGCTAGAAGTCGAAGGAGGAGTCTTGGTTTTTGAAAACTACAGATTGAACAGGGGAAATATTCTCTTATTGAATTCTCAGCACTGTGCTTTCCCCCTACCTTTTTCTCTATCATTTAATGGGGCCTGGAGTATGGCGGTCTTTTTACTGAGTTTGAGCCTCATTCTGCACTTGGTCTGAAGACTGCGCCCAGGTGATTGAGCAGCCAAGCTGTATGTCAAGGACAGCCAACATGATATCAGCCACATTGGTTCTGGAAACTGGTGGGCCACTTAAATTTTGGCATCCTTTTGCCCTTTGTTGGAAGTGGATATCAGAATTACAATACATTCATGCTACCAATGTTGGGATTGTGATTGTTGATTGTGAAAAAAGCCTCAGAGTTTCTTTGTTTCAATTCCCCACTACTCCTCTCCACTGGCAGAACTCTAAATGTAATAGCTCCGGAGCCAGAAGCTTGCAATAATTACACCTTGGGTTTTGCGATCATTTTGGATTGGTGTGAACATGATAAATGGCACGTTTTAATTTGAACTATTGCTCAGCAGGCTTGCTCAGGTAGGCAATAATTCACTCAAGTAGGCAATAAACCTAAACAGGCAATAGCCCACACTTTGAAGTGTGCCAGCAAACTCTTTAGCAACAAAATAAATATGTACATGAACTTCCTCCATAAATTGTCTTCAGCAAGGCAGAACTACCAAGTGCTGCAGAGATGGCTTCTGGCTTTTTCAGGTATGCACAAGAAGTGCGGTGAGTCAATAGGCAGGGTCCCCTACAAGCTCTTGGAAGCCATGCGAAGGGAACTGGTCCTGTATCCACTGAAATCAATAGTCTAAGGAAGCTCTAGGTCTGTGTAAAGGAGTCTACATGACCTCCTTCATCTGCAGCGGAGGAACATTCAGTGACGCTGAGGTGGGAAGGCACAAAGAGGACGTAAAAGCACATTTCTGTCTCATTGGCCTTGGGGCCCATTGGTGTTCACCCAGCCACCAAGCAAAGATCAGAGCAATCTGAGGGCTCCTCTGCTTTGTGCCAGGTACCAACAGCCCCAGGGATTGTTGCTGTAGAAGAGATAAGTTGGAAGAGTGACATCTCAGATGCATTCACTTTCCTTTGGCCACACCCTGACAAAGTAACTGCTGTAGTGCTGGGAACAAACCCGGGGTGCACTGAAGCTATTGGCAACGTGCCCTTTTGTGGTCATCAGAGGCAGGATTTTACCCTGAGGTTTGAACAGTATTTTCCAGATGGAGGACATGCAAGGGATGACCAAGGGTGACAGAGTTTGTTCTTGCCCCAACTGCTATGCAATAGTACGGGAGGAAGTCAGATTCTCTATGCAGAATTAACAGAGGTCTAGCACAGGGGTCTCCAAAGTGGGGTGCACAACGCGATCCATTGGGGTGCGGGAAGAAAATATTAGAACTTCTATTTATATTTATCTAAAAAAATAAGAAAGAAATTAAGCTTTGCTAATATTTAATATACGGATTGACACTGGCGCCCTCACGCTGCCCGTATGTCAGACGTGTCACGTACGGTACGCAAGTAGTACATGTATAGAATTTATAAATAAATAAATAAATATACATATATTGGGGGTGCGTGCTCAAAAATTTTTTACTGATAGGGGTGCGCGATCAAAAAAGTTTGGAGACCACTGGTCTAGAGCACCACAGATTTCAGCAACACTATATAGAAGTTCAAAATAAATTTTCTGTAGTATTTAAAAAAAACCCCAAAACTAAAATTCTAAAAAAAAAATCATAATACATATAAAATGCTTTCATTTAAAAAAAAAAGGTAAAGCCCCCATAATTTCTTTATTTAAAATTTGTCCCTCAGAAGGGGAGAAACAAAGAGTCTGACATTATTATACTGCAGGCAGTCAAAACAGACTGGCCTGTTCATGCCAAATGAAGTGAAAAATGAGGAAAAGTAAATTAGATTAAAAAAAAAAATGATATATTCCAAATGTTAATGAACTGAATCTTATGAAAGTAACTGAAAAAAGGACTGCTTTTATATGATGGTGCTCAACAGTATCCCTTAATTTTTTCAAAACTAAACTATCGCTAAAATTATTAGATGGTCTCTGTCTTAGGAACACTTCTGCTGTGGAACATTAGTACAACCTCTGGTAATTTTGCAAATTTGGGGCAATAGATCATAATTATTAATTAAAATTAATGATTAATTCATTAAAATTAAGTATTAATTTTAGCCATTTGCACGAATATGCTGTTTGAAAATCATACCAGCCTAAGAACTGTATTAGTCTATCACTATGTGAGGTTTTTGGAATGCAAAGTGTGGAGTCCAGGTTGCCTATAAAGTCATTTCAATTCTTTTACTTCCAGCTTTTCTTGTAAACTGGAGCTTGCTGCTCTTGCTTTTTGTGCAAGGGTCCTCCAGCTGCATCACTAATTATTGTGGTATGTATTCACTAATGAACCAGTCCCAATAGCAAAACAACAACAACAACAAACAACCAATCGAGTGACATTATTCAAGAAAATTATTTGTGGAACACCAAGCCATGAATTTGGAGAGGCTGAGGGAAGACCATGGCTATGCATAATATTTTCCTCTCTTCCATGTTTTAAAGTGAGCAAGAGCAAATAAAAGGTCAGTAGAAGAAATAAGAGCACATTGAACAGGCAGCCAGGGGCACATAAATATTAATTTTCTAAAATTTTTAGGGGCCCCGCGGACTGGAAAGAATGGCTTGGTGGGCCACATGTGGCTCGCGGGCTGCATTTTGCCCATCCCTGGAATAGAGGATGGCAATTTATAACCTACTGGAGAGATTACTAATTGCTGCATAGTCAATAGCCAGATGGTGCATTTACAACACAGGGGTGGTTTGGAGCTACCACACTTCAGGGGACCTTCTTATGTCTCATCCACAATCCCATGGCACGGAGAATAATTTTTTCCTCAGCACCGTGCAAATGAGTGTGACGTGTGCCCAACTCTTTGGCAAGCAAGAAGTGAAGAAGGATATGGTTATGGCAATAGCTCCTCCCCAAATCTTCCTTGTCCACCTTTCTGCTTCGCAGAAAACAGTGCACTGGGGTTATACAGGTACTTTGCGGCCTTACTATAAGCAGGATACAGAGATCAATCCAAACTGAACTCTGAATCTAGATCTAGATTCCTTCGGCATTTGAGGTTGCTCAGATCTGAGTATCTGGCTTGACCAGTTTTAGAGATAATGACCATCTACAACATTCAGGTGTGAACCTGAAATGCCCCGAATACAGGAAGGCCCAGGATTTTCCACCTTTTGGTAAAATAGTTTGTTGCTTTCCTTGTGTGAGGATAAAAAATGTTGGGTCATTCGCCACCTTTAATTTCACTTGGTATGTGTTTCCTTCTGCTCGAACAGTCTGTTTTTATGCCAAATGACAGTTCTATTTGCCCTCCTCCCCCTCTCTTTGAGCCGTTTATATAGAACATCTGGTTTTTAAAGTGTCGCAATCTCTAAACATATTCTAATGCTCTTGGGGATCACAATATCAACAACTGTCTATTGCGGTAAACCGCATGTCTGGAAAACATTCCTGCAAACTGAGTTCTTAAATAAACATAACGCATCTATAACACATAATGCAGAGCAACATCCACTCAAACTCAATATTTAGACCAGATGAGGTGCAAAATATGGCTTTCCTGGACTGAGCCATCGCAATTTACAGAAACATCGACAGACTTCCCTGTGTACACAATCAAGGGCAGAGGTGTGGCGAGAGGATCCCAGGCCTACTCTAAGAGTGATCCGTTTGCTTGCGGCCTCCTCTTGCGAGACTTCCTTGCTCAGGATGGAGGCCAGGAGTGACGTTCAGAAGTGAAATACACCTTATCCCATTGAAAACGAGATCCAAAGAGGAACGCTACCAAAACAGAGGCAGAACTACGGCACAGGTGGGTTAGACCCGGCGCGAAGACTGAACACCTTGTAGAACATGTGCATCTCTTCTAATTGCCTGCATATGGAGGTGTGAAATCCAGTGGAGATACAGATATATTCAAAAGGTTAGCTAAACCAAATGAAATGGGATAGTGAAAGGAAAATGACAGTAAATGGGCCCTAGTGGACAACTTCTGTTATTCTTCAACTTCATTACTATTTCTATAGTGCGCACAAGGTATATTGAAGCAATAGGAGAGGGAATATACAATCAAACTTAAAACGTTTCCTCCATTTTGAAAAATTCTGTTTGTTTGAGAGAGATTTGCTTTTATAATATGAAGAATTCAAGAAAAAAAAAAAGTCTCAAACCACATTTTAAATGCACTGGTGGTTTCTGAATTGAGTTGACGGCATAATAGAAATGTCTGAAGCTCACTAAAATATTTCCATGTAATAAATACCTTTTGATTATTCTTTCAGAATCACAATACCTCGCTTCCCCTAAGTAAAGGCACGGAGCACCCTAGTCCAACTGAACACTTTAAAGAAGGCCTTTTCTAAATTTTAATGGGAACTCGCATCATAATGAACAATGGAAACTTTATTATGGTAAATGCAGGTGATTATGTACTTATAATAGCCGATGAAAGCCGTAACTGAATCTGAAGTTTATGGAGAAGGATTATTGAACATGACTCTTATAGTCCATCCAAGGTAAGATTTACCAAGGGAAAACTGAAATCAGCTGCTATCACCTTCTTGTAATATTAAAAAGGGCTGGATAATTTTCTGATGATTAATAACATTTGCGCATCAGGTAAGATAAGGGTAATAAAAATAGCTTGCTTCATGGCATTATTTCCAGACAGTGAAGATGATCAGCCTAAAGATCTCCACCCGAAGTCACCATTGCACAATTGGCAAGGCATTTTGGCCCCACTTCCGCATGCTCCTTCGTGGCGTATTCATGGCGTATTCAGTTATTCTAACTTGCATGGCGTGCACATCTAGGGAGTGGCGCACAGCTGATGTAAAGGGCTCCTTTGAATGATACCTTCCCTGAGATAGCAACACACTCCTGACCTGGATGTGACTGAGGACCAGATCCTGTATTATTCAAAGTCTTAAAATATCCATTGTGGCCAGTAGGAATTTAGGTTTATAAAGAACGTAGGCCCTTTGACTTTGGGGGAGTGGAGGGGGATGTTCCTTTCTTCCTCAGCTACCTGAAGCATGGGGCAGTGCTAGTGCAGGTTACTGGGCAGGATTTGCTTCTGATGTGATCTGGCATAACCAAAGCTGATTTTATTTAAAAGGATAAAAATGAATGGTTTCTAGAAAGGAGAGACATGCCAGTTTGCTGGCAGGGAGGCAGACATTACCAGATCAGCAACACAGAAAGGTTGGGTTTTCAGCTGCCCATACATCCAGCTTGAAATAGCTATGGACTAATGTAAAACAGATATGTGCCAACATACAAGAACTTCTCTCACTCCTGCTCACTCAGGATTTACTGCTGTCCCATGATTTGGGACAATCAGGCCTTCGCAAACTGCTAATATGGATATGATTGCCAGGGGAGTTGCACTATTGTTGTGGTGTCAGTGCTAATAACTTGCCTGCTCTTGCGCCCAAGCTACAGTGTTATTCATTAGACTTGGCAAATCTGTATAGCATGCATACAGCTTTCTGGAATTAGATGCCCTAAAGTATGCGGCTTGCTTAAATACACACGGCATTCATTAGAGCCAAATATTTATGAACACCTTGAATTGTGAACATTATTGGAATCAGGTCTCTTGGCGAAAGCTAGAATCGAATGCCTTATGGCAACCTTGGATCATAGCCAGGACTCATATCAGGAAGTGTATGCATCCTCCTTTCAATATATTGCAGAGACGCTCTAACTTTGCATGTAAATACTTTATAAGCATACATTTCCCCAAAATATTTAACCCACAATAAGAGTCGCTTTGGAATACCCCCAACACTCGCTTTCCAGTTATCCTGTAGCTAACACATGAGTTACTCTAATCACGCTTTTAAAAAACATAAGCATTGTTTGGCCTTTTACAGGTTTTGATAAAATCCTAAAAAGGAAACTTCCAAAAGGACACGTGGAGCTTAACTTTACTTCGGATGCTGCTGTCTGACAAATGTTTGCAGCTGATGACTAATTTAGAATTGCTACCAAAATGCAAATATCTAGTGAAATCCAGGAAATGGATAGGTAGGCATTTCAATGGGCTTCCTCACATTAGACACCGTAGACTTCACAATCGTTGCATTTTATCTGCATACAAGCTCTGTGGAACAGGGAGGTAGCACCCCTATTTTATGGGCTGGTAAACTGAGGCACAGGTCACACAGGAAGACTGAGGCATGAGTTGACTCTAAGTATTCTGAGCATGACTTCATTGCCTTATGCACTAAGCCACTCTTACCACAAGGGCAAGCAAGATCCCATGCTGCCAAGGCGAGACTGTTACATCAGTGCACACATATGCAACGCACCTGGCTGGATGGCATTCAATACAAATAAAAACATGTCTTGTCAGCCATGCCTTGAAGATATCATGCCTTTCCCAGTCCTACTTGAGGAAGCTACATGTAGGTGATTTCTTTAAAAAAAAAAAGCTTCATATAATAATAAACATTATTTATTCCAAAAGGCCATAGAAGTCAGCCCCTCCAAATGCACTGGAGCCAGTACTTTAAAGCATTTCTGTGATATCCTTTTGCAAGTCACTTCCACAACCTCACGTACTGTATTGCAGCCTCCATAAATATATAGATCTGAGTATGACACTGCCATTCCCTCTGGTGTAATGGTAACATTTTGAATAAGTGGCGAGGAGCATTCGAATGAGAGTCACACAGCAGGTGGTGAGGAAGAAGGGACAGCACCTTCTCAAGGTTCAGATTTTCACCTTCATGTTAATGCTGCAGCAGAAAGCCTTTCATCTGGGTCCCTGGTGTAAAGTCAAAATCTACATTTAAATGGAGACATTTCACAAACTACAACTCGCCGGAGCTGGGAAGCATCAACCCAGTGCTGCTATTTAACTGAAAATATGCCTTGAAATATAAATGATGGAGGGAGGGGCTTCCTTAAGAAAAGAGGATCAAGGAATTTTGATTGGAAGAGAGGGAAACATCCTCCAGCTTTTCAAAATATTGACCAAAGGAAACAGGAAAATAGTTCTGGCCATAAAGAAGAGGTCTATTAACCATAACGCTGCTCTAGTCCAACTACAATGTGATGGTTTTATCTTTGTATTAAAACAAAAAAGGGTAAGGCTAGAGATATTACTTTTTTATATCGATAGTTCCAAACCCCATAAAATATTAGTATCTGCATCAGCCATAAAAATGAACAGCTACGGATCTTTTTGTGTTGCGCTCTTCAATTTTATTTTATCGCCACGTTTTCAGGAGTGTGTGTGTGTGTGTGTGTGTGTGTGTGTGCGCGCGCACGCGCACGCGCGAGTGTTATACTTGCTTTCTAAGTTGTTTGGTTTTTTCCTTGATAGTGAGCTTTATTGTGGCTTGATAAGACTTGTACAATGAGGTTCCTTAACACAAGACAACTAACAGCAGGCACTCCTGAGTCATTCACATCGGAGGTCACTATTGTACAGCAAGACCCTGGGAGGAGATCATGATAACACCGCGCAAAAAAAAAACCGAAAAA
>NW_017728998.1:10961546-10969683 GCF_001723915.1 Gavialis gangeticus | reverse complement strand
TACAGGACCTCTTTTGGGTAATAAATATCCAAGAGGCCTGTACTGAGTTAATATAAAAATCATAGTTGCCAATATTATTATTATTATTTTAAAAGGCTGATTTAAATTTAAGATGCGTTTTCAAAACTGAATCACAAGTCTGAATTTCTGCTCTGGAAAGGCATCGGATTCCATATGATCCATAGGAGGCAGCCAGTACATATGGAACAGATAAAGGCCGGCAAAGTTTATTGAATATTGTGGCCTGCCGATGTAACAAAATAAGCCTCACACTGAGCACCAAGTTCTTAACATCAGCTTGCTTCTTTGTTAAGCTGTAATATACTGTAAGCTCTCCTCAGGCCAGCTTTGGATAAACTTACTTATGAAGAGTATCACATCAGGCTCTGGCCGTCAGTGGTATGAAAAGGATTCCAACACAATCAGTTGTCTGTTTTCTCTTCTCATCGAAAGCTATGGTGAGGGGAAGCTGGAGGATTTGCTCTTCCAGCAGTAACGGGGCTAGTGCAGGAAGCCTACACTGCTGATGAAACCTTCCTTTCCTGGACACACAAAAATGCTCTTTGTTGGGTGTGAGTGTCATTTGGGATGGATGTTCCTGTTATGCAACACTCCCCTTGGAGTGCAGCAAGGGGAGTTTAGGATAGATATTAAGAAAAAATGTCTCACTAGGAGGGTAGTAAAGCACTGGAATGGGTTACTCAGAGAGGTGGTGGAAGCTCCATCCTTGGAGGTTTTTAAGACTTGGTTAGACAAAGCTTTGGCTGGGATGATGTAGTTGGTGATGGTCCTGATTTGAGCAGAGGGTTGGACTAGACGTGACCTCCTGAGGTCTCTTCCAAACCTACTTTTCTATAATTCCAATGTTTCTATGATAATTTCACCAAGATGGATTAAGAGGGCACAAAGGCAAGGCCAGAGGAAATACATTAATTCCATTGCACCTTGCAGATAGCAATGGTAAGCCCTTTGCTCATAGAAAGATCACCCAATATTTTCCCAGTTTATTCTCTTCTGACTGCAGACTAGGATGGAATGAGTTAACTACATTGGGTCCCTAATGTTTTAGCTGACCAGAGCACTGAAGGTATGAGATGCTGTCTGTTCAAACGGATCACAGCCCTTGATTAACCTCACATGAAAAGGCTGGCGAGGACCAGAAAGACCGTTTTCATGTTCCTATTGGAAATCCAAAACTCCCTATCAATGCAAAACATGCTAGATGTTGATTTGGGCCCCTTGCAATCATAAGCAATGATTTTCCTTACTTGTTTTAATTCATTTTGAAAGCGTTTTCCTTTCCTCCATTTCTTATGATGGCTAAATTCTGATTGGAAAAAAAAAAATAAACCTGAAAATTTCGGGGGTGTCAATTACTTCCATTTTAGGAAGTAATTGATAGCTTTGAATCCGAGCCTTTTCATTTAATTACTTGAGTTCAAAGCAGCTCTTTTCATACCAAAGAGTTGTATTTTTTTCCCTGTGAATAGTCTCCCTCCTCATAGGCACTCCAAAGAACAAAGTGAACGTTACTACTGCTGCTCTCTGGATCTCTCCGCAGACAAGCATTGAGGCCACTCTGTCTCTTGAGAAACCTGAACACGTGTCCTCAAGTGATGGCCCTGCGCTTCACCAAACCCCACGCATCTTCTTCATTGACCACTACAGCCAAGTTTCCAACCTACAGCTCCAACCTAAACATAAGTAGGTTAGACTTCATCCACAAGACGGCAGTGAGCAGCATCTTGGCGGCTTTGCACATGCGTGCACAAACACACACACACAAACAGCTCTGCAGGAGTTGCAAATCATGAAAATGTATAGAGGATACATATCAATATGAGCTAAAAAATGGAACTAAACTGGAGCCCTGGTGTCTCCAGAAGTTATGAGGGTGAAATAATAAATAATAATGCTCCCCTAGGACAGCGAATAGGTGCTAGGAGACAAATGAGATCTAATCCCATTCAGAAGCCAGGCAGGTCAGTCTTGAGTTTCAAACAAGGGAAGGATGTGAGATGGGAGATCCTGGTCACCTGTGTCAAAGGCAGATGAAAAGATCCCACAGCAGCAGCAGCTGGGAGGTGTAGATTCATAGATGTTAGGGACTGGAAGGGACCTTGCAGATCATCGGGTCCAGCCCCCCGCTCTAGGCAGGAAGACAACTGGGGCCAAGGGACCCCAGCGAGGTGACTGTCCAGTCTCCAGGTGACTGGTGTGTAAACAGGGAGAAGCTATTGCCGACTTGCAGAAAAACCATCTCAGGACTAAGAGCTGGTAAAGAAACCAGACTTCGGCCTTATCAAAAAAGATTCACTTATTATCTAGCTGATAGTCTTCAAGTTATTTCTGACAGGGTGTAATCATATTATGATTATACTGAGAGGAAAACTAGGGCTTTCAGTTATGAAAATGAGAGATACATAACACTCCCAAATCATAATATAGCAATGTTTAGGAAAAAAAAAACACATGAAGAAACCTAGGTTTATTATCCATCTCTCTGAGTTTTTTGGCATATCACCTGTTTTGCATGAAGTGCTTTGTGGTAATGAGCCACCTTGCCACAAAGGTCTTGATGTACGCTTTGGTTTAGTCAGGAAACGTAAAGTAACAAAAATGTGTGATCCTGAAGTAACTATCTGCATAGCGTGTGGACTATCTTCCTAGAGATCTTATTGCACTTGTATGAATACCTGTCACCAGGCTTTCACCAACTGGTTTCCCATGCTTTACAATTGGAGCCTGTGGTTTTACTATCAAACGTGCAAAATGCCTAGAACCATTTGCTCAGTTCTGCGTAAGAATGACTCTTCCATTTTGCTAAGTTATATCAACCAAGTTCCAGTTCCCTTTTTTGTGCTCTGGTAAAACTCAGGAAGCAAGATGTTCTCTGTAGGTCTCGATCCTGTAATATGATTTCCCTGGACAAACTTCAGTGTGACACTTTCTAGCTAAGTGCATGATTTTGCCCTCGTGGAGCAACCCCCCCACTTCAGTGCCTGAAGGAGGATCCTAAAAAGTCCACTGCTAAAAAATGCCATTCCTACGCTGGCATTCACTCTTTCCCCCTTAATCTGGACTGAGGTCCGTATATAAGATTTGCTATGGTGTCTTGTACTAACCCATCATATATTTTGCTGGGGTGCTGAGATTGCTGCCTGTAAAAGATGTGATATGTTCATTTCTTTGTGAAGCTCGAATCCTTCAAGATGAGATGGCATCCATCAATGTACAAATAGCATTATAATATTTATTTGTAAAGATATAGATTAAATTCTATTTAAATAAGAGCAGAAATAAGGCTGCCATTTATCCAGCCTAATAGACTGGAGTATATTTATTTAGCCAAGACTGAACAGGGTGGCTTAGATATCTATCTGTTTCCTTTTCTACCACTTTATTAATTCTATCCCGCATTGTAAAAATAGAAGGGCGATGCCTTTCCTGATAATTCGCTGATGAATTATTTTCGTCATTGGGGTATTTTCAAGGATCTCACCATCCACCCTTGATATCAGCCTACAAACACTATATAGTCTGTGTGTGCTGTGTCTGATGTAGCTTCTCAATTCTAATTTTAATTCTGTCTAGAGGGCAGCAGAACAGCATCTCTTATAGACTCAAAGAGAAAATCTGCTTTTCTTTCCAGCTGAAGGACCCTGGGCACTTCTTCACTGTTCCTAATGCTGTGCTGAAAGGTACAGCCAGAACTTAACCGATCTTGGCCAATGTGGGTTGGCAAGGGTATAACGTGGTTAGCCCAGTCTGTCTCCCCACTGATCTAACAAACCAAGCTTGGACCTGCCAGGAACAGAGCTCTCACTAGCAGCCCTCAGAGGGTTTTGTCAGACTTGCTGCCAATGACCCACCAGCTATGAGGTAGTGTCTCTGCCTTCTGGATAGGGGTGTGCAGGACTAACTCAATTATTCAATGATGAGGGAGACGTTACTGCTGAGACTAGAACTTGTTTCTGTAGTTTCCAGGCCGACTGGGGCTCACAGAGAAACTCTGGACGTGATATACCTTAACATACCTTGACTTTAACAAGGCTTTTGACACTGTTTCCCACAACATCGTCACAAACAAGCTAGGGAAGTATGGGTTGGATGAATGAACTCTAAAGTGGATACAAAACTAGCTGGAGCATCGGGCTCAAAGGATCGTAATCAATGGCTCAGTGTCTATCTGGCAGCCAGTCTCAAGTGGAGTGCCCCAGGGGTCAGTCCTGGGGCTGGTTTTGTTCATAACTTCATCAATGGCCTGGAAGATAGCACAGGATGCACCCTCAGCAAGTTTGCAGATGACACCAAGCTGCGGGGAGTAGTGGATACACTGGAGGGTAGGGCTAGGATTCAGAGTGACCTAGACAAATTGGGGGATTGGGCCAAAAGAAATCTCATGAGGTTCAACAAGGACAAGTACAAAGTCCTGCACTTACGACAGAACAATCCCATGCATCAGTGCAGGCTGGGGGCTGACTGGCTGGGCAGCAGCTCTGGAGAAAAGGACCTGGGGTAACAGTGGACAAGAAGCTGAATATGAACCAATGTGTGCCTTTGTTGCCAAGAAGGCAAATGGCATGCTAGGTTGCATTGGCAGCAGATCAAAGGAAATCATTATTCCCCTCTATTTGGCATTCTGGTGAGGCCACATCTGGAGTACTAGGTCCAGTTTTGGGCCCCCACTACAGAAAGGATGTGGACAAATTGGAGAGAGTCCAACAGAGGGCGACAAAAATAGGGGGTTGGGGCACATGACTTCTGAGGAGAGACTGAGGAAAGTGGGCTTATTTAGTCCGGAGAAGAGAAGACTGAGAGGGGATTTAATAGCAGCCTTCAACTACCTGAAGCGGGGTTCAAAAGAGGATGCAACTAAACTGTTGTCAGTGGTGACAGATCAAGAATTAATGGTCTCAAGTTGCGGTAAGGGAGATTTAAGTTGCATATTAGGAAAAACTCTCTCATGAGGAGGGCAGTAAAGCACTGGAACAGGTTACCCAGAGAGATGGTGGAATCTCCATCCTTGGAGGTTTTCAAGACCCAGCTCGGCCAAGCCTTGGCTGGGATGACCTAGTTAGGGCTGGTCCTGCTTTGAGCAGGGGGTTGGACGAGATGACCTCCTGAGGTCCCTTCCAGCCCTAATTTTCTATGATTCTGTGATTTAGGATATGCAAGAACAACGGAGCCCATCTGTTTACTCTGAGTAACCTTTCAGTCCATATTAGCCACCTATACAGTTGATCCCTCTTGGAAATTCTTAGGTTAAAAGGCAAGAAGCAGAATGAAATGCTTCATGGATTTTATGAGATGTTACTGGAATTTAACACCAGAGTCAGATGTTTGGAGGTGTGAGATTAGAATGGGAAAGGAATCCAAGAAGCAGTAACACCATCCCCATCATCCCCTCGGCCCTTGGTATTGCTTCATTGTGTTGAGGGAGGGGGGAGAGGAAAGAAGGAAGGTCAAGCCTGGATGAAATCTGCAAATTCCTTCATGTTCCTCTACCGAAGAAATGCCATGGATAATAAATTTTGTGCATCCTTTGCTGAAGAGTGAACTTTAGAAGCATGTCTCTAGATGCATAGAGATCATATCTATATACTCTCTATCAAACTACATCACACACACTTTTCCTTGTACACTGCCTTAGTTATGGTGAACCACAAACTATTAGGATGTTTACAGTGGATGCCTGAACCCAATCACAAGGCACAGAAGCTGGTGGGGAGATCAACTTAAATTTACTGGAATTTAAAATTTGCCTGAACTGCTTTGCATGATCTTAATGTTTACACAGATCGTAAAAAATTCACTGCATGCGCACATGCATGTATGCATGAGTGTGCGTGTGCATACACACACACACCCGTTGCTGTGAATAACAAATGCAACCTTTTCTTTCCTTTTTCTCTCTCAAACACAGAAAAGCAAAAGAAAGAATTTTTGTAACAAGCATTTCATATTTAAGACAGATTAGAACATTAGTGGTGTAATAAAGTAAATACAATGGCAATTGACCTGAGACTTGTGGGTTTTACCCCCATTTTTTGTTTACAGTTGAAGGTCGTAAGCTATACAAACCTCTATTGATCAGAGTCCTCTTTGTTTAAACAGAACCTACTGTATTTATTTGTGCTGTTCATCTAAAGTCAAACAAAAGGGGACAGTTTTAAGTAAATCTCTGCATGACACTGCTGCCATGTGGTTCATTCACTCAGTATACAGATGTTTTCAATCTGTACAGTTTGTCTTTCATATCCATATGAGATGAAGCAGGCTTGATTTAGGCTGGGAGTGATGCCAAAGAGAGAAGATACATCATTAACCCTTAATAAACAGCGTATGAAGCATCCCTGTTTTGCTCATTAAAGGACTCCTTGAAGGATGTGCATTGCATCTTATAAGCAGTAGCTTTTCCTTTGCCTTCAGTGCCCTGTAACAGTCATATACATATATCTATATACACACTTACATATGTATATGTATATGTATAACCACCCCCCACCAAAATGTGTGTAAAGTTATTCCCTCCCCCTCTGCTTTGAAAAACATGTATTTGTCCCCAAATTACTATGAGCATTTGTCAGGAAATCCCGCTTTCTAAATTATTGGAAATCCTGTGCAGAGGTCCCAAAGTGCTGGCCCCTGTGCAAACATCCACTAGGAGACAGTCCCAACTTTGCCGGCTTTATAATCTGCTTAGCCAACACAAAGAGTATGAAAAGGGGACCATTATTTTATACCTATGGATTCAAGCCTGGAAATTAAATGGCTGTCTCAAGGTCACATAAGAAGTACATAGCAGAGCCAGGAAATCAGTGGAGATGCCCTGAATCTAAGCATACTGCTTTGGTCATAAGACTCCTCTCCCGTTTCAGGGACTTGACTTTGCTTTCCTCTACTAAACTATAAAAGCTCTAAGGGGGGAAAAAAAAGTTACATTTGTTCTAGAGACAGCGATGCACTTGTGTTGGATGCAGAGACAGTAGAAGCAGCTACTGGCTTGGAAGCAGGAAAGGGGGAAAAAAAAACAAACCAAAACAAAAACACCAAGAGCAAAGCAGCTTCACACAGCTTACCACTTCTTTTGCATTTTTCTCCCTGAACATTATAAGAAGAATGGACTTAATCTGTTGCATCGCTACAAAGAAGAAACTGCTGATCTCATAGAGAATCTCATTGAATCAGTTTCTTGTTTTATTAAAACATGTAAAGCGTGGTAGGGATGTTAAGCTTGCTGGGCCAACAGTAACATCTCTTGATTTTAGCAGGGAGCACTGTGCCTTGGCAGGAACGGAGTCAGAATTGATTTGTTTTTTCCTTCCTCTCCAGCTCAAAAATGCAAAAATATACTGTGGTATTTCTTCTAACTATTCAGAATTGGAGGCCACTGCAGGTGAGGGCAGGTTAAAGAAATTGTGTTGTTCTCACAGCTCAGGCTGCTGCTCTATTTAAATGGATGTAGATTAGCCTAACAGTTTGGAAGATGTCTTGCCATTCTTCAGTTTTTGCTTGATTTTGAAGAGCAGGCTGTGATTAAGTGCATGGAGTTTGCTGTTGGCAAGGACATATTTCATGTGCAAATCCTCCCTCTCTATATAAGGGACAAGTAGGAGGCTGGTCAGGGTGGCACCTCAGGGACTAGTTCTTTATAAGGGGTATGTTTTTCCATTGTAAGAACCTGAGCTGCAGCAAGCTACATTGCCAAGGGACCTTGAGTCCCAATATGTTGGGCTCTTAAGTGCCTGGCTGATGCAAGCTTCCTAAAAGATGGTCAGAACAAAAAAATATGCCCTGAGAATGGTCAAAATGCTAACTTTCTTTCAACCTGGCTGCTAAGAGAGTGTGACTCCAAAGGAGAGCTTTATGCAACCAAAGACTAATGCTAGCAAAAATGAAGTCGTCTTCTAGCTAAGTTTTTCCACCTTCTCCACCCCAAAAACCTGTCTCCCACCATAGTTAAACCTGATGCTCTAGGAACACAGCTCTCTTATAGCTAGCCAGGGGAATTACTTAATTCACTACAGCTGGCCCATCCCAACTTCCCTGTTTCTTAGTACAAGCACTTAGTGCATGCAGCTGTGATCCTTCCTCAGCTCAAAGAGAGTTTTAACCCTCTCCTCTGCCAGTCCCT
>NW_017728998.1:10931978-10956546 GCF_001723915.1 Gavialis gangeticus | reverse complement strand
CATCGTTCATGGTCTTCAGCAAATACAGATCCCATCCCAGCTCCTATCAGGCCATGCAAGAAGCCTGTTATGTATGCTGCCACACAGCCAACAGTGAAAGACAGACACCTAAAGCAGGCAGTAGGCTGAATTAAAGTGCTTAAATCCCAAATGGACGTACCAAAACCCCCGCTTGGCTGGAACCAAACTCCCTGGCTGC
Organism: Gavialis gangeticus; assembly: GCF_001723915.1. Classification (NCBI taxonomy): domain Eukaryota; kingdom Metazoa; phylum Chordata; order Crocodylia; family Gavialidae; genus Gavialis; species Gavialis gangeticus. The sequence continues at coordinate 10,956,347 of NW_017728998.1, read as the reverse complement.
ATTCTTGTTTCTGTGCCTGCAAAAACTGCCCCCATTGGAGCAACTTGACACCAAGATCATAACTAAGCCTAATGGGGTCTCAATTCAGGCATTTCTCCATCTAATGCCCATGAGGTACCTGGGTCTGCAGGTGCGCTCTGATTAGGCCTAACAAACACCAGGGCTAGGGACAGACATTACACATAAACCAGTTTAAGTGATCAGAAACTTGTTTAAACCTGTAGCAGAAGATAAGTTCAGTGCATATAAACCAGTTTCAAAAATGGCTGAAACTGGTTTAAGATAAATCTGGTTGAATGGAGTATCAGACTTAACTGATCCGGGTCAAACTGGTTTACACAATGTCTGTCCCAGACCCCTTTCTGGTTTAAGTTAAACCAGAGTCCCCCAGCATCCCAGGTGTGTTGCAGCCCTGGGCTGGGCTGGCCTCACCCCTCTGCTCCCTAGCTGAGCTCTGGTGGCGACTGCAGGCACAGCAGGGTCTGCCTGGCTTCCCCCCACCTTACCCCCCCACCGCATCACTCGCTGCTCAAGCAGGGTTCCCCCTGTCCTCCCCTCCCCTCCCATCTCCCACAGCATGGACCCCAGCCCCACAGACCCTAGGCACAGTATGCGGCTAATGCTGAGAGGTGTCTGCGTGTGTGTGTCTCCAGTTTCCCTGGGACAAGACAAAGGCAGACAGGACAGTTTCTGCTTAGGGCTTTTTGCAGCTAATCAACAGATTAGCTGGTAATGTCCCTCAATTCCTTCCTTGGAAAAAGCTGTTTAAGAGCTTGAACTAATGAGAGAGGCTTTTGTTTTCTCGCTGGGCTCCTAAATGCTGTGTTATCAGCTCTCTGCTGGCTCCCTCGCCTGTCAGGATTGCTGCAGACAGTATGAAGAAGGGGAGAGAGGGAGATTGAAAAGCTCAGTATCATCAACAGATGCATGCACTGCACACCCCCGCTTGCCTCCGAGTGCCTGGGACTGTGCATGCAGGGTGGAGGTCGAAACCCCTCTCTAATCAGAGTGTCCTGCTAGGGCCTGGCCAGGCCCCCCTCAGCTCAGCACTGTGGAAGGGAGGGAGGACTGATTCATAGCTGGAGCACCCACTCAGTGTACAGGCTGGGCTGGGGGGTGAGTGCATTCTCCACCCCTCCTACTGAAGCTGCACCACTGTACAGACAAAGAGCTGGGAACAGGGAGAGTCCTGGGGTAAGGTCCCTGCTCACAGGGTTGTTTATGCATTTTACTTCCAACAGCCCTTGGAGAGAAAAAAGACATAACCAGTAAGGGATGTATGCTGGAACACCATTAGGTGAGGAGCGAATTGCACCCACAGCTCCTATTTCCTGGGTAGTTGCTTTAACCACTAGCTTATTATTAAAAAGGTAGGTGGAACCACTAGTCTCTCATAGTTTTACAAGATAAAAATAAGCTTTCCTGAGGTTTTTGTAGCAGCAATAGGTGCTTAGCCTCAGGGGAGGATCCAGAGTGGAGGGCAATGTTAAACAAAGCTGTGGAAACAGAGGCACAGGGCAGTGAAGGGCCTGCCCCAAGGCTACCAATCAAGTCTGTGGCAGGAGCAGGGTTAGCTCAGCTCTGCTAAATCCCATCCCAGTGCATTATTCACTGGATTGCCTGGACTCTCTTTTTCAGACTCCAGCAGGCTGAATAGGCCCTGCTGGAAGAAGCCATTCCTCTCAGCCACTTCCTAGTGGTAGATCTGACAAACGGCAAATTCAGTGAGGTACCTATAAAAAAATCAATGACTGTCTCAAATCTGGTGGAGGTGTAAGGGAATGAGGTCAAGGGAGGGGATACAGCCACAGCGACTGGCCCGCTTTCAGGTTTTAAATCAAACCAGAAGCAACAATCAACCTTGGGACCATCCTGGGTAAACCATGAAAAATGGCAACAATCATTGTCATCCTAAAACAACATGATTTTTCCAAGCTTTTTCAATAAAAAGTATTAGCAAGGCCACACTGGAATGTGCTACCATTTTCCTTTACCCAAAGCTATTTTTCAACACAGATATTGAGTTTACATATTAATAGACCGCTAAAAACAGGATGAAGGAGGCTGGAATGCTGGCGTTACTGATTTGTTTGGGATTTTCTTAGGGAAAAAATCAATAAAATCATTCACTTCCATCAGTTTTTCTTCTTCTCCCTCCCCTGCCCCCATTAAGTGGCTGTTTTAAATTAATAGAAAGAGGATGCAGCATTTCTTGGATTTTATTTTACGGGGTTTCCCAGCATATGGAATCTTTTTAAACATGAGATGCTGCGGGTAGTATGTTATTATATGCACATTTTAAGCTAACTGTTCTTTATATCTTTGTTAAATGAAAAGATTTGTCATGTTTATGTCTAAGAAATATGTTTATCTGCAGGCTTTCACTGACTCTATTACTTTCCCTTACTGGGATGCCAATTTGAACCCCATATTTTTCAAATTAAAGTTAGGGCAGCAGGAGAAAAAAATAAGTACTTGTTGTTTTTCCCTATTCGAGAAGCTCCCTGGCAAATCAAACGTCGCTGAATCAGAAACCCCATTATTTAGATTGAGAATCAATTTGCCACTAGCACCATTTGTAACTGTGTTGTTAGGCGGCCTTGCTTTGAATCCCAGCTCGCTCTCTGATTATCTTGTTCAAGACCGATAGGGACATATTTTTCAAACTGGCTACTCACCTGGAGTGCTTTGGTTTTGGGGCACCCCATTTGAAAGATCCAATGCTCCAGATGCAGTCTAGAGAGGGTAGTTGAGATGCATCACCACAGAAAATTAAATGACTCTGTCTAGGCCCTGAAACACTGAGGCAGCCAAAATTTGAACACGTTAAATGATAACTTCTCTATAGCTCAGCTTAAAATGACATCCTAATATATACCTCACCGGGCTGTAGTAGGCATTAATGAACGGTTTTATAAAAATTCAACTGAATTAACATGCTAGGAAGACAAAGTCTTTCTCACCATGTCTTCACTAATGCACAATGCCAAACAATATAGGAAGTTGCCACAGTGGTGTTGCCTCTCCGTCTTTCGGGTCACGCTGGAGTTGTGTGCGCTGAGAAGGCTCAGGAAACACCCGTGGGATCCACTACTGCGCCTAATCCTCTCTCGGGATGGGATCCAGATACACGTCCCTGCTCTATGTCTGTACCAACCTGATGCAGCCAAGTAAGAAATCTGCATTTCCAAATGTGAGTTTCTCTAAGTGAGACCAAAAATAGAAAGCACCGATGTTCAGCAAGACAGCAGTGACAGAGGAAACGAATATTAGATAAGCACGCAATGGTATTTTGGCGAAGGCAGAAGTGCCTTAGTTAAATGAGGAAAAAAAATACACTGATTTGTTATTAGAAAACCAAATCTAGCCCACAACTGGCCAGATGTGAGCTTGTAACAATGGAGGGAACCCTTGTACGTACAGCTTATGCATTGTTTGTGCCCTTGGGTAGTCCCTGTTTACACCTCTGTCAGGTTGTGTACTTCATTTTGAACGAAGGGCTTGTCTACGCTTGCTGCTGTCTTTGTATTTCAGTGTTGAATGAAGAGCAGTCCAGGGGAGCGCCACCAGGCTTGTGTGAGTAGTCAGTTGAATGTAAACTATAACTTGGACCCAATTCTTCCTTATTTACTCTCTTGAATACTACCACTGACTTAAATGACACAACACGGCTGAGGGTGAAGGAGCAGCGTTGGGTTTCTCTGTTCAGTGGCAGTTCTCATAAACTCATCTCATCACTACAGTATATGAGAGATTTCCCTTATGTGATGACACTACCGTAAGTCACTTGAGCTTTGTTCTTTTTTAATCACTTGTTTCTCTCACACAATTACAATTTTGGGCTTTGATTCCTTCATCAGAGCCACTAAAACAGATGTGTGTGTGGGTCTGGACACTGTCATTCCCATGAAGCTCTGTCACTAGCGTCCTTGCAGGTTGGATTGTAGGCTGAAAACCATATTTTTTGCTGCTGCTGTTACTTTTGCTACTGCATTCGAACTTGAATAGTGAAGTAACTAGCAATAAATAGACCAGGCAGGAAGGCAAGCAATAAAACCACACTAGGGCTATTACTGAGTATCTGCTATTTTGCAGGCATAGTTTGCCACACTAGAAAAAAAGGGCTAAAATACGCTCCTTGCGTATGTTTGCACTTTAGTGCATTGGGGAGTGCACAGAAGAAGGGAAGTGCTGTGGAAGCGACAGACTGATCATATCAGATGGGACTAGGCCTGGCTAGACTGCCATGAATCAAAAGCATGCAATGAGAGATCATAGACAATAGGCTCTTTTTGTATCTCATTTTGTCTTAGCTCGAAAAGCCTTTGTTGCTCAACAGTTTGTACATCCAGTTTTTTCACAGCTGTCAAATCAAATTGATTTTCAGTCATTTTAACCTGGGCAGGATCTGCAAACCTGCTCCCCCAGGTGAAAAGCCAGTACCGCTAGGAAGCTACTCCAGTTGGCTGAATTATCCAGTTCTTCTAAGATACAAAGAATTTGTTTGTCTTGCTTATGAGAGTTGAGGCACTGATGACATGGAAAGCTAAATCCTCATCATCCCCATGGTACACACTTCACACTTTGCTATCAGTACACACTGCAGAAATCTTTCCAGGCTAGTAATACATTTGCGGTGCCTTTTCAGGAAAGGGCCTTCTACAAAGCTAGCTCACTGTCTGAATTACATCTCAGCCCTAGGGAAGATGATTTCTTCAGTTCCCACTCAAGGTCAGTGGTGGGGTAACATGTGTTATCCGTCTCTCAGTCTTTGCTAACAGAAAAGATTACCAAGAGGCACGTGGAGACTGGGAAACAAAAATAAACCAAATGAACAAACGCATTTCAAAGGGCTTGAGGGAAACACAGATTCCAACCTGTATGTAATATCCCTATCAATGGGATGATGCAAACTAAATTTGGGATTTGCATCTTGATGGGCACCATGAATCTGAACTCTACATGACTCCAAGCAAATACAGGCAGGAGCATGACCATCGTACTGAATGGAATTCAGGTAAGAGCAAACTCCCTCATTTGTGATAGCATGGCTTTTCCAGCAGACAGCTTTTTCTGACTCAGGTATTGCATAAAGTGTGCTCATCAGGAGACTTGTCAGGCCTCCTTTGACCTGAATCAGGTCACACCAGTGCGACTCTAGCTCTTCTGTGTGCAAAGGCCTCTCTCTAGCATGGATTCTTAAAGCTACTTAGGTGTAAAATGAGTGTACAGACCTCCACCCACGGCGAAAATCTACACGTGGTGCTTTATCAACACATCAGCACCCTTACTTGTTTTCTAAGATTTGGTAAAAGTTGGGAGCACTGTTCTGGGTACAGCCGGCAATGAAAATTAACCCATCAACCTGGCCTCAACTGAGGAAAGCAGAATGATGACACAGAGTGCTAGAAACTATTAAAAGCAGCTTAATTCTCCATCGATTTTTTTTTTTTGCATCCATTACTACGATGACTGCTGCGTCCATTTTTTGTCTCTTTCTCTATATCACACTTTTCCATCTGTTTTTCCTTTACCCTAGGTAGGAGACGAGTGAGTTGAACACTGATTGTGTCTGAAATGAGGCTACTACAGTGTGTGTGTGTGTGTGTGTGTGTGTGTGTGTGAAAGAGAGCGAGAGCGAGAGCGAGAGCAGGCATAAGTGCACATTGACACACTAAAAGCTATCAGTTTTATTACCAAAGAAATGAATTGGAGCCAGGCTCATGAAAAGAAATAAATCTAACATGGGATAGTGAGTTATAGGGAAATGGGTGACAAAAGTAGAAAAAGAAATTGATCATGACAGTTTCCTCTTAGCCAGCTGGCATGGCAGCTCTGCTGGTGAAAACCCAGAAGCTTTCAGCGCAGTATATTTCGTAAGTGGGATCTTACAACTTAATTCAATTACAAAACATCACACAAAAAGGCATTTTATCATTTTCCTCAGCAGCCTTCAAGCTGAAGCTGAAGTGCATTTGGGATGCTGGGAAGAAAGCCTGAAGCCGATGCACTGGCTCTTTGTGGAACAACACGTAGTGGACTCAGGGTTGCAAGCAGGGAGGCGATGGCAGGGCCAGACCTGAGGATGGATCACTCCTCTTCTTCCTTATAAGGATCACGCACACGATTGCAGGGGATGTGATTTGTAAAGATCCATAGTTATGGATGAGTTCCCAGAAAAACTGGTTCTGAAACCTGCCTTGCCGCACGATGGCCAAATCTTGGCCACGCATAAAAGCAACGAGGAGCAATGGGCACCAAGCTGTGTGCCTGATGCGAGCTGAACAAATGCAATCCTGCCTTCTCAGGGATGGAGCCACACCTCAGGATACCTGCCATGAAGACTCAGGCACTCTTTGCTGATGATGCCTCATCTTGATCAAAGCTGTGAATAAGTGAAGGTGATGAGTGACTAGTGTCGAGGAGTCTGTGATAGGTTGCTACCAAATGACTTTGTGCCTGTCCCATTGCACTAGCAGGCCCTGATTCCAGTAACACAAATGTGTTACGTCCGTGTCTCCACTATGTGAGCAATGCTGCCTGTGCTTGCCTTGCCTTCCTGCTAGGGACAACTAAGCCAAGGCAATAGAGTTTGCTTTGGGATGGACTGAACCCTAAAGTTTGGCTCTTGAGATGTGAACATGAACAGGGCCCTCGCAGGTCATGCTTAAATTATTCCACAGAAACATTATCTCCCTTCCCCCTGAATACTATCACTGACTTACCCCTGCTGTCCTCCCTTCAGGCTGTTTTATCCTACAGCAACCCTCAAAGGAGGGTGGGAACTGAACACAGAGCAACTCTCCCCCGATTTACCCTGTGGGAAGTAAACACTACACTGCGACAATCTGGGGCTAAACGGCCAGTGTCTGGGATTAGCTTTCACTTATCGTGGGAGAGAGACAGGCAGACAGATGCTTATTGCACATCAGCTGTTCTGTGAGCAGGCCCTGCCCTTTTCACCTTGCTGCAGTGTGACAAGTAGTTTGTTCAAGCCCATTGCTGTCATCCTTGAGGGCTGGAGTAGACTCATCCATTTCTTGCTGTCCCCCAGTCTTGGCAGGCAGCTCCTACACTTTAAGACACTAAAGCAAACACCCCCGTTTGCCCCGACACTCATAGGATCTTCTGAGAAGATTAAGGAAAACTTTCCTGCCCAAGTGCAGGGGGGCTGGACCCGATGATCTGTAAGGTCCCTTCCAGCCCCTAATGACTATGAAGGCTGTGGTCCCTTCTGCCTACCATCTCAACAGTGCAGTAAGAAAGAGAAATTCCCTTTCTCCTTTTGTAGAGTGTGCTACACAAAGACCACAGGCAGGGAATGCTTACTATGATTAGGGACCTACCATTTTCCCTGCAAAAAAGCCCAGTCCCCACAAAAAAGTGCGAGGACTGCGAAAAGGAGCAAAATTGGCAGGGGGGGGAGAGGGGAAGAAGAGCTGCAAACACAGAGAAGAGTGGAAAGCCCTGGCCTCCTGAAGCATGGGGGGAACGAGATGGGGGGAGATGTTTGTGGCATAGTGCAGTGGGCCCCCCACCAAGCCTCTGACTGGCTGAGGGCCCCAGAAGTCCTTCCCCTCCCCAGAGGTTGAAAGACGGCCGTCTGTCAATCTCCGGGGAAGGGTGGGACTTCTGGGCCCCCTCACCCAATCAGAGGTGTGCGTGCGTGTGCGTGTGTGGGGGGGTACTCCATTGTGAAAATGGTGCCCGGTGCTGCATTTGGACCACAAAATGGGAGGCGGCCCCCTGAATTTGGTAGGTCCCTCACTATGATACTGCCTACTGTTGGGCTTGATAGAAGAGTTGATACCTTACCATCCAGATGAAGATCTTAGGGAGCTGAATGGGGACAGCTGGCGGCTCTCTCTCACCTCAAGGATGCACCTTGAAGAGAAGAGGTCAGGTTGTAGTCATTGTAGATAAAAGTACTGAAGAGTCAAAACAGTTACAGCAATCCTAGAATATGTGATCATGGTTGATTTATAATGCTGGTAGAGCCGTGTTGGTTCAGCTGCAACTCTGCGCCCAAAACTAATTTAGCATGTTCAGAGTCATCCCATGCACGCCTACCTTTGTCCTGGCTTAGTAGTGTTGTGCAAGATAGCAAGGCAGTGGTTGCCATTAAGAAAACACAACAGGTTGGGTAAAATTGGGATAAGATCTGAGAGTTGGATCACAGTGACCTGAAAGAAGGTATGTTCAAAAGAAATAGGGAGGGAGAAAGAGAGATGGAAATTGAGGAAGCTTTGATGCCACAGGAGAGACTGAGGAATAGAAGGGTGTGGACAGGTGGAAGCAGAAAGATACGTCATCTTTGTACTTATAAAACTTGATTGGACTTGCAGTTACTATGATAGGTTTTATGTCTCCATTGCTATAGATAGTCTAAACACCAATAGCATGTGCCACTGAACAACTGCCAAAAATGCATGTACAAGCATGGATATATACACAAGTGGAGCTGCAGTCACAAAAACCAGGCTTTTATAGACTGACACCTTCTGGAGCACATTAGCAAATGTTATGCCCTAAATCAGTGATTCTTAACCAGGGTGTGGGGGTGCCCTGGGATGCCACCAGATCCTTTGGAGAGTGCCCCAAGGTGTGAGAAGATAAGCTGATAAGCCAGGCTCAAGCTTGTTCCTGCCTGGATGATCCCCTTACTGCCAAGCCCTAAAAGGTATGCACTGAAATATATAAATTAGTTTTGGAAATTGGGTGCCACTCAATTCAGAAAAGTTATGGCAGACTGGTTCGAGTCCAGTGAGGGGTGTCTTGAGTCCAACAAGGCTGAGAACCGCTGCCCTATAGCTTTGGCTGGTGCGAACCGGCACTGAACAACTGAAATCCAAGGAGCTACTGAACTTTTTGCAAGCTGAGAATCTGGCACCGTATTCAGAAAGGGTCCAGTCCACACTTATTACATTTTCAGTCATTGTTGTTGAGAACGTTAAGGTATTTCACCCTTTTTATTATTAGGGATATAGATTTTCGCTGGTCGTGTGCAAATATCCCAGATGCCTTTTTCCCCGTTTGCAGCTTTTCCAAAAAAAAAGGGAAAAAAAAAGAGAGATCAATCTTTTCCTTAATTTATTCTTTATTCAAAATTATTAGCTGAGAAATTCTGGGAATAAGTATTTCTCTCTATGTTCCTCCTCTTTGCCTTGCCTTTCCTGATGCTTGCAATTAGAGACCTTTTGATCTTCTCTATAGATTACATGCAATATATTCAGATTCCTGATTGGATAAGCATAGCCTGGCATTTTCAGAATAGGGTTCCTAAAGTTAGGCATTTTAATCCATATGTAGGCACTAACTGGGAAGTGCTGTTTGTGGTGTTGCCTTCCCATTTGTTTCAGGAAACAGAAAACAGCCAGGCAGAATAATTAAGCAGAATGCTTTTAAATTTCCATGGATTTCAGCATTGTTTTAAAGAGCAGATTATTATTATTACTACTAGTAATATTGTGAAGTTTTGGTAATCCCAGAAGATCCATGTACAGCTATTTTTTCTCTCTGGAATTTACATTGTCATTCCAGACTCAAATCTTTACCTTAATGATTATGATCTCAGCTGCTAAATTACTGTGGATTCTCTCCTTTGCAGCTTACCCTGGCACTTTGTATACGTGCTGGTAGATAATTTAGGTTTTAAAAGCCAACTCCCTTTTTATCATTACATGACAGAAGCCTTTAAAAGTTCAAGGTAAGGCCATTGTGTCTTAGGTCTATTTTTATGATACAAAACTTAATTATTTTTTCCATCTGCCAACCATTTTGACTAATTGAACCCTTTAGAGCCAGGAATCAAGGTTTCCCGATGTAAATCAGCTCTTAGGACTCTGCATTAGCAGAAACGGTGAAAAATCACAGGGGTATTTTGGTTCTGCGGTCTGGTTCTGTTTTCCAGAGTCTGACTGGGATTCAGAAGAAACTCCAATTACCCTCCTACATATACATTTTTTGGGTTCTTTTTAGTGCCTCAAATTTTCCAGGCACAAAAACTTCCCATGAAAAAAAATGAAGAATATAACTAAAACCCACAAAAATATGGAAATTCCCAGCTAAGGCTCAAACTTCCATTATCTTGGCATCAGCTGAGCATGCTCGAGTCGCACAGGGAGGGAGCGTAGCTTAATCCTGGAGTGTGTTTGATAAGTTCTGTGAATTCAGGGTCAGAAGTCCCACTGACATGCTATGGTACTGTTTAAGACTACTTCCATTTTTACCCTAAAATATTTTGATGGACCAAGTCATTTCAGGTCCATTTTTTCATAAAAGAATACGATGGGCCTTTAAAGTAATTCTTCAGACTCAGTCATGCTCGGTTTTAATTTCAGCCTGCAAGAGGGGGATGCTGGGGCTGATCAGCCTTTTAGCAATGCATGATGGTAAAGGAGTTAGAGGGATAAGCATTTTTTTTAGACCCACCCACCCTTCTGATTAAACCTTGAACGAAGAGTTTCCATAAGTCTTCAACTCTAGGATAAGTCTGCTATAAAGGCACAACCTGCCCCATTACGGTGTTAGTTCTGGTTCTATTATGGGTCAAATTCCTTAAGAAATGGATGGACTTCAGATTGTCTTTGGTTTTTTCATTGATATTAGTTTATTTTGCCATTGCTTTTCCAAACGGTGCCAGTGTCATTCAAGGTCTTTCATTCATGATTTCTTTGTCTTTGGTCTCTGGTCACTTGGAATGGGCAGTCAATGGCTCTATCTCTATCTCACACTGGGGTTTTTTTAGGGCATTGCTGTACTAACTTAGGAATGCTCCACTGCAAATGCTCCACACTGGAGGCAATTGCACATTTTTAATAGATTTGCATCTTAGTTCTGCCGATTTCAGTGGTAACTTTCTATTCTGGCAGTAAGGATCTATTAGCACAACACAAGGTAAAGCATGTATTATGTATGTACAGCAACTACAGTTTAATCAGGAATTTATCTTTTCTATTAAGTTCTTATTTTTTAAAAATAAATATATAATGCGTTCCTGACAGTGCTTAACAATATCTTATACAAGATGCTGTAATACCCCAAATAAATACTTAATTTCTGCTTTCCTGCAACTTCACTAGGATTACATCATGTCAGATTACTGTAAGTCTGCTTTAACCCAGTTTGAAACCAGTAGTTATTCAAGGATCTGCACAATTCTTAATTTCACTCATTAAAATACCATGTCTTTGGCTCACTTAGGTTGTTTTCCTGCTAGCAAAGGTAGGACAGGAACTGAAGTCAGAACAATATCAGGAAGGGAGGAAGTAGTAGATGAACCTGAGGCTACCTCACCCTCATTCAAGCCTTGACCAGCAGTGACCAGTCCTATCATTCAATGCCTTGGCTTCCTGGAAGCTAACTGTATTGGTAGCTTCTGTGAGCTGTACTTGTGTACATTGAGTCATACTGAGACCACCCAATTCATTTAACTTAGGCCCCCATGAGATGGCAATGATTTCTGATCTCTACTGACCTGGTTCAAGCTTGGAGCTATTGACCTATGAGTGACAGGCTCATTACCCTTTGCCACTCGGGGTAGCCATTAACACTCTTTGCAATATAAACTCTGCCCTCTGCCCTCCCTATCGTGGATGAAATTAGTTCAGAATATAGAGACTGGGAAAACAAGCTCACCAAACAAAACTCTGTGGAGGTAGAAACCAGCTAATCCATTTGAAAAGGACTTCCCTGGCTTTGTTTTTCATTCCCTGTGATAAACAGCTACCCCACTAAATCACTGGGAGGGAACATTTGGCAAAGTCCATCCTCTTAATTGCATATGGTAACTGGTGCAGTTCAGCACACCTGATTGAGGCTCACTAGCAACAGAGGTTGGTGACTTACAACCCAGTTGGCCCTGTCGTTACTATTCATATTTTTGCTTTGTATTTCCTAGTTTAAACAGATTTGAGAAACTTGTAGGGGTTAGTTTCCAGTGGCAGCAAATAGCATGTAGCGAAAGGCAGCAGGACCCGGCCTTCTAATTCTCCAAACTGAAAATCCCAGCTTTAGCCACCACAATAATGGATGCTGACTTTGACTTTCCTTCCTTCATAAATATCAACTTTAAACCCCACTGTTAAAATAGTCTTCCTGTGTTAGGAAACATCTTATCTTGTACTTTTGTGTCCCTGTAACATCTGCATACAGCAGTCTGAACTTTGCTTTTGGCCTGAATTACAAAAACAACAACAACAACAACCCAGAAGCCTTGATAATATTTTGCTGGAAATGGACTTGAACAATATCCTGCTCATTGCACAAAACTAACATCTCATGGTCCCTTGCATGAAGGATGGGGCAGGAATGAGAAGGCAGAGTTGAGGGAAACAGGCTGTTAGCCTTTGCTGTACCCCAAAGATGCTGTATTTTATGTTCCAGGCCCTTTCAAAGATTCATAGCATCATTTCCTGCCCTGTTATCTAAACTGGAGATACCGTGCCATCCTTCCATTACTAAAAACATCTGACAGTCATGCATTTTTTTTTTTACAAAGCAACAAATTTGAAACCACTTTTCCATTCATTTTAACTCATTTTAACATCTATTTAAAATAAGTCTTGGGCTTCAGGTTTGGCATGTTTTCTACCCTAGAGCTTTTAGTTTGAAGTTTCATTCAGTGGCACAAACCTGACTGGCTTCAAGTTGAGGATTTAGATCAAGCTGGACGGTACTTTAAAATGTCTCTTATTGGATGGTATTTTAAAATGTCTTCCCAATAGTGGTCTGATACAAATCCTGCTGCAGTCAGTGGATAGATACCCAATTGCTCAAGAACAATGTGAGCGAACAGGTTTAATCTTGCTTTTAATTTTGCAGAATACCGAATAAGGGTCTAGTGAGAGCTAGTGCCCAAATGGCGGTTAGTGTAAAAATGTGCATGTTTGCATACAAAGCTTAATTCCCCACAACAGCCTCATTTAGTTTGGCAAGGTTCCCCTTATGGAAAGAGACATTGGTGGATAGAACGTAAGTTAACGTGACGTTAAAAAATTGGGACAATCAGTTCACGTTTTTGCTTCAGATGACGTTCATATCTGTAAAAATGTGGGCAGGCAGAACGCAGAAGCAGTATCCAGTTTGGTACACTTGGAAAGCTCTATCCAGGACCTCCCGTAAGTACTAATAGACACCACTGGATATTTCCAAAATCCCCAGGCAAAGGTGAGCGAAGAAGGGAGATAGCTGGTACAGTGAGCAAGTCCATAGGCATTTCACATTTGGAGATCGGACTGGAACTCTTTCTTATCAAAAATGGCACGAGTTTGGTTGTCTGATTCTTGCCTCTAGGAAAATATTAGCAATGCTTCCATGCAACTTGGCATGGTTGTCAATCTCTTCTCCAGGGAAACACCCCCTCCTCAGCTGGGATAGTGGGACTTACAGATCACGCTTAAAGCTCAGCGGCAGACTCAAGCTTTATGGGAATGGGAGTAGTCTACAAGTTCTGTATCGAGATACAGAAACTCTTCCTGGAGGTGCTGAAAATATAAAACTTTAGCAATCTCTGTAAAGAAAAAAAATTCCCCTGGAGATTTCATCATTCTAATTTTGGAAAATAAAGATGAAACAGTACTTGACAAAGAGCTGAAGAGTTAAAACTTTACATGCCGAGATTTTTCTGGACTCATTGGTTGAGCTAGCCAATATACCACAGGTAATCGTATAGGAAAGACAATAAAGCATTACATGCAGAAAGCTTTGTTGAGAAACCATTTGTTTCTGTCTAAACTGCAGGCTTCTTGAGGTAATCCTTGGGAAAATCTGGGAAGTGTATTGAATAAAATCTTCCAAAGGATTTTTTTTTTAAATTCCCCATTTCATAAACAATAAACAGCACTTAGCTGCATATCACTTAATTTCATGTCATTTCGGAGTTCTCTCTGAATGGTTCGGTCTTCATCTGGCACCACTAGCTTTCATATGATGTTCCTCTGTAATTCCATATCAGCTAATTGCATCATTTATTAGTTTTGCCTATTGGACTAGGCTCCAAATGCTGCACTTAACAGTCTGATTACTCCAGACATGTAAGCAGCGAGCCAGAACCAATCCACGAAAACCAAAATCAAGGAAGAAGTATAATCAACGGCTACTTCCAAACTTCTCAGCATAACGGAGCATGCAATGATACCTATGGGGGTGTTACTTTATTTGACGCTCAACCATCTTCTTGTGCATAATTATACATGGAATGACGAAATGTGATAGCCAATCAATAAAATATTTTAAAGCTGACATCCAGAAGATGCTGGTAAATGAGATGCCATCGTGTGCTATGAAACTTGTACTTTGTACCTATTCATGGCTGCACTGTATTCTGCAGCTTTTACTATAGGCCCCAATCTTCCAGACCGCTGGTGTATGGAACTGCCCTTAAAACGCCTGGGAGTTTGTTCCCAGAAGCCACTACCCAGCTCTGACTTGAAGCCCGAACAAACATGTAAGGCTTTCCAGCCATTATTATGTAATATTAATTACTTGACAGAGTTGTACTTTAAGAGGGTTGACTTTTAAAAGGCTTCATCACTAGTGCTAAAGTCATAAATAATTGCATTTCTAATTTTATGCTTACAAATCATTGTGCCCACAAATAAAAGCCAGTAAGTGCCTACCTGCCATCCCATGGCTTAGTGGCCATTGTTTGTCCACACGATTAATTATCTGTGTAATTATTTGTGAGTGAAAAGCTCTATCAGCAAAATTGGAGGCCATTTTAGCAGACCTTAGATGTCTTCTCAGCAAATTCACTTTAACTCAGTTTTACACCAAAAAAATGGTATATTCTACTATGGTCTAAATCTACAGGGACATTAGTGTTCTCTCACCTTTGAAACAGGTCGAGGCAATCCTTAGTGATTCTTTCCCTTGTCTCTAGATCCTACAGGATTATTTTATTTTATTTTTTTAATTCGGTTTTTCTTCGTTCCTTACTAAGGCAAGCTTCTAGGTATTGTAGGGTTTTGCCCTTCTAATCAAGCTCGGCTAGTTTCTTGACCTTCCAGGAGAAAACCTCCCAAATAAGTTTTATGTAAGGCAAGACATTTAGAAAGCAAGCTGGCTGAGTGATACCAGTTAGAGACACGCACTGTAGCATCAAAGCCCACTGGGAAAATCTCCTTTGTACATGAGGGTTATATGTTTTAAAGTGTCTTTGTAAATCGTCTGGATGACTAGCTCTCATGAAAAGGAGGCTGATTGATAGCAGATGCCCTGCAAGCCACTTGGCCCTGGGAATGGTGTAAACAGATGAGTATGTGTAGACAGATTCAGGAAAGCATCCCTACTTATGCACATACCTAACTTTGAAGTCAACTGCACTAAAAACACACCAAAAGGCAAGCATGCACCTATACACTTTCTGCACCAGGAATGGACCAGTTAAATGCACTGCCTAAGCTCTGTTTGCATCAATGGGACTTACGTATGACCTAGGCCCTAGAAAGGCTCTCTGAACAGAGATGAATGCCACCCATCATGAGAAAGGCATTGACCAATATGTCAATCACTTCTGCAGAGGATTTCTTTCCTGACCATTTGTGCAACCAACATTTTTTTCCAGCACCAAGGAAAACAGGTTTGTTTAGTCATGAAATAAGAGTCTCCTGCACTGCAGCGTAATTTATTTCATGACAAAACAAAATTTGTTTCAGACAGAAGCTGAAATACTTCAGTGGTCATCAATTATCATGTTAAGTGGCCTAGGGCTGAGTGTAAATTCAGGTTACTTCTCTCTGGTAGAGCACTCGTCATGGGTAGATAGATGGTGTTACCTAAGTTAAATAGCTTAAAATGGTAAATGTTGGAGTCCGGGCTCTTTCTAAATGTTATTGCTCAAAGAATAAAGCAACCCTCTGGGAGCATCTTAGCCATGCAGCACTTTCTCCTTACGTTAAAAAAAAAAAATTACAGGTTGAAAAGATGCTGAAAAGTTGAAAGTTTATCTCTATTAAGGAATGAGGCAAAGGAGGTAAAGAATGAAATCCTATTGTTTGTAGGTGAAACTTCAGTGAAAAAAAGATTTGAACTCAAAGCAAACATCTTCAGCTGTGTAAATCTATGCCGTGCCACCGATGCCAGCGATGCTATGCTGATATACATCAGCTAAAGGCTTGGCCCGTGATATTTATGATTTAATGTTGCTGGGAAGAATTAATAGCGTCTTCACGATATGGATGGATGCTTTTTCCCTTGAAATTGTTAATGGGTAATAGATAGACTTATTCTCCCCATGGAATAGTGTCTTGCTGGGGAACATGTTAAAATAGAGAAACCGCGCGCTGAGGATTATTATTGCCTTTATTTGAAGGAAGGTCATTCACTGCTGCTTGAATCTTTGGAAAATCATTTGCTTGTAGTTCATAGCCAGTAAAAGCTCTAATGATGAAGACAGGGAAACAGGCCGCCTGACGTCACAGTCAGCAATCGTTATGGGTTCAAGACCACCCATGGCCTGAAGGTCACCTTTTATACTGGGTGCACAGTGTGTGGTGCTAATTTGAAACGAGCATCTCTGGATCATAGCTATCAGTTTCAGTGGGCTGGCAGCGGGCAGGACCTTCTACCGCCGATCGCTCTGCATCACATGTTTTAAGCCTCTTCCTCCCTGCAGTGCAAGGCCCAAGAACCGGGCTTGCGTGGAGGTGAGAGAGGGGCCACAACGCTTTCTCCCAGGCCACAGCATTGTAACAGGGCTATTTCATCGACCGTGCTACACTACATCATTATAACAGCCGCAGCCTCGACTGCCGTGGAGGAGAGGGGTCAGAGAGCTGAGTCTCACCGTCCTTACACCCCAGCCTGTCCTAAGCCAGTTGCAAAATGAAACGAAGGAAGTCGCCATCAAACTCCGGGGATTTACAACATCGGTTGGAAAAGTAGGGTGGACTGTATAACATTGGACCTCCTGTATAACACGAGCCCTTCATCTCTATTTTCCTCTGCACTGAGGAATCAAAGACAGCCCACTGTATTAAAGTCTTCCCATTAAAGGCTTGCTTAGGCGGGAGAGCTAAATTCATTATTTGTAGTAGGGGTTTTTTGCATTTTTTTTTAACATCTGGTACTTCAAATGGGCTAGATTTTGCAGTGGCCTTTTCAGTTTTTCTTCAGACGTCTGCCTGACAGCATTTTGATTCCCCAAGTTCGCTGCAGATGGAAGGGGATCGGACTCCCTTCCCGATCATAATTGCTTTCTGTGTGAAGAGGTCTTTTCCAGGTTGGTTTGATTGCCGCTGCTTTAATCAGACGGCTGTCTATTTGTATGTTAATAGTTTCATCCTGCTTTATTAGGCCTGTTGATGGAAAAGCCAAAATCAGATGCTTCACAATTTTGGACCTTCACGATTAATCTACGGGGTTTGTTGTTTTGGGGGGGTTTTGTTTTTTTTTTTGCTTTGTGCCAACGCTAAACCATTTCAGCATCCTCTGCCTTAAATCCTCTTAATGAAAGCATGAAGAATGACAAAATACTTCCTTTCATAAAGCAGACGGCTGTGCCAATTCACTTTCAACATGCTCATTCAGTGGAACTGAGGTAAATATGTTGCTCCACAGGTGCTTTTCCTTGCAATAACATACTCCCTGGTAATCCATTAAATTCATCTCATGCTCTGTTTAGTGCCTACTCTCTGAACTGCCTAGCTGGTTAAGGTCATTGGGATAATAGGGACAGGTTAAACAGCATGTGTATATGTAACTCCCGCATACTTTGTGACCTTACTATAGATAAGCAAAGATTGGCAGTATTAGATGTGCAGCTCTCCTTCCAACTGACAGATTTCCTTCCCCTTCAGTGGAGACCCCCGGGATTAAGTAAATGCCATCAGATTGGGATCTCAGGCCTCCTTACAATAATTCAGTGCGACTAGAAACAGCAGATCGGTAAATGAAATCCTGCATTTATTGAATGAACGTAAATCATTCCACGACCGGGCTGGCTCTCCCACGGGGTGGGGTCTCTGTTGTGACGGTACCTGTGCTAACAAAGGCAGAAAAATCACAGGCAGCGTCCTCGTGCCATGCATGGGAGCGGAGGGGTTTCCACTGCAGGGACGTGAACGCTTTTGCATGCTGTCGTGGTTTGGCTGTGGCAGTTTCGAGGTTAGCACGATCAGGTGGGTGAATGGGCTTGAGAGTCCTTTAGAGGGCTTTTAGAGGAGAAGGCACTTTGCTATCTCCTCCATGTTAAATGCAATTAAGAGCTTGCCAATTAGCTAGCCCCTATTAAATGCAAGCTAAACCTGCCCCAAGAAATCCTTTTGATTTTTGTGAAGTCCTGACTGGGTTTATTTTATTATTTCCTTTGCAGGGACTTGGGAAGTGTAATCACTGGTAACTAATCAAACTTCTTTCAAATACCCACAGATATATAAAGGCAGCAAAATGATTAATTATCGAACTAAGCCATTTCAAATGAGACCTCATCTAAATGAGCAGATTTATTTCCAGAGCAGCCTGGGTGTAAATCTAACTGGTTTTCAAAAGCTCTGAATCAAAAGCATGCTTGTGTTTGAAGATGGAATGGGTTTTGAGCTGTTATCCAATTGTCTATCCAAGACATTAGGAAAAGAGAAGCTATAAAAGAGCTTCAGACTACACAAATTTGCAAACCGTTTTCGAGGCATGGTATTAGCCATGATTACTCTGTGCTATGTTTATGGCCAAGGCATTGCTAACTCATGGGCAGGGTTAGGCTGGGGAATGGAAAGAACAGCATTGGAGTTGTTCAAATGTTCAAATTTCAATAATTCTATTACCTTTGTCTTTGAAGAATTTATCAGAACAGATTAAAAAGGAGTGGGGGAGCTAACAAAACAGTATTACCTGTTTAAACCAAATACTAAGTTTTAATGACCTGCTTAATTGTATCTGTTCTTCCTACTTCTTCTCCAGCCTAAAAGAGAGGTAAATATAGGTGGAGCTAAGACAACAGACGCCTTTGTGGTCACACAGTCACTAGCCTCAAAATCCCTGCAATTCTCAATGTTTAAAATCTTGCCGCAATACCTTGCAGTCAGCCCCAGCATCCCTAGTTAATTCAGTTATAAGACTCAGGTGCTACCAATATTTCACCCTAGTAACACACCAGGCTGTGTTTATCTATTTGGATGCAAAATGGGGTACAAGCATGATGAAAACAGTTCCATCTCTTCTCATGCTACCCTGAGCTCAGGCTCCTAACACACCTATCCCCAGAAAGCTGTAATAGTCCCAGGTTCAGAGTTACAGCAAATTAGGGATGAGTTAACAGTTAATTTATATATTGAATTGTGCATTTTTTCTGTTACTGAGCACACAGTGAAAATAATTTTCTTTTTTTTCTTCAAAGCATGTTACAAACTTTTACCTATTTCTTGCTCATTGAGTAAACTTAACTCTACACAGGAAGCCTGCACAAGACCTACAGATACGTCCTTCCCACTCCAGCCTGCTTTGAAGGCTTAACGCAGGGTTTAAATGGTGGAAAGATTTATCCACCTTGGGCCTCTGCACAGAGCAAATTTCACAATTGGTGCCTATGCAAACACAACATCAGCACTGGATTCGGATTTATCGAACCAGCATTTGAATATTTGCAGAAATTTGCTTTCAAGTGCAAACAAACCTTTGCAGAAAACATTACCAGGCTTTGCTCCCGTATAATAGAAACCAGGGGGAGTTCTCTTCTGCAACGGAAGCTCTGTGCAGATCGAAGTGTCCAAGATAAGTTAACGTAACTCCAGCACTGCAGCAATTGTGTAATTTTATTTTTTCAGCCATGCTTAAATAAGAGACAAATATTTTACCCTCATTCCCAAGTAATTGGCAGAACAAGTTTCTAATGTTGATTAACATTCTACATAACAGCAATAAAACGAAACATTAAAAAAAGTCTAAGCCAAGCATTTTTGATAAATGACATGGTTTCCTACTCCGTTCAGTGCTATGCCTCTCCATTTCTGTAAGGACTCTTATTTATGCCGTAGCTCACTAGAGAAGAATGTACCCTTGGAAGGAGATGCAATGACTAGTTAATATTGTGTGGGATTGCATGCAGTGGCCTGTGGCAGTTCCTTATGTCTGTATGGGTAGCAATGCTTTTCCAGCATCATTTTTTGTCATCACACAATTCCATTGTGAAATATTATTTTTACAAAGGAGGAAGAAAGGGATGGTTACACCCTGCAGTGTTTTGGGGACGGCTTAGAAGTGCAGTTTTCTGGGAGTATGTGTGAAATATGACATTTCATTATCTGTAATTATATTTTAACCGGTAATGTCCATGTTGAAATGCGATTCTTATTTTTGGAATGCAGCGGGAGTTGGAAGGGAGGGGAGTAATTTTTTTTCCCTGTTAATAAACTCGAGCAAGTCTTATGCTAAAGCAATTTCTCAACAAAACAAATTTCTCTCCAACACCCAAATGTCATTGCATTAGAGGGGATTGTAAATTAAGTTTCAAGGTAGCAGAAGCATTATTAATCTAATGCATTTTTTCCTTTAGTATCATGAGGTCCAAAACAATAAGACTTAATTCACTTTTAAAGGGTGGTAGAGCAGCTCCTTCTTACTGCAAAGTAGGTTGCATCTAAATCCCATTGAAACCATGGGGCTTTGGATAGTGGATAGTATTTATCTGCAAGGGTGAAGTATGAGTTGGAAATACAGTGTGAGTGGCTACAGGCAGCTTACAATCTATCATGCAATTCCATTGAAGACAATGCAGTTGCAGTTACATAAGAGATTAATTTATTAGGACTCATTCTGAGCCAAATGAGAAACATAAGATACTGCTTAGAGAGAGAGGTCTTACACTAAACAGTAGCCTTTACAGTTCACATAAAGACACAGGAAAGAGAGAGCAGGTATCAACACATGACTGGAGATTTTGTCATCTTTATCAGTGCAAGGCACCAAGAATTTCACTTTGAAAATCAGAAGCCCATGTTTTCAAAGGCCTGCAGCATCAGAAGAGTTAGAGGAAAGGTGACCCTTCACTCTGTAGAAAAAAATAAGTGTCTTTTACTTATAGGAGGGTACCTTCATGGACAAATGGGTTGTATCAGGCTTTTTATGCTCTCCCACAGCATTCTCACAGGCAGGCTAAGGTAGTATGGGCTGGATGAATGGCCTGTACGGTGGATAGAAAACCGGCTGGAGCTTTGGGCTCTGAGAGTAATAATCAATGGCTCGATGTCTAGTTGGCAGCCAGTATCAAGTGGAGTGCCCCAGGGGCTGGGCCTGGGGCTGGTTGTGTTCAATGTCTTCATCAACATCCTGGAAGATGGCATGGAGTGCACCCTCAGCAAGTCTGCAGATGGCATCAAGCTGGGGAGAGTAGCAGATAGGCTGGAGGGCAGGGCTAGGATTCAGAGTGACTTAGACAAATTGGAGGACTGGGCCAAAAGGAGTCTCATGAGGCTCAACAAGGACAAGTGCAAAGTCCTGCACTTAGGACAGAACAATCCCATGCACCGGTGCAGGCTGGGGGCTGACAGGCTGGGCCTGCAGAAAAGGACGTGGAGGGTACAGTGGACAATAAGCTGAATATAAGCCCGCAGTGTGCCCTTGTTGCCAAGAAGGCTAAAGGCATCCTTGGCTGCATTGGTAGGAGTGTTGCCACTAGCTTCAGGGAAGGGATTATGCTCCTCTATTCAGCACTGGTGAGGCCACATCTGGAGTGCTGTGTCTGTTTTGGGCCCCCCACTACAGAAAGGATGTGGACAAATTGGAGAGAGTCCAGCAGAGGGCAATGAAGATAGTGAGGGGGCTGGGGCACATGACTTCTGTGGAAAGACTGAGGGAACTGGGCTTATTTAGGCTGGAGAAGAGAAGACTGAGGGGGACTTAATAGCAGCCTTCAACTACCTGAAGGGGGGTTCAAAAGAGGATGGAGCTGTTCTCAGTGGTGGCAGATGCCAGAACAAGGAGCAATGTGCTCAAGTTGAAGCAAGGGAAGTTTAGGTTGGATATTAGGAAGAATTTTCTCACTAGGAGGGTAGTAAAACACTGGAACAGGTTACCCAGAGAGGTGGTGGAAGCTCCATCCTTGGAGGCTTCAAAACCCTGCTGTTCAAAGCCTTGGCTGGGATGATCTAGTTGGGATGGTCCTGCTTTGAGCAGGGGTTGGACTAAATGTAAGCTCCTGAGGTCCCTCCTAACTCTAACTTTCTGTGATGTTATGATTCTGTACCTCTCTGTTCACATAAGAAGGGCATGTGGGTATTTGCGCATCAGGCTCAAGAGATTCCTGTTATTTTTTGTTGGACTGAAGACCTATTCTACTTATACCCGTAAGCAGTGAAATGCAGTTCTTTTGGAGGTCAATAAGTATAGAATTTATAAATCCCTCTTGGGCATTATTCTGCAATTAATTACGTATGAAACTTTTACTGTATCTGCTTATAAAATGCATGGGATCCTAATTTGCCATCACACCATTTTTTGTCCATTTGTTCTGAGGGAAACTAACAGCTGAGGTTTTATCAGCAGAATATATATTATATGAACACGCAGCATGGATTTTACCAACTTGGCGACACACTGGGAAAGCTCAGAAAACCTCAGTGATTAGTGCAAAAGCTTATTCCAAAAACTTGTATGTGATACCATCTGATCTGCTGTGAAGAAGTGCCTTCTTGGGGCGCAGTGATGCATGCGCATGGTTGATTTTCAAAGTGGACATGTGGTTCTAGGCAGGGGTGCCTCACCTGTAGCACAAGGGCCACAAGTGGCATTGGAAGCTCGTGTGTGTGGCACGGGGTAGATCAAGGAGGGAGCACGGAGAACTGCTGTAGATAGGGCAGGGAACAGAAAGTAGAGCAGTAGATCAGACTGTCACATGCAACTTGAGGGGTTTGATGCCTTGTTAAAGAGCCCTTGGAACAGTGAGGCCCAACCTTTTTGCAAGGCCCCTAGTGCATATTTTAGCATCATGCCTGACCACTTCCAACAGAGGTTGCTTTTCTGCAGCCCTGTTCATGTAAGTGCACACGCACGTGCATGTGTGTACATGCAGAAACATCGAATTATCTGGGTAACTGCGATGCTCCATTTCATAGTGCTAGGCTTTTTAAACCTAGAAGTGGGTATTGCTTTGCAGTACGGGTATCCATTGCAACACAGAAACAACAGCTTAATCTTCACAGCATATTCCCTCAGTAACTGCCTATGCATGAGATTTCCAAATGCTCAGACATAATTCTCCCACTGGAGAGTACAGCCTGATTATGACAAACTCTGTCAATTTTATTAGCCACACAGATGTTATAGATATATGTGAAATTTGACCATATTTCTTCTGGTGACATGCACCGTGCAACTGCAGCAAACTGTTTCTTTCCCCACACACAACCCCAGAGCTGGCAGGCTTCCTGCCATTCAGCTTCCATGCGGCCTGCAAGCTAAGATGATCCTAAAAGGAGAAGTAAAACAGGATTAAAAATGACACTATTGAGCCAGTGGGTAATTGCAAGTTCTCGCAACTACAGAGCCCTGGGTACCTCTGAAAACTAAAGCAAAAAACAAGAACGAGATTGCTGCCTTACAATCTTGCTGTGTATGTGATTTTCTTGCTAGGTGTGCAAAGCTAACCTACCAGCAGACTTCTGTGTGTCAACGAGAAAGGATATTCCTCCCTCAGTGAATTCCTGTGACACTCAATAGCATGCATCAACTGAAGGGAATCTGTCCCACTAATACCTACAGGGATGCCATGCAATTTGTTTTCCTGTAGCAACAGGATCCTCCAAGTTCATCTTAAAACTCTGGGCAGCCCTTCAGGCCTTCTTGTTTTGCTCTCTATTGTTCCAGTGTCGTGATGGCTGCCCCTCTGGCCAAGTAAGGGTGGATGCAACCTGTTCTGGTGAGGAGCTTTGAATCCACTTGAACAAAAGCTTTATGTTCAGTGTTGGGTTGGTGTGCACCTTGACTTGCACTCCAAAGAGGGGAGGGAAAGAGGGACAGAGAGAGAACAAACTTGCAGTAGTTGGTTTATTTTTGTCCCTCGTGAAATGCATAGTTTTATAGTTGGTGGGGCCGGAAGGGACCTGAGCAGATCATCAAGTCCGACCCCCTGCCATGCACTTACAGGAAGCCTAGAAGGGAACGAGAAAGGTAGTTTTATGCCGAACACGGGGAGTGAGTGAAGTGAGAGGACCTGTGCCACAGATGCGCTGACCTTACATCAGTGTTTCTCAACCAGGGGGACACATCGTGTCGGTGGGACTTTTGAATTGCAATTTTTAATATCCTTAAAAATTCCCATTCGTGATTAATATAATACTAAAATGCATGCAAATGTAAAAATACACTGCTTGCAAAAAGTGGGGTTTTGTTTTTATCGCGGCGGGTCGGGGGCTTTTTTGATGAATGACCGGCGGGACA